>NC_054471.1:84587454-84893993 GCF_017639515.1 Carcharodon carcharias
GGAGTGGTTAAGAAATTACCAGTGGATGGAGTTGATTTTCTCCTGGGGAATGATTTGGTAGGAGTGAAGGTTATAGCTTCACCCATAATTATTGAAAATCCGAGAGCTGTTAAAGAGACAGAGCAGTTACAAGAACAAGTTCCTGGTATTTTTCCATGTGTGGTGACCAGAACAATGGCTAAACAAAGCCCATCACCAGAAGGCACAGTAATACCATGAGCAGATGCTAGAGTAGCTGAAACTTCTTTTAAGGATGAGCATAATTCAAAGGAGGTATTTGGCATGTCTTCATTAATTGAGGCTCAGAAAGCAGATCCAGAGTTAAACAAGTTAGCACAGTCAGCTCACGTTGAAGCTGAGGTGGAAGGAGTTCCAGAGTGCTATTCCATTAAAAGCTGAGTTCTGGTGAGGGAGTGGAGATACCCTCACAGACCTGTGGATGTGGAATAGGCAGTTATTCATCAGATCGTGGTGCCGGTCAAACATCGTGAAGAGATATTGCGAGCAGCGCATGAAATTCCTATGGCAGGTGTTATGACCCATGCAGTTGGTAAAGCGGAGTTATTTAAAAATCCCAGAGGGAAATTCTAAACAATTGTCATAACCTATAATTTTAAGTGTTGTGTTTGAGATGCGACTCTAAACTCAGGAATCAAACCACTAGTTCTCAAGACTTTATGCTAACTAATTGAAAAATTTTATTAATTTACACATTAAGATATATTTACACATGGCTACAGATTACTGCTATCATAACTTATAACAAATTCCCAAACTAATCTCCATTAAGGGAACAGCAACTCATAGACTTAACCAAACATCAGGCAAAGCATTTTCACCATACAAATTCAAAATGAGGTTCTTTCCACTGTGGAGCCAGTTGGAGGCTTACAACTGCCTTTTGATCTTACATTGTCTCTACCCTGTGCACCTGAAAACTACTGATGTTATACCTACCAGCCCCATTGAATATTAATTCTCATTGTATCAACAACCTCTTTGAACTTCACCTTTTAACAATGAAACCCCTTTCATAATACCAATTTAATTAGTAATATAAACATATTGCTTGGTAGCTGTCAGAAAAGTGTCAAGTTTTCACCCCACTTCTTGAATGTTCTACTCAGAAAAAAAAATGCACGCTATCTCTGTTTATATTTCAAACTAGTACATCAAAACAACCAGACTAGCTGGCCTTGATCCAGTTAAGATGTACCCACATTTTGTAAAATGTGTCTGGCATGTCAGGTAGTAGGTAAACCTCAGTATGTAATCAAACCAGCACCTTTAATACCCATACCAGTTTTTGAAGAGCCATTCAGTCGGGCATTAGTAGATTGTGTAGGACCATTACCCAAACCAAAAGCAGGACATCAGTATATCTTCACAATCATGGATATGACAACCTGATTTCCAGAAACTATTCGTTTAAGGACAATTACAGCTAAGGTGGTAGTGGAAAAGTTAACTCTGTTTTTCACATGTTATGCCCTACCAATTGAAATACGATCAGACTAAGGTTCTAACTTCGTGTCTAAATTATTCCATTTCATAATCAGCAATTTGGGTATTAAACAACAAAAACTGCCACCTATCTCTCACAGACACAGGGAGCTTTAGAAAGATACCATCAGACACTCAAAACCATGATTAAGACCTATTGCCATGAATACCCAAAGGATTAGATTTCTTAGTATTTGCTACCAGAGATTCTCCAAATGAATCTGCTGGATTTAGTCCATTTGAATTGATCTATGGTCATGAAATAAGTCCATTAAAAGTGATTAAGGAAAAGTCCTTAAAGCAGAAAAACGAATCCCCCATGTTGGATTACGTGTCCATCTTTCTAGAAAGACACTCAGGAGCATGTAAAGTAGCATGAGAAAACATGAGGCTTTTGGGAATGTGTGGGTTTTATAGGAAGTTTGTGCCTAATTTCAGCACAATAGCTGTATCTCTCACCAATTTGTTAAGAAAACAGGCAAAAGTGGAATGGTTAGCTGAATGCCAAGCAGCCTTTCAAAAACGGAAGGCAATCTTAATAAATGAACCAGTGTTGGCTGCCGCTGACTTTACCAAACATTTTAAAATGGCAGTTGATGCTAGTGACTTGGGGGTAGGTGCAGTCCTATTACAAGATGTTAAATTAGAGATCGAGAAATTGGTGGGGTACTTTTCCAAGAAACTAATTCAATATCAAAGGAACCATTCTACAGTAGAAAAAGAAACTCTAGCATTGTTTTTGTCTCAACACTTTGAAGTTTATGTCTGACACGATAACCAAGAAACACTCTTTTACACTGACCATAATCCGCTGGCTTTCGTTGAAAAGTTTAAAACTCGAAATGTGAGACTGTATAGATGGAGTTTATTGTTTCAATGTTAGGATTGTTTGTTTACATTGCCGGCAAAGATAATGTGATCGTTGATGTATTGTCCCGGGTGTAAAATACTAAAATAACTTAAAGGGGTAAGAAATGTTGACGATTGTGTAAGGAGAAGGAAGGATGAATGGAAGTAAATCTCTCGTGTTTTGTTGTCCATGTGTCACATACCTTGTGATGAAACACATTTTGAAATCGCGTTTCATAATTTTTATTTGTTTTATTTCTGTTGGACTGTGGATTAAAATTACAATGGCTGCAGTTTGAAAGACATTTCTACTGGAACAGTGAGGGATATATGCAATGTTGCTGTCTTGGAACAAGTGTGTGCCATGCAAGACAGGTTGGTGCCGAGGAGGAGTCTGGTCTAATGGGGAAATGCCTGGCAACAATGTTTTAATTGGCTCCTGACCAGGGTTTGTGTGAGAGCAGTGCAGCAGAATAGGTCCTAGCCTGAAAGGAAAAAGACCTAAACAATATCCTGCTTTTTTTATTCTTCCAGAGTGGGCAACCTCAAATTTTCCCACATTTACTACTCAATCTGCCATTTTCTTGTCAACTCACTTAACCCATTTATCTCCCTTAGACTCTGTGTCCTCACAACTTGCCTTCCTACCTATCTTTATATCGTCAGCAAAATTGGCTACAGTACACTCATTAAAAATAAAATACTGCGGATGCTGGAAATCTGAAATAAAAACAGAAAATGCTGCAAAAACTCAGCAAGTCTGGCAGCATCTGTGGAGAGAGAAAGAGAGTTAACATTTCAAGTCCACTCAAGAGTCAAAATATGGACTCGAAACATTAACTCTGTTTCTCTCTCCACAGATGCTGCCAGACTTGCTGAGTTTTCCCAGAATTTTCTGTTTTTATTTACAACACATTCAGCCCCTTCATCCGAGTCATTAATATAGATTGTAAATAGCTGAGGCCCCAGCACTTGATTCTTGTGGCACGACCCTAGTTACAGTTTGCCAACCTGAAAATGAACCATTTATTCAGACTGTTTCCCGTTGGTTAGCCAATTCTCTATCCATGCTAATATTTTACCCCAACACCGTGAGCTCTTGTGCAGCAACATTTTCCCAGTTCAGACGAAAGGGCGCAACCTCACATGACCTGAAATGTTAACTGCTTCTCTCTCCACTGATGATGTCTGACCTGCTGAGCGTTTTCAGCGTTTTTTATTTATATTTCAAAATATCATCCCAGTTGCTTTATAATCACCTCAAATTAGTTGAGACACCTGGTGAATGGTCTAGCTGAAATGTCTTACTATTTTGGCAGGAGAGAGATACTGGAGTGGCTGCTGTTTTCGGGTTGTGAATTGGGAATTCAACTTTCTAATTGGCATTGTATCACAACTATAAGGGACATACTATTCACTATATTCTGATGGGAAATTAATTCAAACAAAGGAAAATACTGCATTCATCTATTCATATTATAGAGAGAACTATTAACCAACCTTGATCAGTCAGATTTCCAGCATCTGCAGTATTTTGCTTTTGATCAGTCAGCTACCTTGAGGCAAGTTTTGGAATGATTAAACTGAAAATTGAAGAATGACTGTGGTCCAATATGAACCCAAATATGAGAATTCCATTTTTTGAATCTAATCTAAAATTTGTGATCCATTCATCCAATTATAGCAGAGAGCTCTGCAGCAAATAGATAGCATTATGCCAATTTACTGTGTTCACTTAAAGCTAATCAAGTGATCTCTCACAGTGGTATACTTTAATAAAAAGTTTTTTTAACAGACAGGAGAAATTGTGAATGTTGTAATTTTTAAAAAAATCTTAGAGTTGTAGTTAAAGTCTTGGTTTAGTGTTAACAGGTGTATCAGTCGTAGATGTCCAATCTTGGTTCTTTTGCCATCATCAACCCTTGATTTCTCTATTCTTGCAAACATCCCTGCCCCATCTCTCTCCTCCCTTTCCTCTCAAGCCCCTGAATACATTACCTTCCAAGATCATGCCAACCTTTCCCAGAATACCCTGTTTGAATTTCAACTTCATGGTGCTGCTTCCCTCTGGAATGCTCCCCGCCCCCCCCGCCATTTCTCACACCCTCTCACTTTCAATGTTCAGTTCACAAGTTAGGATTCTAATTACCAGAATTTCCCTTGGATTCTAAAGGAATCAAATGCCTTTAGGCAATTCAAATAGAACCATAGAAAAGTCACAGCACAGAAGGAGGCCATTTGGCCCATCTTGTCCATGCCAGCCCAAGGACACCCAGGTGCCCTTTATAATCCCACCTTCCTGCACCCGGCCCATAGCCCTGCAGCTTACAGCACTTAAGGTGCTGTACTGCATCTACTGGTTTCTCTTTATCTACTCTGCTTGTTACCACCACAAAGAATTTTATTTAAATTTATCAAACACTATTTTCCTTTCATTCAATCAAGTAGTGTCAACATGGTTTTATTGTGATTCTTCTAAATGTCCTGCTGCTGCTTAATGGATTCCAGTATTTTCCTGATAGGCTAACTGGCCTATAGTTTCTAATTTTCTGTCTCCCTCCTTTCTTGGATTAAGGTGTTAGATTTGCAATTTTCCAATCCACTGGGCCCTTTCCAGGATCTAGGAAATTTTGGAAAATACTGGATATTGGTTGACAGCTTATCCCCAGAAATAGAGACAGAAGTCAGGAAGGTAAGAGTAGGATGGCCCTTGTGAAGGTGTGGGGAGTGGAAATTGGAAGGCAAGTTGATGAAATTTTCTGATCAGGGCAAGAGCAGGAGGAAGTGGCACAGTTTAGTCATCAATGTGCCAAGACAAGGTGAAGGTGGGGGATCCAAGCAGGACTAGAACAAAATATCCTATATATCCCATGGAAAGGTAGGCATAGCTAAGACTAACATGGATTCCCATCGAGATGCCTTTTGGCACAGGGTGGTGGTGGTGGATTGGGACTGGTTGGACCTCCATTTGGGGAAGAAACAATGCCCGCAGGTTGCCCTGGTGAAGAAGGTTGGAGATCGAGAGGGACTAGGCACCCATGGTAAAAAAAAAGGAGACTGAAGGTCAGGAAATATCTGAACTGAAGGATGGCCTTTGAAGAGTTGTGAAAGTAGGTAGGAAGTGACTGGGTAAGGGGAGAAAAAAATGGTTGAGATAACAAGAAATAAGATCTATGGGCAAGAACAACTTGAATCGATAGTTCTACCAGGGCAGCCTTGTCTGTGGATTTTGGGAAGGAGGTGGAAGCAGGCCTTGCAGAGTTGGGACTAGAAGGCTGAGTGAAGGAAGAACTCCAGCAGAGTTGAGGTCAGTGACAATCTGGGAAACAATGACTTGATTGAAGGCAGTGGGGTGCCTGAAAATATTTAATAGGTAATCACATTTCAACAAGGTGCAAATAGCTGCTTAACTGCTCCAAATTAGCCCACTCAATGCAATTTAAAGTAGCACCTTTTGTAATAGATGCCAGTGGCAAACGATCAGAACCATTTGCCCATTATCGATAGCTATGTCATTTAAATGGGGGTGGTGTGGACTGTGTTCCGTTCTATCATTCCTATTGAGAATTGCTGCCTTATGGGAAAATATCTAAATTTACTAGTTTAATTTTTATCTTTTAACCTGCTTTCCCAGTTTTCCTAATTTTACACAGAATGGGAACGTTTTCCAGGATTAAATTCCTCCAATGCCGCATTTTAGAGACCTAAGTAAGACAATATCCCTTCTTACCCAAGTAAGGGATTAGGGTAGACCATTTCTCCTCATCTATCATTTCAGAAATCAGCTTTGTTGCCATCTTTTTGTTGTATGTCTGTGTGACCAGAGTTGAACAGTACGGTAGATGTGATCTTGGCAAAGTTAAGATGCAATTCCAGAATTACTTCCTCTGGCAGCCTTTAGCTGTACATCCTAGGACCTTAATATGCTTTCTTGCTGCCTGCAAAATTGAATCTACAGTTTCAATGGTCTATCCACCACAAACTCCCTGCTTGAGAACATTACAATTAATATATCATTTATCTTTTTAATCTTTAAGTCCATGATTTTATCCTTGGCTTTGAAAGCCTTCATTATCTCTCTACCTTTTGCCCTAGTCTGTCATTGGTTCTTTTTCCCCTTCCAAGAAGGTTAAATAAGTTAGTTTCTTTGCATTGTAAAGAGCCTGTTATGAATTATGATTGGCCAGGCATACCTCCTTGTGTTCAGTGGTATCAGTTGCTGCCATGAAAAATCTGAGCCTTTTGGGAGTTGATTTAAGCTGTCATACATCTACTTAGTATGGATAACCAAGGCATCCCCATGTTATGCTGTTGTATTGAGTACAGACAATTTGTGTTTAATGTTTTTCCCTTCAAGGCCCTACCCCTCATTAACTCTGCAGCCTCCTCTGGCCCTATAACGTCCACCCCAACTTTCATGTTTTGCACATCACCCAAAGCCTTTGAAGGCAAGGCTGCCAGTGGTGGGGCAGTCTAGGTCTCATGCTCTGGAATTTCTTTCCTAAATGGCTCTCTTTCCCCCCTTTTTAAGATCCTCCAGCTTTTTGATCAAGTTTTTGCTCATTTTCTGAAATGTGGAAATCATTCAGGTCTCTCTGAAGGTAGCATGTCACAGAATTTAATATTGGCTTATGAGCTGTGTACTCAGTTAGCAGTAAAATTTTCCTATCTGGGTTTCCATGGGATGAATTTTCTTTTTGTTGATAGTTTTGTACTCCAGATATCAGTTAAAATGTTAACATCCCAATTTTGAATCAAACACTATGATTTATTTTTTCCTCTCTTTTACTTGCCAAATGAGTCTGCATTTGAAATAAAAACAGAAAATTCTGGAAATACTCAGCAGGTTGAGTAACATTTGGGGAAACGGTTAAACATTTCTGATTGGTTTCCAGCATCTGCAATATTTTGCGTTTGTATTAAATTCTGCATTTGAGTTCATCTTGCCACTTGTTATTGTCATTTAAGCCATATTTTCATATTGCTAATGATTTTATTACTTAAAGCTAAATTGAATAATTGGAATACAATTTCTATGAATTTAGCGAGTTGGTTACTCAAATGGAAATTTTAGGCCTAGAAGTAAGGAGCCGATTAAAAGCTAGATTATCTCAAATGCATTTTTTTCTTGATAAAATTTAAGTTTTATGCAGTAATCTGTGATTTTTTTGCAGCAGCAAATGTCTGCTGAGTGACGAGGTTTCTCAACCAATTTGAAACCTTTTTCATTAACTGTAACATAATAATGCATCTTCAGTTCCTTACGTACCCTGGAACTGGCTTTCATCTGTCACAGCATTGGCAGATAAACATGCATTGAGAAGTTAAGTTTCTTCCATTGCAATTAAAATGATTTTTGTCGTGAGCTTCTCTAAATAGCACCCAAACCCCTCAAGCACAGCTGATAAAACTTCACTGATTCTCTGATTATTCTTTTTGTGAAATTTGACGTTGCATTCCATTGAACTGACTAAGTGTTTCTTGAACTTACCTTGCTTGGTAGGTTTACTAGCCATGGAACACTAGCCTTAAATGTGGCTGATTTATTGTCATTTTTGATTCTTATCATGGCTTTCTTTTTTTCCTTTATGTACAGTTGTTTTGAATCTGTTTCCATACTCCAGTATTTGGATTTCCACCAAATGAGGTGGAAGGCCTTAACTAGAAAAACAGTCATGAAAATTATTCTTCAGTTCATGCAAAGAAATTTGAGGATTTCAACTTGATTTTTGTGCTCCTTTTCTCTGCAGGTCCAAGATGGGCTTCCTGGAATCTTGGTGTTTTTATTTGTATCCGGTGTGCAGGGATCCACCGAAACCTTGGCGTTCATATATCCCGAGTAAAGTCGGTTAACTTGGACCAATGGACACCAGAACAAATACAGGTATAAGCCATGTCATCAACTTCAGTTTGTGTTGCTTAGTACATCCTGCTTCACTGATGGAGTTTTAAATGTCACTCTTAGCTGAAACTATTTTTTTAATAACATTGTAATCTTTTGGATGTCGGCTTTGTGGTGCTTTGGCCACCTTGCAGGGAATTGGGTCCTGTCAAAGAAGTCTCCTAGTAATACTTGAAGGAGGATGGCATCCATTTCTGTGTACAGGAATATCTTGCCATCAATCGTTGGAAAAGGGAACAAAGTTACCCAATCCTCTCAAGACAAAATCATTTCTGCACATATAGTTTATATGGTAACACCTGTTTTAAAGTCAATTTGCAATGGCAGCTATTTTTATTATAGAATGATTACAGCACACAAAGCCATTCAGCCTGTCATGTCCGTGCTGGCTTTCTGCAAGAGTGACCCTGTTAGTTCACTCCACTGCCCTTTCCTGTAGCCCAGAATTTTTTTTAAGGCGCCATCCAGTTCCCTTTTGAAAGCCACGATTGAAGCTGCCTCCATCACATGCTTGGGCAAAGCATTCCAGGCCCTAACCACTTGCTGCTGTTTACTCATGTTATCATTGCTTCTGTTGCCAATCACCTTAAATCGGTGTCCACTGGATCTTGACCCTTCCACCATCTACTCTGTCTGGACCCTTTGATTTTAAACACCTCTATAAAATATCCACTCAGTCCCTCTTCTATAAGGAGAACAATCCCAGCTTATCCAGTCTATCGTAACTGAAGTGTCTCATCCCTAGAATCATTGTTGTAAACCTTTTACTGCACCACCTCTAAAGCATTGCATCCTTCCTAAAGTGCATTGCCCAGAATTGAACTGAACCCTGCTTTTGTACTGTGTGCCTCTATTTGTAAAGCCCAGGATTCCATTTACGTTTTTAACTGCCCACCCTATCTATCCATCTTCAGCAGTTTGTGCACATAAGCTCCCATGTCCCTCAGCCCCTGCACCCCATTAGCAGTTTTATTCTTTATTTTGTATTGCCTCTCCTCATTCTTCCCACAAAAAAATGATCACTTCACACTTCTCTCCGTTAAATTTCACCTGCCACATGTCCACACTTTTATTTTAACCAGCCTGTCTGTTTTCTGTGAAAAACAATGGTTTTGCTACTAACCCCAGGGGAACCCCATTGAAAATCTGCCTCCAGCCTAAAAGAACAAGTGTTTGCCACTACTGTTTCCTGTTACTTAGCCAATTTTGTAACTATGTTGCTATGCCCCCTTTATTTCATGGGTTTCACCTTTATTGGCAAGCCTGCTTTGTGGCATTTTATCAAACCTCTTTTGAAAGTCCATGTAAATGCAACAGCTCTCTTTGTTTCATCAAAAAACTCAATAAAATTAGGTGAACGCGAGTTGCCTTTTAACAAATCCATGTTGGCTTTCTTTAATCCACTTTTTCTCAAAGTGAATTTTTTTGGTCACAGATTACTGAACATAAGAAATAGGAGCAGAAGTAGGCCATTCGGAGCCGCGAGCCTGCTCTGCCATTCAATAAGATCATGACTGATCTGTTGGTGTTTCGAATTCTACATTGTCATCTATCGCCGGTAATTTTAGACCCTTGTTAGGCAAGCGAATCAATCTAGCTCCGCCTTAAAAATATTCAATGATTCCGCTTCCACTGCCTTATGAAGCAGTGCGTTCCAAAGTGTCTCATCCCACTGAAAGAAAAAAAATTTCTCCTCATCCGTCCTAAAAGGGTGACCCCTAGTTCTGGATTCACCTGCAAGAGGAAGCATCCTTTGCACGTTCACCTTGTCAATACCATTCAGGATCTTATATACTTCAGTCAAGTCACCCCCTCACTCTTCTCAACTCATGGAAACGAGCCCAATCTGTCCAACCTATCCTCATGAGACAACCCGCTCGTTCCAGGTATCAATCTAGTAAACCTGCTTTGAACAGTCTCCAATGCATTTACAACCTTCCTTTAAATAAGGCGACCAAAACTGCACACACTATTCGAGATGCATTCTCACCAATGCCCTGTGTAACTGAAGCATAACATCCTTACTTTTACGTTCAATTCCCCTCGTAATAAAGGGTTGCATTCCATTAACCACCTTAATTACTTGCTGTACCTGCATATTAACTTTTTGTGACTCATGCATGAGAGCACCTAGATCCCTGTGCACCTCGGAATTCTGAAGCCATTCTCCGTTTAAGTAATACTGTGCTTTTTCATTCTCCTTGCCAAAGTCAACAATTTCACATTTTCCCACATTATACTCCATCTGTAAGATTTTTGCCCACTTACTCAATCTACTTATACCCATCTACAATCTTTGTCCTCTTCTGAACATACTTTCCTACCTATCTATCTTTGTATCATCTGCAAATTTAGCTACCATCCTTCTCTCCCCTCATCTAAGTTATTGATGTAAATTGTAAAAAGTTGAGGCCCCAGCACAGACCCCTGCAGGGGTTTATTGTTTTTACAAGTGTTCCCACCACACTTTTTAAACTGACTGGCCTGTAGTTGCTGGGCTTATCGTTTTTTTTTTTTGGTTCAGGGGTGTAACATTTGCGCATCTCTAGTCCTCTCCCGCCACCCCCTGTATCTTAAGGAGAATTGGAGGATTATAGCCAGTACCTCCACAATTTCCACCCTTGCATCACTAACATCTTCAGATGCATTCCATTTGGTCCTGGTGACTTATCAACTTGCAGTCCAGCCTTTCTGATATCTCCATCAATTTTTAGCCTATCAGTATCTCAATTACTTCCCCTTTCACTATGATTTTAGCAGTATCTGCTTACTTGCTGTGGAGCATAAGCATTAACATAGATCTGTTGAACTGAATTGCCTTTTCTGCTGTACATTGTCATCTAAACAGTACCTTACTGTTTATCCCATTTTAAAAAAGTGAAGCAAAAGGCATTACGTCATATCCGAGGAATGTTGAAAGGGTGCCTCTCTGTTCTGAATTTTGATTGTGTATAGATGGAGCCAGGTCAGTGGTCTTTGCATGGCATCTTTATTGATGCCTCAGTCGTAATAGATCCAAATCAATGTCCAATGGAGAGTCTCTAACTCTCTTCAACCTGGAATTTGTTTGGATGAAACTGATTTTTGGTGTGAAGACCATGGCTCCTTTAAGTGTAATCTGTCAGTTGGGCAGGGCACTTGACTTTGGAACTTGTCCTAACCAAAGCCAAATATTGGAAATAAAATGCAATTTCATGATAAATTTAAAATTCTCAACTTCAGGTTTGGAGTTTTGTTGCAGGAAATAATCATTGACTTACCACTGACTTTGTAATGTTCTGGTAGTACGTTATCAGTACACAGTGTCATGGTCTCGCTTCTGTGTATGTCTTGCACTGATTCACCTTGTTGGGGAGATGTTTGCAGGCTAAACCAACCAGAGTTATTCCCTGTATTGGTTATGCAGTGGTGCTGGCAACAGGTCTACATGTTTAGGCTATTGGAACTAGACTGCCAGACCTGCTGAGTTTTTCCAGGTAATTCTGTTTTTGCTAAAATAATCTTCATTTAAAAAAATTGTGTGGTTATTGAAACCTGACACCATTTTTCAAAATTCTGTTCCAGTCCTTTATCTAAAACAACCAAGGATTGTCAAGGAATGTAGTCTTGTCAATGTTGCCCACATCCCTTAGGAAGAATAATTGACACTTAAATGGTGACCCTAATATTCTGGACAATCCCAGGCTCATTCAAACTGAATCCATAAATAGCCATGGCAAAGCCATGCTTGGAACAACTGTTCTGATATCTGATTACATTTCAAGCATTTTCTGTGTATATTAATCAGGTTAGTTAGAAGCTGATAGAGGGAGAGATAACGTGGCAGTTGTGTGATCTTCAAAATAAAAATACTTGCCGTAAAGCATCTAATGTCCTCTTTACCTTTCCTTTCCTTCTCCATGTGATTTGTCCCTGAACCCAATAAGGAAAGAAAAGTAACAGGCATCAAATGCCATCCAAAGCTGCACAGTGCAGGACAAAATTTCACAACAGAATGGGATAACTGTTCCTTTCAGATGTTTTTCAACTTTTTATTTTCCTTCCTAGTTGAGATGGAACACTCTGTGAGAGTTCAATTGAATGCACATCCTTATCAATCTCACAAGTATGCCATTATGCAAATTTTTTCAGTAGTGCAATTACTGGCTGGCTACTTTTATTTCAACTGTTAAGTCATTTGCGCATAGTCATGATTGTCATTTTGTGGAAAATAAAATCCTAGTTCATTAAGTAGTGTTAATGCATTTCAAAATCCTCATGTCTTTCTTGTTGTGGCCAGGGGACAGAAATCCCCCATTTAGCACATTGTTGATTTTGAAGCTTTGTCCCAGTGCCATCCAGACAGTCAGTCAGTTTTAAAACAATTAAGCATTTCAAGTCCACTATGATACTTGACTACCCTCTGCAATAAAAATAAATCCTTCACAGATATTTCCTTTACTGCATCATGTCACATTGATTATTTTGAGTGTAACAGATGTTTGGGAGAGTTGCTAACTTTGTGGTCTTCTATTTTGCAGTGCATGCAAGATATGGGAAACACCAAGGCTCGACATCTCTATGAGGCAAACCTTCCTGAACATTTCCGGAGACCTCAGACTGACCAGTATCCTTGATGTCTGTTGTATAAAATGAAATTGGTTATCAGTTCATAATGAGTGAATTGAGGTAGTTTCTGCTGGCCTCGGTGTGCAAGATCTGAATTCTATACATGATATTTATATCCTGCAATCTGGAAAAACATCATATTTCTACCTTAGTTCGGATTTCATATAAAAAAGAATTGCATTTATATGGTGTTTTTCACGACTACTGAACGGGTCAAAGCACTTCATAGCGAATGAAGTGCTTTCGAAGTGCAGTCCCTATCGTAATGTAGGAAACATGGTAGGCATTTTGTATACAGAAAACTCCCACTAACAGCGATGTGATAATGATCAGATAATAGTTCCCCGCACCAGCCTTGTGATGTTGATTGAGGGACAAATATTAGCCAAGATATTGGGGAGAACTTCCCAGCTCTTCTTTGAAATAATGCCACCTGGTATATTGCATCCACCCAAGCAGGTTTAATGTCTCAGCCACAGTGCAGTGTTCCTTCAGTACTGCACTGGAGTGTTAGTCTTCATCTTTGTGCTCAAGCCCTGGAGTAGGACTTGAACCTAGAGATTCAGAGGTGAGCGCTGCCAACTGAACCACAACTGATGCACTTGTTGAATTGTTCAGAAATAATTGAATTTGTATTTTAATAGCCTGCATCCATAAATCCTTATGACAAGAGCTGTCCAATGTTATTTGAAAAATCCTATACCATTTTTAACTTTAAATTTGTGTATTTTTCTCATATATACTTTCTCACTAGCTTTCCTGTCTACATCTACCTGCTTCAGGCGCAAATTTCTCAAGAACAGAGATGATAACGTGATCCCTGACATCTGCTAAACTGTGCTTACCTATAATGGCATGGTTTACATGTAGGAATTGACTGACCAGGGAATTGTAAATTCAAATTTCCACCCTTGCAACCTGGCACAGTGCAGCAGAATTCTATTGAGATTTTCTATAACTCCAGTTGCTTTTTGTTTTATGAACAGCTTTTTGTTTTGAAGTTCAGCTACCTGAAATTTACAAAGGAGTTCATTGCTCAAAAGATTTAATGCTTTGATGAGGCATGATTTATTCCAGTCAATGTTTTGAGTTAATTTCTGCTGTGGAATTCCAGAAATGCAGCATAATCTTGTTTTCCAACAATTCAAATACCAAGTATATTTAGCATCTTTAATCTGTTAGAATGGCAAAGCTAAAATAAAATGATTCATTGCAGCACAGCATCAGTGAATGTATGAAAAAGATCTTGGTTTTTACTTTTTTTTTTTAACAGCCTTTTTTTTTTTGTACCCTAAATTTGTGGAAACCTAAATGGAAGCTTAGCATAGAACAGCATTTAATTGTTGCTTGACATGGATAGCTTTAATGAGCATTTCCTTTGCAACATGGATAAATTGTGACCTGAAGCAGAAATCATTTTAGCACAAGCTAATATTTGCACTCCTGATGCCCCAGGATTTGCCACAATAGATTTCTCAAATTAAACTTTGAATTATGCACTGCATTAAAAAAAATTCAGGTCTGCAGTAAAATGTTACACTGAACTTGTGTTTGTTTATGAAGACCTAACTGCAATGAGCAGCTGGTGCTAATTGCATGTTCTAATTTCTGGAGCTATGTTGTCTAGATTAATAATTAGGAAGATGTCTGTTAAGTATCTTTTTAAATGCATGTAATTTGCTTAGCAGGTTGCATTTCTTCAATAATGAATTTGTCCCCCTTTCCTCAGCCCTGTCCCCCACAGCATCACATTTGACTTTTATGAGCAGATTAAGTATTTCATTACATCCTTTGCAGAATTAAGATTTTATTGATTTTGTTGGCTTGTATTAATTTCCTTAATCTAATTTTGAGAGATTCAACTGCTACTTGTAAAAGTTTTTTAAAAAGGAGCAACGATTATTTTGTGATAAATTTTATTGTGCATGTTATGTAATCCCTGTAAATAGAATTACAACTCTGCATTCCCAGAAGATCCAAAACTAATTTTCCTTATTGCTTTTATTCTGTTTTTGTCATTTCTATTAAATTCCACAATTGGGTTTTAGAAAAGTTAATCCATTAAGTATAGAACTTTTTTCCTATTTTCAAAACGATGTTTTTATATCTACAAATTTTTTCTTCAATTCCAGCACTGTGTATGTTTAACTGAATCAGAAAAATCACAGTTCCGGCAACAGTTCAGCATAACAGCTTCGTTTTTGAGACTGAAGTGGAAATCCTAGTTGTAGAATTACAATCAAAATTTAAGTCAAAGAAACTGCCTCAAGCCAGCAGATTAAGAACCTGAATCCTACAAGGAATATAGTAAAATGCTCAAGAATTAATACTCTAAGGGAGGGGAAAAAAGTGCTGGCTGCGAAGCAAATTGCCTGCAGTTAGAAGACAGTTCATGTGCAGGTTTTTGCCAGTTGGCAATTTCAATCAGTCTTCTTTAGGTCATCTGTGGAAGGTGGAAAAAATTGATTGGGAGGCCCCTTTACTCATTGCTAGCATTTTCAACTGTGCAGTGTTATTGACCGTGTCTTCAATATTTTCAAACTAATAGGTGATGGTTTTGGTGTCGGATGGGCTGTACATAGCTGCTTCCTGAAGGAGTCGGTGAAAAATTGGATCCATTTTTGGTTTGGCGTTCTCTTTTTGAAGCAGTTGATGAGCTGCCAGTGTGGAATGCACTCCCCTTCCCAACTGAGTCAGTTCAATTTACCTACAAGGCACAGGCCACTTTTCACTCTTGAATTATGTCAGCACCACGCATCTCAGTTCCCATCTCCCTTAGAATTAATGAGTGCAAACTTCAGCCTCACAAAGTTGGTCTGTTTTTTTGAAATATAAAATCCATCATTCCTTGATGTCTAAAATCTTCACAAACAGTTAAGTTTTTCATTCTCTGTTTTCATTATTAGTTGTGGAATGTTTCCTGTTGGGTTTTCATTACCTATTTCACTAGCTTTTATCTGTCATAATTTACCTTGTGGACTGGATCCACTTTTTGCATGTTTGAAGAGCCTTTGTGCTTGCCTTTGATGCAAATATTCACATCCTGTAAAACCACACTAGTCTCTGTGGCCCTTTTAATCTCTTCATTTGGCCAGAATGAGATTTGATTGTATCCTTGCCAACATTAGTTCTCATTCTACAGAATTACCTGGAAAAACTCAGCAGGTCTGGCAGCATCGGCGGAGAAGAAAAGAGTTAACGTTTCGAGTCCTCATGACCCTTCGACAGAACTAAAAAACTGCCAGTTCTGTCGAAGGGTCATGAGGACTCGAAACGTCAACTCTTTTCTTCTCCGCCGATGCTGCCAGACCTGCTGAGTTTTTCCAGGTAATTCTGTTTTTGTTTTTGTTTTGGATTTCCAGCATCCGCAGTTTTTTTGTTTTTAGTTCTCATTCTCCCTTGTATATTTGTCATTATTATACACCAATTAACACTTACTTATAAAAATCATTTTCATTCTGTTGGTAGGTTCTGACAAATATTTTAGTTTCAACTGTTGATCGCAGAATCTCCTCTTTTCTTATCTAGTGAATATCATTGGGCCATTAATGAATTGTAGGCTTGATATTTAGGTAATTAATATTAGAGTAAAGAATAAGAAATTTTTGAAATGTGTTCAAGAGAACTCCCTTGACCAGAATGTTCTCGGCACAACTAAAAAGGAGGCATTGCTGGATTTGGTGCCAGGAAATGAGGTGGGCCAAGTGGAGCAAGTGTCTGTGTAAGAGTGATCATTGTGTCATAATGTTTAGACAATTAAAGCAGAAGAGGAAGGTACAATTTAAAGTAGAACATCTGAATTGGAAGTCTGCTAATTTCGATGCGATGAGGAGGGACCTAATCAGTGTAAAATGGAACCGAAATTTGACAAAATCTGTCAAGTAACAATAGTGACATTTAAGGAAGAGATGCTTCGGGTACAGGCTGGGTGCCTTCCAACAACGGTGAAAGGTAGGGGAACCAAAAGCAGGGTCCCTTGGATGCAGAAGAAGGTGCAGATTGGTTGTTCAGTAGTACAGGAAACCAATTTCCAATTATCAATCGGACTGGCAGCTTGGCTCGTTTACGCATGCTGGAAGCCGCATATATTCACACACGGAGCCCTGTCCTTTGCAGGCAGAAGGAGCATGTCCACATATTGCACCTTTTTCAACTAAGCAAAAGCTTGGGGACAGCCATTCCTTGGTTCCTTCCCCATGGCAATTCCTTGACCAATCAGAATTGACCTGCCTGATTTGAATTTGAACAATAACTTAGCAGTTGACTGATACCTGCTGCATTTTCCATGGCAACACCTCTACCAGAGTCTACTTTACAGTACGACAGTATCTTTATAGTGCAGAAGGAGGCCATTTGGCCTATCAAGTCTACACTGGTTCTTTGAAAGAGCATTCCACCTAGCCCGACTCCCTTGCCTTATCCCTGTAACCTTGCACATTCTTTCTTTTCGGGTAGTAATCCAATTCCCTTTTTGAATAGCTTGATTGAACCTGTCTCTACCACCCTTTCAGGAAGTTTGTTCCAGACTCCAACCACCCTCTGGGTGAAAAAACTTTTCCTTGTATCACATTTACTCCTTTTGCGAACTATTTTGGATCTGTGCCCTCTTGTTCGTGATGTTCTGCTGAGTGTGAACAGTTTCTCACTATTTACCCTCAGGATCTTGAATACCTTTATCAAGTCTCCTCTCAGCTATCTTTTCTCAAAAGAAAACAGTCCCACCCCCTCCAATCTATCCTCATAGCTATAGTTCTTTATCCCTGGAATCATTCTTGTGAATCTCCTTTGTACTTCCTCTAATCCCTCCACATCCTTCCTCAAGTATGACGCCCAGAACTGAATGCAATGCTCCAAATGAGGCCAAACTGGTGTCTTAAACAAGTTCAACATGATCTCCTTACTCTTGTACTGAAGGCCCCTATTAATTAGGCCTAAGATACTATATGCTTTATTAACTGCTTTCTCAATTTGCCCTTCACCATCTTCAATGACCTATGTACGTATACACCATGGCCCCTTTGTTCCTGCACCTCCTTTAGAGGCTCTCCCTTTATTTTATCCCTGTCTCTCCACATTCTTCCTGCCAAAATAAATCACCTCACACTTCTCTGCATTGAACTTCATCTGCCACTTGTCTGCCCAATCCATCTATATGTATGTGTTCTTTTGAACTTCAAGACCACCCCCCCATCACAGTTGATAACACTTCCAATCTTGGTATCATCTGAAAATTTTGAAATCATGCCCTGCACACCACAGTCTAGGTCATTAATATATATCAGGAAGAGCTATGGTTCCAATACTGAGCCCTGGGGAACTCCACTACAAATCTTCCTCCAATCTGAACAACTATTTATCACTAAGATAAAAGCAAAATACTGCAGATGCTGGAAACTTGAAACAAAAACAAAAATACCTGGAAAAACTCAGCAGGTCTGACAGCATCTGCGGAGAGGAATACAGTTGACGTTTCCAGTCCATATGACTCTTCATCAGAACTAAGGAAAAAGAGAAATGAGATGAAATTTCTCTATTTCCTTAGTTCTGATAAAGAGTCATACGGACTCAAAATGTCAACTGTATTCCTCTCCGCAGATGCTGTCAGACCTGCTGAGTTGTTCCAGGTATTTTTGTTTTTGTTTTAGCTATCTATCACTGCTCTGTTTCGTGTCACTCAGCCAATTTCTTACCTGAGTGTCCGTTTTCCCTTTTATTCCATGAACTAGAATTTTGCTCACAAGTTTGCTGTGTGGCACAATCAAATGCCTTTTGAAAATCCATATACACCACATCAATTGCCAATGAATCTGCACATTCTTCTCACGTAGTATAAATTGTTCCCTTTGTTGTTGGTTATCTTACAATCATATTGTAAGACAAAAATCGTAGACAGAATGTCTTTTTTCCAGCAATACTTAAGATGGCGATTATGATTTTAAAAAAAGGTGTATGATACATGTCAGGTGAGTTCAAGTGAGAACCAGGTCAAACACATTAGCTTGAGAGAGGAGGTGAAGAGGAAAATAAGACTGGCAAAGAGAGAATTTGAGAATTGAATGGCATTCAACATAAGAGGGAACCTAAATGATATGTAAATAGTAAGCAGATAATAAGAGACAAAGAAGGTGATATATGCTTAAATGTACAGGGTAAGGCTTGAATACTTAATGAGCATTTTGCATCCATATTTACAAAGGAAGATGAATCTGACAAAATATCAGTAGAAGTGGAGATGGTAGAGGTAATGGATAGGGTGATTGAAAGTGAGGTGGTGTTAGAAAAGCTAGCTATGCTTATCATAGATAAGGAACCTGGTCTGCATCCAGATGGGTTACATCCCAGGTGACTAAGAGAAGTGGGGGTAGAGATAGTTGAAGGGTGTGTCTTAATCTGCTAATGTTCCCTGGATATATGGGGGAAGTGCCAAAGGATTGGAGAATGGCAAATGCGATACTATATTCAAGAAAAGGTCAAAGGACCTAACTAGCAACTACAGGTTAGTCAGATTAACATCAGTAGTAGGTAAGGTGTTAGAAACCTTTCCCCACTAAGTGAAAAAATGAACAGGCATTCTGAGAGGTTTGAGTTAATTAGGAAGAGCCAGTCCGGATTTGTAAAAGGCAGATTGTGTTTGACTGATCTCTGTTACATCAAAATTCAGTTAGAAGGTTGATGAAAGGAATGTGGTGGATGTTGCCTGTATTGATATCGTAAATAGTTATTTTTCAGACTGGAGGATAGTAGACAGTGGTGTATACATAGAGTTAGTACTAGGAACACGGCTCTTTTTGCTATGTATAGATGAAAGAGTAAAATTTCAAAATTTGACGATGATACCAAACCTGGAGTGGCAGATAGCGAGGATGATACAAATAGCTGCAACAGGTCATAGGCTAGCAGAATGGCAGACAAATAGCAGATGGAAATTAATACTTTTTGGGTGATACATTTTGGCAGAAGTGATAGGGAGAGGCAATATAGACTTTTAATGGCACAGTTCTAAAGAGCATCGAAACTGGATCCTGGGGGTGGCATGTGCCTAATTCTTTGAAAGTGGCAGGGCATATTGAGCAAATCGTTCATAAATGGGATCATGAGTTTCATAAATAGGCATTGAGTACAAAAAAACAGGGATTCTTTATAAAGCTCTGGTTAGGTCACAACTAGAGAATTGTGTCCGGTTCTGGTCACTGTACTTTGGAAGGATGTGTGATGGTCCTTGAAGAGGTGCAGAGGAGATTTACCAGAATGGTTCCAGGGATGAGGGATTTTAGCCACCAGGTTAGGTTGTAGAAACTGAGATTGGTCTCCTTGGAGTAAAGGAGATCAAGGGGAGATTTGTTAAAGGGTTACAGGGTTAACACAGATTGGCGAGGAAAAGCTGTGTTCGCATTGATGCTAATGCTGCCCTGAACAAAGTAAAAATCTGAGTCTATTTCAGCTCACTGACCTTCCCATTTAAACAAGTCTTCCACCCCCCCCCCCCCCCCCCCCCCACTCCCCACCAACCAAAATCCTCCCACAGTCGTTCTCTATTAAATAAAACCGAACAAAATGGAGTTATCACATATGGAAATTAACAGGGAGAAAAAGAGACAAAAAAAATATTGCATGAAAAATGGTGAAGTAACACTAAAGTAAAAACTTGATGACTCTGTCTCTAAAGCTCCCTGTAGTTATCTGAAAATGTTCCTTCAACTTCAATTCACCTACTCTGTAATGCTAGTGAACCTTTTTTTGAACAGTAACCAGGGTGTGGCATTTTCAAATACGTGTGCTTGGGCACTTTTATGTTGTAGACCTGCATTTAGAGGAGCTAAATTGAAATGGTTCACTTTTGCATAGGAACCTTAATGGATAATGGATGAGGATTGAGCTATCACTTTAAAAAATGGTGATTTCAGAGAAACCATAAACATAACTTTGGAAGGCCATTTAATTGATGAAGAAATATACAATGTGATCCTGTTGACTTTGGAATTGACAAACGATTCACCAGAAATGTAAGAGCAGACTTTGAAATGGATAATGCTGATAAAAAATATCACCCTTTGAATGTGAATAGCTATAGCCATGAAGTAAGCCGGGTGTCTATCCTTCAGTTACTGATATAAGAGCAGTGGGGCAGTATTTGGGAAAGGGGAGGAGGATGATAGGTGCTCCCAGTGGAAGTCTGGAACACTCTTCTTGCAATTGATGCTAGTTAATTTTAACTGTTTGATCAATTCTGTTATCCAAAAGTATTAAGGGATATGGGTGCATAGAATCAGGTCGCAGATCCACCATGATTTTATTGAATGGCACATCAGGCTCGAGCAGCTAAATGATCCACTCCTGTTCCTCTTCTGAGAAAGCTCAGAGGTGGCTAGATATTAAGGAGTTTGTCAGGGTCAATTTAGAGACTATGTTATCAGTCGTGGAGCAGTTCAAAACTAGTGGTCAGAAATGTAAGTAACTAATAAATCCAATTAGGAACTCGAGAAACTTCTCTCTCCTCCATAACATCCAACTGTTAAATTGATGCCAAGCTTTTTGCGCTTCACTCTACATTTTGAGTTGTATTTTATAAAAGGTTTTTCTGGTGACATCAGGACTAAACTCCTCGTTTCAGTTTGAATTTATGCTCTCTCATCCTACAATCACAGTTTAATTCAATGTAATTGATGAAATTTAACATCCTGGACTTAACGTCTGGTCCCTTCATTGCCACCTTTCAAGATTGAACAGCTCAATTTTTTTTGCTCTTTCGGGGATCAGTCTCATGGCTGTTTTACACCGTCTACAGGATTTCATTGTCTTGTGTCTGATCAAATCTTGGCTGGTAAGAAGACTGGACTATTTGAATATGGCATATTGTGACTTGTAGTCTACTGATTTTAGCTGTATAGTTCAGTGTTCCATTTACTGCCATGACCAGAAATGTTAAATTATAGAGCCTACTAAAATATCTGCCTTCCAACTGCACCTTCAGCTATTATAACTAGCTTCTCCTCTAAACTGCACAGATGCACAGCCTTGCAGCATTCGGTTATGTGCCACATGGGTTAAACAAGCCACACATAAACAATGGTCTCTTTAAGATGTGTGCAGGTGTGGTAATCTTAAAGGGACTCTGCAGTGCAACAAATGGGCTATGCACAGCGAAGATATTAGAATGAACATTACTTGCAACTCTGTATGATACACTATTCATCATCTTTTTAACTCTGCACTATGTTAATTCATTAAAAAGTTTTGCCTTCCACTGAGCTGCCTACTTGCATTATTTGGCTCACTTAAAAAGTTTTCAGTTGTTTCCTCATTCTGTACTGTTGCTCCTAGTGTGACACTGGATTTAAATTTGATCAGTTTGCAATGAGTTTTTGAACCTAGCTTGTTATGAGTGCACAGGGAAATTGTGCAATGGATCCAGGTCTGGACTGATCTCAGCTTGATACTGAATATGTCATGGGATCTGGTTTTAATCTATGAAAGCAAAATTTTGCAGGTGTTGAGAAAGTTTTAAAAAAAAATGCTCGGCACACTTTAAGTCAGCAGTAACAGTGAAGAGAACATATGTTAATGTTTTGGCGTGGATAATTTACTAAAATTTCTTAGACCTGTGTAACTGTTGAAGAGTTAAAACTGAGTAGGTAGCCGAGATGGCTTTTTTTGAGCTGACTGGAATTTGTCATTGTGTATGTCTAATTTTCTCCTGTTATTTAACTGAAGTATTTGAACCAAAGTCAGCACTCCATGCTGCTTGAAGATGGTCAGAACTTGCCATACTTACAGACATACAAAACATAGACTAATTTAGTTTCCGGCGATACAAAAATCATAATTGAATAGCTCGTACATATAAATTGCAATGGCCACAATTTTTTTTAGGTATTAAATGGCTCCTGATCAGCATCCTGGCCACTTTGATGTTGTTTTCTCCAACTAAATATTGGGAATATCGCCTTTGTCTTTGCTCTCTGCTACAAATTTTGTTTCCAGCCACCAATTCCACCCCTCCCTGGCAATTGTATGAGGCTGAACCAGACTGTTTGCAACCTTGGTGTCACATTTGACCCCGAGATGAACTTCTTGCCACGTATCAGTGCTACCACTAAGACTGCCTATTTCCATCTCCATAATATTGCCTTACCCTACTGTGTCAATCTGCTGCTTTTAAAAAAAAAAATCTTCTACACCTTTGTTGCCTCTAGATTTGTATTCCAATGCATTTCTGGTCGACCTCTCGTA
Source organism: Carcharodon carcharias (assembly GCF_017639515.1). Classification (NCBI taxonomy): domain Eukaryota; kingdom Metazoa; phylum Chordata; class Chondrichthyes; order Lamniformes; family Lamnidae; genus Carcharodon; species Carcharodon carcharias. The sequence continues at coordinate 84,610,547 of NC_054471.1, forward strand.
ATATCATATTCTATCCTCTGTAAGCTTGAGGCCATCCAAATTCTGCTGCCCATGTCCTAAATCTCACCAAATCTTATTCACCCATCACTCCTGTGCTCACTGACTTACACTGGCTCGCAGTTAAGCAATGCTATGATTTTTAAAATTCTCAATTAAAATTAGAAAATGCTGGAAAAACTCAGGTCTGGCAACATCTGTGGAAGAGAAACAGAGTTAACATTTGGAGGCTTATGTGACTCTTCATCAGAACCCTATTAAAATTCTCATCCTTATTTCCAAATTCTGTCACAGGCATGCCCCTCCCTTTGTCTGTAATCTCCTCCAGCCCCACAATCCTCCAATCTGCGGTCCTCCAATTCTTTCCTCTTGCACATCCCCGATTTTAATTGGGTCATTCACCGCCTCTAAGAAACTCCTTAAACCTACCTCTTTGATTAAGTTTTTTTGTCATCTTCCCTAAAGTCTCTTTATGACTTGGTGTTATGCTTTATATTGCTCTTGTAAAGTATCTTAGGATATTTTATTACATTAAAGATGTTTTATAAGTATCAGTTGTTGTGACCACCATTAAAATAAGTTAACTAATCAGGACACTGAGAACCCATTTGGTTAGTAGTATAGCTGGAAACATGAAGTCTGTCAGAGCAAACATTTTTTAAAAAGTGCATTGTTTTCCTTTAACAGACGTTGAGGTGTAATTTCACTAGAAAGTACTCAACTTATAATTAAAGGTGAAGAAAAGCCTAAGCAAATTTTATTGGGTACCAAAGGGATGTTTTAGCAATAAGAGAATTATGTTTTTGAAGTTAGACTTAAGACTCATTGAAAATGTTAGTAATGCATAGCTGAATTTGATTCCAGTTTTATTCAGAAATCATTTCTATTGTTTGAAATGCTCCCTTTGTTTAAAAAATACTTTCCTTGATTGAATATTTCTCAGAGCTGTAGAATTTTTCATCAGAGACAAATATGAAAAAAAGAAGTACATGGATAAAAATGTCAACAATGGAATCACAGTAAGTACTACTATATATCCTAGCCTGAGACTTTCTTTAAACCTCAAGTTCTTAAGTAGCTGTTTGAAAAGGTTTCTTTTTGCTGCGGTCCCTGTAGAGATTGCAGTCATTTTACAATAGGGTGATTCAAATCAGATGTGATCACAATGTTTATGCTGAGATTGGTGCCTAGATGGTATTAAATTACCAGCCCAATACTTGTAATTTTGCCAGTACACAGAAGTTGGAGGGCAAGCACATCCAATTTTAAAGTCTATAGTGCCAGATTCAAATCTTCAGTTCATAGATCAGCTAGAACACTCTTTGGAATTGCTTCCTTAAGCCTGTCTGCCTTTCCACTTCCTTCCTTCCTTTAAGATCCTGCTTAAAACCTACCTTCAATTGAGTGTTTGATCACATCTTGTAAAGTCTCCTTTAGTTGGCCTATTTTTCTTTTGCGATTCTATGAAAAGAATGAATTTGCATTTTATATTATGCCTTTCACAAACTCCCAGGCATTCAAAAGCACATCATAGTCAATTAAGTACTTTAAGCATTATCATTATTTTATTATGACTCTGTTTTATTGACACCAAAGAAAATACTGCAAATGTTGGAAATCTGAAATAAAAACAAAACACTGTAAATATTCAGAAGCTCTGGCTACATTTGTAGAGAGAGAAACAGTTAATGTTTCAGGTTAATAAGCTTTCATCAAAACTGGGGAAATTAAGATATGTAAGTGCCCAGTCAAAAAGATGAGCTGCTGATCCTTGAGCTTGATTTGAGCTTCCTTGGACCTCTGCAGGAGGCCAAGGACAGAAGTCAGAGAATTGGGTTGAGAATTAAAATGACAGGTAACTGGAAGCTCAGGGTCATGCTTGCGGACTGAATGGAAGTGTTGCACAAAGCAATAACCCCAATCTGTGTTTGACTTCCCCAGTGCAGAGCAGCCCACATTGTGAGCAGTGAATACAATATACTAAATTGAAAGAAGTGCAAGTAAATTACTGCTTGACCTGGAAAGGAGTGTTTGGGGCCTTGGATTGTGGAGAGGGTGGAGGTAAAAGGGCAACTGTTGCCTGTCCTGTGCTTGTATGAGGAGGGGATGTTGGGGATGACTGTGGAGTGTATCAGGGCATTGCAGAGGAAGTTCCTTTTTGGAATACTGAAAGGAGAGGTGGTGGAAATGGCAGAGGATGATCCATTGAATATGGAGACCTTTCATCAGAACATCGACCTGTGCCCCAACTTAAAATTCCCCTTGCCACTGCCATTGGGTTTTGCAAATAGAGGGCTATGTGTTGGCCTGCTATGCTATATTGCAGCATCTGTACTGTAGTCACTGTCACCTTCAGGTGAAGATTTAAATTGTAGTTTCCTGTATTGGATAAATACCCTTTCTTCCTGGCAAGATTAGGCTACATAGATTGGTAATGGTTAACATTTTCAAAACTCTCCGGCCTGGACTGTTTTTTCCAGGGGTCTCAAAAGTTGTATTAAACAGCACCAATTGAGAATGCTGGGAAATTAACATGCAAGACTGTCCTCATTAGGATGGGTGTATGAAAATTGTAGTCAAATGCAGTTCACGTTCTTGGCCCACTTACGTCCACCAAGAAAGAAAAACAGATGCTCTTTTAGGTTTTATGGTAATGCTATTTGTTAATCACATAACTCTTGAGACAAAAATAATAGTATGTTAAGAAGGCTGAGGAACACATTGGAGTTGCCTTCAGCAATTACCCATGTAATACATTTCCTGTTGCAAAGTGGAGTTTGTCTGCAAGTAGGATTGCATTATTGCAACATGTCAAAAGCTTTGAAACTTCAAAATGCACCAGCATATTAATGAATGCTGACACAATTGCTAAATGCTTGTTGCCAAGATGAGACATTGTGACTTTAATTTCAGTTTTGTTCATGTTTTGATCTCTTGCTACAGCATGCTTTTATTTTTTGACAACCTCAAAAGTTTAGCTTTTGTTTTTCCCGCAATACTAGATTAGTATTGGTCATGTCATTGTCAGGAAAGATAGGAGGGAGCTGTGAGGTGGTATGGGAAAGACGGGACTCGGAAGGAAATGTCCATAAAGGATTCCATCATTATGATGCCTTTGGGATTGCATTAAGACAGAATCCCTAAAGATAGTGTGATGGAACCCATGATGTCAAAGCTTGTATTATTTTGAGGCAGACCCTTAATCAAGAAAGGAAGCAGAGAAAGAAACTGGCAGGGTCAGTTTGCTAAAGAAACCAAAACTTGTGGGTAGATGGAAAGTTGAGTAGACAGTTGAGGCTGCTTTAGAAGGCTGCAGAACCATCCAAGCGGAATATTAAGCAGTTGGCATCCAGGGGTGCTGTACAGGCGAGCTGAAGAAGCCAAAGGCTAGATCCAGAAGCTGAGAAGTTGTGGTCCCTGTTGTTGTTTGAAGATAACATTAGATCTATACCATCGAGACCAGTTTGAGGAAGTTCTCCAAACGTATACTGGTTCTGGTGAAGATTCTGCATTTGGAATGCTGGTTACGTGCTGCTGTCAGCTGGGGATCAGGTTAAGCCCTAGAAGGACAGAAGCTGAAATTAAGGAAGATGAGAGTTTTGAAGGATTCTGTGACTGAGTTTGATGAGCAAAATGCAGTGGACTGCTGAGTTAATTCCTAACACCTGTCCTAGTTGTAACTCATTTATGCAATTTCTAGTTTATAATTGACCTCAATTTGCCTGTTAATTCATGTTTAACTTGTGATTCTGGATGTTAGAGCATAGGAGGTTATCTAAGTATTTAATGTTTGCTTTGTTTGATTCTTATCTAATAAAAATTCTTCTGTTTTCAAGCTGTGGAATCTTGTGGCTTCATTCTTTTAGTAAATAACTGGGATTTTAGATTCCTTTTTTAAAAGATAAAGTTACTGGTCTCGACCAAAATTGTAACTATAGAATGAAGAAATTAGAAGGAAAATGGTTCAATTCTCTGTATCCAATACAGATCACAAACAAGAGTGTGGCGATAATAGGAAATTGCAGGTTAATCAGAGGAGCAGAGTGGGGCTAGAAGCTGGTGAGAGTGAGTGAGAATTCAAAGGAAACTTTGGGGCTGGCTATTGCAATCTGTAGATCAGAGTCACATTCGTAAACAAATCAAGGTGTGATCACATCACAGAATGAGATGGGAGATTGGCTGGTCAGTGCTTCCTATTATCTTACCTAAATTATGTAATTTCAGTTGAATGAGTACAACATAATTTGAAGTTAATTTTCTTTCTTACATATATATTAACTAGAAGCATTAAAAGTTAATTAGGAAAATAATTAGTTGTTTAAAACAAAGTCATGAGTTGATTGGCTGAGTACAGTTAGGGACAGAGTCTAAACAATAGGTGGATTAGAAACATAGAAATGTAGAAAATAGGAGCAGGAGTAGGCCATTCGGCCCTTCGAGCCTGCTCCGCCATTCATTATGATCATGGCTGATCATCCAACTCGATAGCCTGCTCCCGCTTTCTCCCCATATCCTTTGATCTCTTTTGCGCCAAGAGCTATATCTAACTTCTTCTTGAAAACATACAATATTTTGGCCTCAACTACTTTCTGTGGTAGCAAATTCCACAGGGTCACCACTCTGGGTGAAGAAATTTCTCCTCATCTCAGTCCTAAATGGTCTACCCCGTATCCTCAGACTGTGCCTCAGTTCTGGACTCCCCCACCATCGGGAACATCCTTCCTGCATCTACCCTGTCTAGTCCTGTTAGAATTTTATAGGTTTCTATGAGATCCCCCCACATTCTTCTGAACTCCAGCCAATATAATCCTAACTGACTCAATTTCTCCTCATATGTCAGTCCTGCCATCCCAGGAATCAGACTGGTAAACCTTCTCTGCACTCCCTCTATAGCAAGTACATCCTTCCTCAGATATGGAGACCAAAACTGCACACACTATTCCAGGTGTGCTCTCACTAAGGCCCTGTATAATTGCAGCAAGATGTCCCTGCTTCTGTACTCGAATCCTCTCACTATGAAGGCGAACGTACCATTTGCTGCCTTTACTGCCTGCTGCACCTGCATGCTTATCTTCAATGACTGGTGTACGAGGACACCCAGGTCTCGTTGCACGTTCCCCTCTCTGCCTTCCTGTTTTTGCTACCAAAGTGGATAATCTCACGTTTATCCACATTATACTGCATCTGTCATGCATTTGCCCACTTACTCAGCTTGTCCAAATCACAATGAAGCATCTCTGCATCCTCCTCACAGCTCACCCTCCCACCCAGCTTTGTGTCATCTGCAAATTTGGAGATATTACATTTAGCTCCCTCATCTAAATCATTAATATATATTGCGAATACTGGGGTCCCAGCATCGATTCCTGCGGTATCCCACTAGTCACTGTCTGCCATTCAGAAAAAGACCCTTTTATTCCTACTGTTTCCTGTCTGCCAACCAGTTTTCTATCAACTTCAACACGCTACCCCCAATCTCATGTGCTTTAATTTGACACGCTAATCTCTTATGTGGGACTTTGTCAAAAGCCTTCAGAAAATCCAAATAAACCACATCCACTGGCTCCCCCTCATCAACTCTACTAGTCACATTCTCCAAAGATTCCAGTAGATTTGTCATGCATGATTTCCCTTTTGTAAATCCATGCTGATTCTGCCACTGTTTTCCAAGTGCTCAGCTATTAAATCTTTTACAATGGACTCTAGAATTTTCTGCACTACCAATATCAGGCTGACTGGTTTATAATTCCCTGTATTCTCTCTCCCTCCCTTTTTAAATAGTGGGGTTACATCAGCTACCCTCCAATCTGTAGGAACTGCACCAGAGTTTGTAGAATCTCAGAAGATGACCACCAATGCATCCACTATTTCTAGGGCCACTTCCTTAAATACTCTGGGATGCAGATTATCAGGCCCTGGGGATTTATCGGCCTTCAATCCCATCAATTTCTTCAACACCATTTTCCTACTGATACTGATTTCTTTCAGTTCCTCCCTCTCACTAAACCCTGTGTTCCCCAACATTCCTGGTATGTTATTTGTGCCCTCCTTTGTGAAGACAGAACCAAAGTATATACTTAGTTGGTCAGCCATTTCTTTGTCCCCCATCATAAATTCCCCTGTTTCTGACTGTAAGGCACGAACATTTGTCTTCAATCTTTTTCTCTTCACATACCAATGGAAACTTTTAGTCAGTTTTTATGTTCCCCACAAGCTTACTCTCTGTTTTTCCCTTCTTAATCAATCCCTTGGTCCTCCTTTGCTGAATTCTGAAGTGCTCCCAATTGTTAGGTCTTGTTTTTTCTGGCCAAATTGTATGCCTCTTCCTTGGATTTAATATTGTCTCTAATTTCCTTTGCAAGCCATGGTTTGGCCACCTTTCCTATTTTACTTTTATGCCAGACAGGAATAAACAATTGTTGCAGTTCACCCATATGCTCTTTGAATGTTTGCCATTGCCTAGCCACTGTCACCCCTTTAAGTAACGTTTCCCAATCCATCATAGCCAACTTGCGCCTCATACCATCGTAGTTTCCTTTAAGATTTAGGACCTTGGTCTCAGAATCAACTACGTCACTCTCCATCTTGATGAAGAATTCTATTTATATGGTCGCTCATCCCCAAGGGACGTCGCACAACTGGATTGCCAATTATTCCTTTCTCATTACACAATACCCAGTCTAGGATGGCCTGTTCTCTAGTTGGTTCCTCAACATATTGGTCCAGAAAACCATTCCGTATATGCTGTAGGAATTCCTCCTCTACGGTATTGTTCCTAATTTGATTTGCCCGATTTATATTCAGATTAAAGTCACCCATAATTACAGATGTTCCTTTATTGCATGCATCTCTAATTTCCTGTTTAATGTCATTCCCAACATCGCCACTACAGTTTGAGGGGTCTATATATAACCCCCACTAACGTTTTTTGCCCCTTAGTGTTTCTCAGATCTACCCATACAGATTCCACATCGTCGGAGCTAATATCCTTCCTCACTATTGCGCTAATTTTCTCTTTATCCAGCAATGCAACTCCATCACCTTTTCCTTTTTGCCTGTCCTTCCTAAATACTGAATAACCCTGGATGTTCAGTTCCCATTCCTGGTCACCCTGAAGCCATGTTTCCATAATTCCCGACTATATCATACCTGTTTATATCTGTTGGTGTGGTTACTTCATCCACTTTATTGCGAATGCTCCTCACGTTAAGGCACAAAGCCTTAAGGCTTGTCTTTTTAACATTACTTGTCCCGTTCCCACTATTTTTCACTGAGGCCCTGTTTGATTCTTGTCCTTGATTTCTCTGCCTATCACTTTTCTTATTCTGCTTTCTGTCTTTTGTTCTTGTCCTTGATTCCCCCTCCTCTGACTCCTTGCATAGGTTCCCATCCCCCTGCCATTTTAGTTTAAACCCTCCCCAACCACTCTAGCAAATATTCCCGGTCATGTCCAGGTGTAACCCGTCCAGTTTGTACTGGTCCCACCAACCCCAGAACCGGTCCCAATGTCCCAGGAATCTGAAACCCTCCCCCTCACACCATCTCATCAGCCACGTATTCGTTTGATACGTCCTGCTATTACTCTGACAAGCACGTGTGGCACTGGTAGTAATTCCGAGATCACTACCTTTTGAGGTCCTACTTTTCAACTTATTTCCTAACTTCCTATATTTTGCTTTTAGGACCTTATTCCTTTTTTTTTTTAACCTATGTCGTTTGTACCAATGTGTACCACGACCATTGGCTGTTCATCCTCCCCCTTCAGAATGTCCTATTGCCGGTCTGAGACACCCTTGACCCTAGCACCAGGGAGACAACATATCATCCTTGAGCCTTGTTTGCGATCACAGAAACGCCTATCTATTCCCCTTACGATTGAATTCGGCCGTCCGTCCCCCCCCCCCCCAAACAGTATCCAAAGCGGTATATCTATTTTGCAGGGGAAAAGCCACAGGAGATTTCTTTACTGCCTGCCTAGCCCTTTTGCTCTGCCTGGTGGTCACCCATTCCCTTCCTGCTTATGGACTCTTAGCCTGTGGTGTGACCACCTCTCTACACGTGCTACCCACGATACTCTCTGCCTCATGGATGCTCCACAGTATCCCCAGCTGCCACTCCAGCTCCGAAACCTGGGCTTCCAGGAGCTGCAGTTGGAGACACTTCCCGCACACATGCTGGCCCTGGGCACTGGAAATGTTCCCGGCTTCCCACATAGAGCAGGAGGAGCACACCACTGCTTTGAGCTCTCATGCCATGACTTATCCCTTTAAATTAAATTAAAACTTTTGGAAGATATTTAATATTAAATAATATCATTTACTCTCGGGCCCTTCTTCCCTGCTCCTCCTCGTTACAGAAAATAGCCCTTACAAATGATGAACCACAAAATAAGATCTTAAAAACGAAGAGATAAAAGTAGTAAATACTTACCCAACCGTACTCTCAGTACTCAAAGGATCACCTCGCTCCTTCCTCACCGAACCCCAACTTAAGCACTCTACTGCAGCACTCCAGTGCAGACAAACTCAGCACTGTAAGATTGAGAAACATTAAATAATTAATAACAAGGAACAAGTGAGTAGCTGGTGAATCCTATCTTTCTTCTAAAAGTAAGGTTTATTACTATTAGTAAGATGTATTAATTATTGGTAGGATTTATCAGGTAAGATTTGATTAGTACTGGTAAGTTTTAGTAACAAGATTTTTCATGATGGTAACTTTTATCAATATTAGCAAGGTTAATTAATATTAGTAAAGGATTATTAGCAGTAGTATGAGTTGATTAGCTGGCGAATAGTGCTGGTAGGGCAGAGTCTTAACAAATGGGAGTTTAAAAATGTTGAATATTAAGTAGCAAGTGAGTAGCTGGTGAGTCTTATATGTTAGTTTTAAGAAAGATTTATTACTAAAGTATTAGTTTGGATTTATCTGTATCAGTGTGGATTTATGATAAGGTCTATTAGTATTGTAAGGTTTATTAGCAGTAACAAAATTAATAAATACAGGAATGGCAGGGCTGCTCTAACATCTGGGGTGCACACCCTGTGCTATGTTGGAACTTGAAGCTCTGGGTTTTGGAACTTGAGCAGCAGCTGGTATCACTGTGGTGCATCTGTGAGGTTGAGAGCTTCATGGATAGCGTGTTTATAGATGTGGTCGCCCTGCAGTAAGAGTATGAAGAGAGGGGGGATGGGTGACCATCAGACAGTCAAAAAGAAACAGCAGTGCAGGACTCCCCTGAGTGCACCTCTCACTCCAACCAGCATTCAGTTCTGAAAGCGGATGAGAGCAATGGTTCATCTAGGGTGGAATACCAAAGTGCACAGAATACTGAGTGAGATAAATAACACTAAAGAACATAAGAACATAAGAAATAGGAACATGAGCAGACCATTTGGGCTTGCTCCGCCATTCTAAAAGATCGTAGCTGATCCTCTTGTGCTTCGATTTCCACATTCCCATCTAACCCCGATAATCTTTGATTCCCTTGCCTAACAAGAATCTTATCTGCCCCTGACTTAAAAATATTCATTGACCCCACCTCCACCACTTTCTGAGGTTAAGAATTCCAAAGTTGCACAACCTTCAGAAAACTTTTCTCCTCATCTCTGTCCTAAAAGGGCAACCCCTAATTTTAAAACAATGCCCCGTAGTTCTGTACTCACCCACAAGAGGGCAACGGGCTGTTGAGTGAGGTGAGGGAGGAGATAGCAGGGGCACTGGCAATAATTTTCAATACCTCTCTGGCCACAGGAGAGGTGCCAGAGGACTGGAGGACAGCTAATGTGGTACCGTTATTCTAGAAGGAAGAAAGGGATAAACCAGGGAACTACAGGCCTGTCAGTCTAACCTCAGTGGTGGGGAAACTATTGGAAGCAATTCTGAGGGACAGAATTAATCTACACTTGGAGAGGCACGGATTAATCAAAGACAGGCATGGTCTAGTTAAGGGGACATCATGTCTGACCAATTTGATTGAATTTGTTGAAGAGGTGACCGGGTGCGTAGATGAGGGCAATGCATTTGACGTAGTCTACTTGGGCTTCAGCAAGGCTTTTGATAAGGTCCCGCATGGGAGACTGTTAACGAAGGTAAGAGCCCATGGGATCCAAGGCAATTTGGCAAATTGGATCCTGAATTGGCTGAGTGGCAGGAAGCAGAGGGTGATGATCAAGGGGTATTTTTGTGACTGGATGCCTGTGTCCAGCGGGGTTCCACAGGGATCGCTGTTGGGTCCCTTACTGATTGTGGTATGTATAAACGGTTTAGACTTGAATATAGGAGGGTTGATCAGTAAGTTCGCGGATGACCTGAAAATTGGTGGGGTAGTAAATAGCACGGAGGATAGTCTTAGATTGCAGGAGGATATAGACGGGCTGGTCAGATGGGCTGATCAGTGGCAAAAGGAATTTAATCCGGATTAAGTGTGAGGTGATGTACTTGGGCAGGACAAACAAGACACAGGAATACATGAGTGGTAGCACCCTGGGAAGTACCGAGGATCAGAGGGAGCTTGGTGTGCATGTCCGCCGGTCCCTTAAGGTAGCGGAACAGGTAGATAAGGTGGTTAAGAAAGCACATGGGATACTTGCCTTTGTTAGCTGAGGCATAGAATATAAGAGCAGGGAGGTTATGCTGGAACTGTATAAAACGCTGGTTAGGCCATAGCTAGAGTATTGCATGTAGTTCTGGAATCCGCATTATAGAAAGGATGTGATTGCACTAGAGAGAGTGCAGAGGAGATTTGCCGGGATGTTGCCTGGGCTGGAAAGTTTTATTTATGAGGAGAGATTGGATAGACTGGCATTATCTTCTTTGGAGCAGAGGAGATTGAGGTGTATAAAATTGAGGGGCATATATAGGGTAGACAGGAAGAAACTTTTCCCCTTGCTGGAGGGATCAATGACCAGGGGGCATAGATTTAAGGTAAGGGGCAGGAGGTTTAGAGGGGATTTGAGGAAGAATTTTTTCACCCAGAGGGTGGTGGGATTTTGGAACTCACTGCCTGAAAGGGTGGTTGAGGCAGAAACCCTCATAACATTTAAGGAGTATTTGGATGTGCACTTGCGATGCCATGGCATACAAGACTATGGGCCTAGTGCTGGAAAATGGGATTAGAATAGTTAGGTACTTGTTTGACCAGTGCAGACTTGAACCTCTGATATTATCCTTTCGGCATTCACCTTGTCAAGGCCATTCAGAATCTTGTGTACTTCAATCAAATCACCCCTCACTCTTAACTCCAGTGGAAACAGACCCAGTCTGTCCAACCTTTCCTCATAAGACAACCTACTGCAGGTATCAATGTAGCAAGCCTGCTTTGAACTGCCTCCAATGCATTTACATCCTTCCTTAAATAAGACCAAAACTGCACACAGTATTTGAGGTGCAGTCTCACCAATGCCCTGTATAAATGAAGCATAACACCCTTCCTTTTATGTTCAATCCCTCTCATAATAAAAGAGGAAATAGTAAGTTATTAGGTGGGGTCAGGGTAAGGAAGAAAGTAATGAAGTCTAAATAAGGATTAATGTGCATGTGTGTGAATGCGTGGAGTGTGTTAATAAGATTGGTGATTTAGAGGCATAAATTACCATCCGGAAATATGATGTGGCTATAATGAAGACTGGGCTGTAAGCAGGGCATGACTGAGTGTTAAATATTTCTGGGCACAAGGTGTTCAGGGAAGATGGGAAAAGGGGAGAGGCGGCAGGATTGATTAAAGAGAGCACCGCAGTGCTGGAGAAAGGATGTCCCAGAGGGATCAAGCACAGAATCTATTTGGCTAGAACTAAGGGCCAAAAAGGTGCAATTGCATTGCTTGGTGTAGTCTGTAGGCCACCAACTAGTGGAAAGGATGTGGAGGAACAAATTTGCAAGAAAATTAGAGAGGTGCAAAAATTATAGAGTAGTTATATTGGGGGACTTTAATTATCTGAATATATACTGGGATAGTAGTAGTGTAAAGGGCAAAGCAGGACAAGTGTCCCTAGAGTGTGTTTAGGAACATATTTTACAGCAGTATGTTTCCAGTCTAATGAGAAAGGAGACATTGCTAGACCTGGCTCCTGGGAATGAGGTGGACCAAGTGTCAGGAGAAAATTTAGGAGACAATGATCATTGTATTATAAGGTTTAGGCTAGCTTTAGAAAAGGACAAAAAATAATGCGAATAAGAATAATGAGCATGGGGAAATCCAACTTCAGTGGGATAGGAAAGGATCTGCGCCGAATAAATGGGAGTGAGAGATTGGCAGGAAAATCGGTAGCTGAACAATGGGCTACGTTCAAAGTAGAGTGAGTTCAGGCGTGGTCAAGGTATATTCCTACAAGGGGAAGGTAGGGCAAACAGATCCACAGCTCCTAGGATTACAAAAGAGATATAGATTATGAATAAAAAGTGTGCTCATCACAGATGTCAGGTGGATAATTCTTTAAATTCATTGAGGGGATGTGGGCATCGCTGGCAAGGCTAGCAGCTAACATAGGGGAATCAAAAAACCTTCTATTGATATATTAGTAGTAAAAGGGTGGGAAGAGGAGGAGTGGGGCTGATCAGGGACCAAAAAGGAGATTTATACAAAGAGGCAGAGGGCATAATTGAGGTATAAAATGAATTCAGACTCTAGAATGTGTAAAATTGCGTGGTGGTGCTACTGGATAGGCTGTCTGCACTTAGTTTCTAAGGCACAAGGACTGGGTGAGACACATCAAAGGATTCAGGGAAGTGCGTGGAAATTGCGGAGGCACTTGCCATAATTTTCCAGTCTTCCTTAGACTCGGGTATGGTGCCAGAGGACTGGAGAATTGCAAATGTTGTACCCTTGTTTGAAAAAGGTTGTAAAGATAAGCCCAGAAACTATAGACCAGTCAGTTTAACTTCGGTGGTGGGGAAACTTTTAGAAACAATTTGGGCCAAAATTAATAGTAACATGGACAAATGCGCATTAATTAGGGAAAGCCAGCATGGATTTGTTAAGGGAAAATTGTGTTTAACTAACTTGCTGGAGCTTTTTTGAAGAGGTAACAGGCAGTTGATGAGGGTAATGCTGTTGATGTCGTGTACATGGACTTCCAAAAAATATTTGATACAGTGCTGTACAACAGACCTGTGAGCAAAGTTATAGCTCATGGAATAAAAAGGACAGTAGCAATATGGATATAAAATTGGTTGATTGATAGGAAACAGAATAGTGGTTGATGGATGTTTTTTGTGCTGGAGGATGGTTTGTCGTAGAGTTCCCCAGGGATCAGTGTTGGGACCCTTGCTTTTCCTGGTTATATATTAATGACCTAGACCTTGGTGTACAGGGCACAATTTCTGAATTTGTGGATAATACAAAATTTGGAAGCATTGTGAACTATCAGAAGGATAGTATAGAACTTCAAAAGAATACAGACAAGTTGGTGGACAGGTGGCAGATGAAGATCAATGTGAAGTGATTTGTTTTGTTAGGAAGAACATGGAGAGGCAAAATAATAGGTACAATTCTAAAGGGAGTGCAGGAGCAGAGGGCTCTAGGTGTGTGTAAATGTGCATAAGTCACTAAAAGTGGCAGGGCAAGTTGAGAGTATGTTTAATAAAGCATATAGTATCCTAGGTTTTATTAATAGGGGCATAGAATACAAGAGCAAGGAAGCTATGTTGAACTTGTATAAGACACTAATTCAGCCTCTGCTGGAGTACTGCATCCACTTCTGGGGGCCGCACTTTAGGAAGGATGTGAAGGCATTGGAGATAGTGCAGAAAAGATTCACGAGAATGGTTCTAGAAATTAGGAACTTCAGTTATGAAGATAGTCTGGAAAGTACTGTGTAAGCAGGCTTCATTCTTTCAGTTTAGACAGGGTAAACTCACTCTCAGCTATAGTAGCTGAGTAGTTAATTCGCTAACTGGTTGAATCTGGTTTTGTAGCCCCTGTTCAGTTATAAATTCAGGGTTCTTTAGTGTAGCCTTGGCAAATGACGTGCAGCTAACTGAGTTGAAGACTTGGAGTTTGGCGAAGAGGGAGGAGGAGTTGTTTGTTTCCTCTTTCTATCTTTCTCACCCCATAGAAATTGGTTCTTGTACTACAGGGAAAGGAGCTAACTGTTTGGTGAGTATTTGGTAAGTGGATAAGTTATATTCCACCCCTAAGGTTTAAAATAGTACACAATTTGGTGGTAAAGTTAATAAAATATATAAGAAAGTAACATAAGTGATTAAATAATTACTTAATTATATTAAAACATTAAGGATGGTAGGACAGGTGATGTGTCAAGGCTGCAGCATGTGGAGTTCCTGGCTAACATTGTGATCCAGGGTAAACACATCTGCAGTAAGTGTTTGCAGCTTGAGGATCTCCGGCTCAGAGTCATTGAGCTGCAGGATGAGCTGTACGTCTACTACACATCAGGGAGGGGGAAAGTTACTTTGATGCTTTTTACCAGGAAGCAGTCACACCACATAGGGTAGGGTCTTCTGATGTGGTCAATGGCCAGGGACAGGAAAGTGTGACTGCGAGTGAGGCAGGTAAGGGCACCCAGAGCGCAAGAGTGTGAGCCTTTGCAATTGTCCTACAGGTTTGTGGCCCTCTCAGCTTGTTTGGATGAGAATAGGGGCTACAGGGTGGATGAGCAAACTGACCATGGTACAGTGGTACAGGAAGCCATCCAAGTGGGGAGAGCAAAAAGGGATGTCGTGGTAGTAGCGGACAGTATAGTAAGGTGGATTGACACTGTAGCAAAGAGCAAGAATCCAGATGGCTTTGTTGCATGCCTGGTACCAGGGTTTGGGACATCTACACAGGGCTGGAGAGGAATTTGCTGTGGGAGGTGAAGGATCCAGTGGCCGTGGTCTGTGAAGGTACCAATGACATAGGCAGGATGAGGTAGCTGGCTCCACATGGTCAGTATGAGGAGCTAGGCACCAAATTAAGAAGCAGAACCCCAAAGGTGGTAATTTCTGGATTATTACCTGAGCTACATGTAAATTGGCATAGGACAAATAGGATTAGAGAAATGAATGTGTAGCTCAAAAGACTGCTGAGGGAAAGGTGGGTTCCAGTTTGTGGGACACTACCACCAGTATTAGGGAAAGTAGGACTTGTATCGTTGGGGCAGTCTACTCCTGAACCGTGCGGGGGCTGGTATCCTCACAGGTTGAATAACTAGGGAATTAGAAAGGGTTTTAAACTGAAGGCTGATTAGCCTGACGTCGGTCGTTGGTAAGATTTTAGAGTCGATTATTAAGGATGAGATTTCAGGATACGTGGAAGTGCATGGTAAAATAGGGCAAAGTCAGCGTGGTTTCATCAAGGGGAGGTCATGCCTGACAAATCTGTTAGAATTTTCTGAGGTGGTAACGTGTAGGTTAGACTTCCAGAAGGCCTTTGACAAGGTGCCGCACAGGAAGCTGCTCAGTAAGATAAGAGCCCATGGTGTTAGAGGCAAGGTACTAGCATGGATAGAAGATTGGCTGGCTGGCAGAGAGTTGGGATAAGGGGGTCCTTCTCAGGATGACGGCCGGTGACTAGTGGAGTTCCACAGGGGTCAGTGTTGGGACCAGAATTTTTCACTTTATACATCAATGATCTAGATGAAGGAACTGAGGGCATCCTGGCTAAGTTTGCAGATGATACAAAGATAGGTGGAGGGACAGGTAGTGTTGAGGAGGCAGGGAGGCTGTAGAAAGATTTGGACAGGTTAGGAGAATGGGCAAAGAAGTGGCAGATGGAATACAGCGTGGGGAAGTGTGAGGAAGAATAGAGGCATAGACTATTTTCTAAATGGGGAGAGAATTCAGAAATCTGGAGTGCAAAGGGACTTGGGAGTCCTAGTCCAGGATTCTCTTAAGGTTAACTTGCAGGTAGTTAGGAAGGCAAATGCAATGTTGGCATTTATTTCGAGAAGACTAGAATATAAAAGCATGGATGTGCTGCTGAGGCTTTATAAGGCTCCGGTCAGACCATATTTAGAATACTGTGAGCAATTTTGGGCCCCGTATCTCAGGAAGGATGTTCTGGCCCTGGAGAGGGTCCAGAGGAGTTTCACGAGAACGATCCCAGGAATGAAAGGCTTAACATATGAGGAACATTTGAGGACTTTTGGTCTATACTCGATGGAGTTTAGAAGGATGAGGGAGGAATCTGATTGAAACTTACAGAATTCTGAAAGGTCTGGTTAGGGTGGACGTGGGGAAGATGTTTCCAATAGTAGGAGAGACTAGGACCCGAGGGCACAGCCTCAGAGTAAAGGGAAGACCTTTTAGAACAGAGATGAGGAGAAACTTCTTTAGCCAGAGAGTGGTGAATCAATGGAGTTCATTGCCACAGAAGGCTGTGGAGGCCAGGTCATTGAGTGTATTTAAGACCAAGATAGATAGGTTCTTGATTGGTAAGGGGATCAAAGGTTATGGGGAGAAAGTGGGAGAAAGGGGTTGAGAAACTCATCAGCCATGATTGAATGGCGGAGCAGACTCGATGGGCCGAATGGCCTAATTTCTGCTCCTATGTCTTATGGTCTTATAGTGGGGGCAAGGGATCAAATTTGGGAAAATGTTGAAACCAAAGACGAGGCAAGAGAAACAGATATTAATATGGGAAATTATAAAGAGACTGTAACAGGAAGGGCAGAGTACAAATCTAAGAGTAAATCAGCAGATAAAGCTAGACACTACAAAGATAATAAAAGGGCAAAATTAAAGGTTCTGCATCTAAACACAGTTAGCATTCGAAACAAAACAGATGGACCGATAGCGCAAATAGACATAAATAAGTACAGTCTGATTGCCATTACAGAGACATGGCAATGGGATGACATAGATTGGGACCTGAATATTGAAGGGTATGTGACATTTAGGAAGGACAGAAGTTAGGAAAAGGTGGTGGGGTGGCTCTGTTAATTAATGATGCTATTAGCACATTAGAGAGGGATGACCTAAGTTCAGGAAACCAGTATATAGAAGCAGTTTGGGTTGAGTTGAGGAATGATAAAGGCAATAAGTCACTTGTGGGAGTGGTGTTCAGGCCCCCTACTTGTAACTACACAGTAGGACAAAGTAAAAAAGAAGAGATAATGCGAGCTTGCCAGTAATCATGGGGGATTTTAATTTGCGTATAGACTGGAAAAATCAGATGGGCAAAGGTTGCATAGATGAGTTCATTGAATGTTTTTGAGAGTGTTTCTTAGAACAGCATGTTCTGAAGCCAACAAGAGAGCTATATTTGGTACTGAGCAACGAGATAAGATTAATTGATAACCTCCTAGTGAAGGCACCCCTAGGTAACAGCGATCGTAATATGATTAAATTTTGCATTCATTTTGAGGGCGAAATGAGTGTGCCCAAGACTAGTGTTTTAAACTTAAATAAGGCCAATTATGAAGGCATGCAAGCAGAGCCAGCTAAAGTGAACTGGCAATTGAGGTTAAGGGATATGTCAATAGAAGTGTGGTGGCAGACATTTAAGGGGATATTTCAGAATACACAGAATAGATACATTTCAATGAGAGGGAAAAATTCCAAGGGGAGGGCCCACCATCTGTGGTTAACTAAAAAAGCTAAAGATGGTATCATACTTGCAGAAAAAGCATATAAATATGCAAAGATGGGTGGCAGATCAGAAGATTAGGAAGAATATAGAGACCAGCAAAGAATGATGAAAAGATTAATAAGGAAGGGAAAACTAGAGCATGAGAGAAACCTAGCTAGTAATATAAAGACTGATAGTAAGAGTTTCTATAGATATTTAAATAAGTGTTGACAAAGTGAGCGTTGGAACTAGAGAGTGCGTCTGGGGAATTGAAAATAGAAAGTAGGGAGATGGCGGATGAATTAAACAGGTATTTGGCTCAGTCTTCACTGCAGAACATCTCGGAAATAGCTATAAATCAGGAAATGGAAGGAGGGAGGAACTCTGGAGCCTAAGAATCACCAGGAAAGTTGTATTGAGCTAATTGTTGGAGCTGCAGGCTGACAAACCCCCAGATCCGGATGGACTTCACCCTAAGGACTTGAATGAAGTGACTAGTGAGATAGTTGATGCCCTGGTTTTAATTTTCCAAAATACCCTAGATTTATGGAAGGTTCTATTAGATTGGAAAATAGCAAGTATAACTCCTTTATTCAAAAAGGGAGGGAGATGGAAAGTAGGAAACTATAGGTCAGTTAGCCTAACATCTGTCATAGGGAAAATGATAGTAGTTATTATTAAAGATGTTCTATCAGGGCACTTGGGAAAATTCTAGGTAATCAGACAGAGTCAACATGGTTTTGTTAAAGATAAATTATGTTTAACCAATTTATTGGAGTTCTTTGAGAGTATCACATATGGTGTGGATAAAGGAAACAGTGAATATGCTGTACTTGGATTTCTAGAAGGCAGAAAATAAAAGCTCATGGTGTAGGGGGTAACATATTGATTAGCATGGATATAAGATTGACTAACAGGAAGCAGAGAGATGGCATAAATGGGTCTTTTTTCATGTTGGCAGGATTTAATGAGTGGTGTGCCATAGGGGGCAGTGCATTCCAGACCCGAACCACACATTGTGTGAAAAAGTTTTTTCTCATGTCACACTTTTTTCTTTTGCAAATCATTTTAAATCTGTGCCCTTTCGTTCTTTGGATGCCGGCAAGGCTGCATTTATAGCCTATCCCTAGCTGTCCTAAGTAGACTTAATAAGTAGGGTTTGGAATGCACTGCCTGTAAGTGTGGTGGAGATAGGTTCAATTGAGGTATTCAAGAGGACATTAGGTGATTATTTGAAGAGAAACGATGTGCAAGGGTACAGGGAAAAGGCAGGACAATGGCACTAGGTCATGATGCTTATTTGGCGAGCCAGTGCAGACATGATGGGCCGAATAGCCGCCTCCTGTGCCGTTAAGATTCTGTGACTCTGTGAACATAAAGATTCAAAATAACACTTGATATATATGGACGAGAGGACAGCTGTTGTTGGTTAGATCACTTCAGCTAACTATAGCATGGGACTGGAATCCCAAAGTCCAGACCTGTGGAGGGAGCAGGCTCCCTTCACTGAATCAGTTGGATTTTTACAACAATCTGGAAGTGCTACTTCATAAATTACCAGATTTATTGAGTTCATCTGCCAGATTGGGATTTTAACCCAAAATAACTTTGGTTCACTTTTGTTGCCTATTTGGTTTTTCATGTGCCTGGTTCTCTTTATCTTCTAAGAGTTCACCTTTTGCTAAAGAGAGAGACATGTTGTTGAAGCTTTTCATCATGCAGTCATCATGACAAATGCAACAATACCAAATTTTAAACATTCACTCCAATTTATACTGTAGGACAAAAGGTACTGATTGGTCGACTCTGGCCAAGACATTACCATTGAGAAGGCAACGGGGAACTATAGGCTCCCCAAGCACCCAGGTAATTCAAAGCAGCTATCCTGTGTGATAATGGCTATCCTGAACAGATCATTACATGATACATAGCGAACAAACTTGGAAGTCGGCCAAAGGCATCCACTTTTGGACCTGAAGAATGCTTGGTGTACCTCAAATTATCCTGGAAAGGCAAAGTATCTCAAAATTTGAGCAACCGGTTAAGCAAACCATTTCAAGCTTCGATTATGCAGTGACTAAGCGAGTGGTATTTTCCACTAGCTGGATGATGCCGTGAGTCCTAAAAGAAGATGTGCCTACCATACAATTGTGTAGCATTGTATATGAATTTTGGTGTTGAGGCGATGCCAGGTATGTAGGCTGTTCGTTGCAGCGATTGGCTGATTGAACTAAACAGCAAGTTCCTTTGGTTGTTCATAATAAGCCGAGGACAGACGGCACGGAACAAGCCCACACTTGCAAAACCCAAAACACAATGTCTACTAAGATAAAAGCAAAAAACTGCGGATGCTGGAAATCAAAAACAAAAATACCTGGAAAAACTTAGGTCAGGCAGCATCTGCGGAGAGGAGCACAGTCAATGTTTCGAGTCCGAATGACCCTTCAACAGAACTAAGTAAAAATAGACGAGAGGTGAAATATCCACCTCTTCACTGATTTCACCTCTTCTATTTTTACATAGTTCTGTTGAAGGGTCATTCGGACTCGAAATGTTAACTGTGCTCCTCTCCGCAGATGCTGCCAGACCTGCTGAGTTTTTCCAGGTATTTTTGTTTTTGTTCTGTACACAATGTCTACTGTTAGGTGTGATTCCACAATTAGGCGGCACTTGCTGAACAATCCTGAGAGAAACGTGGAAAATAGGAGCAGGAGTAGGCCATTTGGCCCTTGGTTCATTCAATATGATCATGACTGATCCTCTATTTCAATGTCAAGCGCCCACTCTCTCCCCATATCCCGTTAATCCTTTAGTGCCTAGACATCTATCTATTTTCTTCTTAAATATTTTTAGTGACTTGACCTCCACAGCCGTCTGTGGTCGAGAATTCCACAGGTTCACCACCCCGAGTGAAGAAATTGTTCCTCATCTCAGTCTTAAATGGCTTACCCCATTTGTGTGCACACTACTCCAGGCGTGGTCTCACCAAGGCCCTGTACAGCTGCAGTAAGACATCTTTGCTCATGTGCTCAAATATTCTAGCAATGAAGGGCAACATACCATTTGCCTCCCTAACTACTTGCTGCACCTGCATGCTTGCCTTCAGTGACTGGTGTACAAGGACACCAAGGTCCCTTGTACATCAATATTTCCCAATCTATCACAATTTAAATAATACTCTGCCATTCTGTTTTTCATACCGAAGTGGATAACTCCACACTTATCCATGTTATACTGCATTTGCCATGCATTTGCCCACTCACTCAACTTAACTCGCCTTGAAGCTTCTTAACATCCTCCTCACCACTTAAATTTCCACCTAGTTTTGTAGCATCAGAAAACTTGGATATATTACATTTGATTCCCTCATCCAAATCATTGATACATATTGTGAATAGCTAGGGCCCAAGTACTGGTCTCTGTGGTACCCCACTAGTCACCACCTGCCACTCTGAAAAAGAACCATTTATCCCCACAGTTTTCTGTCTGCTAACCAATTCTCAATCCTTGTCAATATATTACCCCCAATCCCATGTGCATTAATTTTGCATACTAACCTCTTATGAGGGACTTTCAAAAGCATTCTGAAAATCCAAGTACACAGCATCCACTGGTTCTCCCTTATCAACTCTGCTAGTTTCATCCTCAAAAAACTGTAATAGGTTTATCAAACATGATTTCCCTTTCATAGATCCATGTTGACTTTATCTAATCCTATTGATATTTTCTAAGTGTCCTATTGTCATATCCTTTATAGTAGACTCGAACATTTTCCCTACTCCTGATGTTAGGCTGTTTTCTCCCTCCCTCGATTTTTAAATAGTGGGGTTACATTTACCACCTTCCAGTCTGCTGGGACTATTCCAGAATCTTTAGAATTTTGGAAGATGACTACCAACACGTCCACTATTTTCATGGCTGCTTCTTTAGTACCCTGTGATGTAGATTATCGGGCCCTGGGAATTTATCTGCTTTCAGTCCCATTAATTTCTCCCCTTTTTTTGGTAATGCTAATTTCCTTCAATTCCTCCTCCTCACTAGACCCTTGATTCCCTAGTATATGTGGGAAATTATTTGTGTCTTCCTCTGTGAAGACAGAATTGAAGTAGCTGTTTCATTACTCTGCCATTTCCTTGTTCTCTGTTATAAATTCTCCTTTTACGTCTGTAAGGGGCCTACATTTGTCTTCACTAATCTTATTCTTTTTACATTTTTATAGATGCTTTTATAGTCTGCTTTTATGTTCCTTACAAGTTCACTCTCTTAATCTCTCTTTCTCCCCTTGATCAACCCCTTTGTCCTCTGCTGAATTCTAAACTGCTCCCAATCCTCGGGCTTGCTACTTTTTTTTAATCAACTTTAAAGGACTCCTGTTTGGATTTAACACTGTCCTTAATTTCTTTTGTTAGCCGTGGTTGGGCCACTTTTCCTGCTGTGTTTTTGTTCCAGAAAGGAATGTATAAATCTTGTAATACCTGCATTTGTTCTTAAATATTAGCCATTGCCTATCCACTGTCATGCCTTTCAATGAAGTTCCCATTCTATTATAGCCAACTCACCCCTCATTTCTTTGTAGTTTCCTTTTGTTTAGGTTTAGGACCCTAGTTTCAGATTGGACTGCTTCACTTTCCATCCTGATGAGGAATTCTATCATGTGGTCACTGTTCCCTAAAGGATCCTGCACAATAAAATTATTAATTAACCCCTTCTCATTGCGCAATATCGAGTCTAGGATAGCCTGTTCCCTCATCGATTCCTCAATGTATTGGCCTGAAAAACCATCTCATATACACTCCAGGAATTCATCTGCCACAATATTATTGCTAATTTGTTTGCCCAGTCAATATGTAGATTAAAGTTACCCATGATTACTGTAGCACCCTTGTTATATGCATCTCTAATTTCCTGTTTAATGCCACCCCCTACCTCACCAATACTGTTTGGAGCCCTATTGACTACTATCCCACTAATATTTTCTGCCCCTTGTTGCTTCTTAGCTCCACCCAGACTGATTCTACATCTTAATTTTCTGAGCCAATATCTTTCCTCACTATAGCGCTGGTGTCATCCTTCACTAACAATGCCACCCCACCTCCTTTTCCTTTCTGCCTGTCCTTCCTAAATATCGAATACCTTTGGATATTCAGTTCCCAACCTTGGCCACCCTGTAATCATGTCCCCATAATCGCACTCATGTTGCACCTGTTACATCTGTTTGCGCTGTTAATTTGTCTACCTTATTGTGAATGCTCCGTGCATTCAGAGACAGTGCCTTTGGATTTGTCTTTTTAATGTCTTTACACACTTGTTTGTACTATGGCCCTATTTGCTGCTAGCCCTTTTTTCCTCTACCTTCCACATTTGCTTTTTACTTTTCTATCTTTCCTTTCTATCTTTGTTTCCCCCTCTCATGTTTCCTGCTTAAATTCTCATCTCCCTGCCACTCTCCCACAGTACTAGCGTATATCCTTGAGGGTATTGGTCCTGGTTTTGCTGAGTTGCAACCTGTCCAACTTGTACAGGTCCCATCTTCCCAAGAATTGGTCCCAATGCCTCAGGAATCTAAATTCCTCCCTTCTATACCCGATCTCCATTGATCTGATCTATTCTCCTATTCCTAATCTCACCACATTGCACTGGGAGTAATCTTGAGATTACTATCTTTGAGGGCCTGCTTTTTAATTTATTTCCAAGTTCCCTATATTCTGCTTTCAGGACCACATCCCTCTTTTTACCTATATCATTTACGTATATCATCCTGCGCTAATAGCTCCATTAATCAATTTAAGATAATCAGTCGAGCTCGTAACATTGATCATTTAAGCTTGCTAGAAGTGACATGCACTTATAGATAGGGACCCGTTCTCTGTAAACAAAAGGAATATGTTTGAGCTTTGTGCCTTTTTGAATTACTTGGGAGCCCATAGTTCCCGTTGCTTTCTCTGTGGCAACACTTCAGCCAATCAGAATCCACATGCCAACTAATCTGTTGTATAAATTGTTATGACAGTTTGAAATTTGGTATTCTTGCATTTATCCTGATGAGTGCAAGATGAAAAGCTTTGGCAACATATCTCTCTTTTCAGCAATATTCATTTTCACCTTTTGATGCTATTGAAGATTACTTGGGAATTATGCCGATTTAGACTTTGTATGACAAAGTCAAGTACAATTTAGAATCAAAACAAATTCATCAAGCTTTTGAACATGAATTAACATTTGATGTTGCTACATGCGGAGTTAGTGAATTGTAAATTATGATTCTGCTGGTCTGTAGATGCAATAGCTTCTTAAGTGCGTGGTTTTAAAAACTGACCCAAATTTGAAAATTAAAATTGTCTTCCATTTCCACTTGGGTCCTGAGACCATCACTTCCCCCATTATAAGCAGGTTGTCATACTTTATTATGTACAGTTGGAGCTATATAGCTCAGCTGTTTCATAAAACATCAAACATTTGTTTGCTATGGATAACAACTCAGGGATAAGCCATTTAACAAAGAGTTTATAGCCAAATGAATGGTGGAACATATTATCCATTGCTGTGTTACCTGTGTGGATTTGATAACTTCCTAAAATATTACTCTTGGCAGATCTGTGCTGAAACCCATTACATCCTGATTTTGTCTATTTAGGTATGTTTCTAAGGGATGTGAGCAATGCAAAATGTAGGAGGACATTATCTACCTTTGTAACTTAATTCTTTGCTGGATTCTTCATAATTTTTTGCTCTTTGCTCCATTTCTACGAGCTCTGAATAGAGTTTTTGTGGTTAATAAGGTTTGCTATATAATCAAATGCTGAAGCAAAGATCAAAATCATCAGGCATCCTGAATGTGAACAGCTGATTCCATGTCAACAGCCTTGTCTCCATGATTTCCTGGGAATAGTTGAATTAAGCAAACTCCCGCACTGTGTAGCGAATTCAACAAAGAATGAAGACAAGGCAGGTGAAGATCATAACAAGATAAAGCTATTACTTAGATATTGCCAATCATAAAGACATCATTCATTTTTTTGTCTAGTGTGAGCTTTGTCACACTTAATGTCTCAGTTTTGTATTAATATTTTGGTGATTACCTTGTATTTTATAATATTTAACTCACTAAATTAGTTAGGTCTTTTAATACCCTCCTTAGAGTTTTTACTTAAGGCCTCTGCCCCTCCCAAAAGCTTGGACATAATAAGTTTGCACAGAGACTTGCTTCTTTTAGTTGATGGGGGATACTGCTGCTGCGTCTGTTAGGATAAATTTGATACATTTACCATCGTCAACCCAAGTGCTCAAATTGTACTCTTGACTTCAGCATTATCTGTTTGAAAATTAGTCATAGGGACTTCATTGCACAGAGGGCCATTGAGTTTATGCCAGCTGTCTGAAGAGAATTCAGTTGGTCCCAGTCCCCTGCTCTATCCCAGTATTTTATTTCCCTCAATTTTCCATCTAATTTCCTTCAGAAATCATTGTCTCTGCTTCCACCACAGTCTTAGTCAACTGCTTAAAAAAGTTCTTCCTCACATTATCTTGTACCTCTAGCCCAAAACTTTTAAATCTGTGTCCCCTAGACCTTGTACCATCAGCTAATGAGAACAGCTTTTCTCTGCCTACCTTATCTAAACCTTTCATAATCTTGCAAACTTCTAAGAGATATCCCCTCAATCTCCTTTTTTTCAAGGAGAACAACCAAAGATTCTCTGACCTAACCTTGTAACTGAGTTCCCTCATCTGAGGAACCATTCTGGTAACTTTTCTTTGCACCATCTCAAGGACCCTTATTTCCTTCCTAAAGTGTGTCGATCAGAATTGGGCAGTATGCAGGTTGTGACCTAACCAGAGCTTTATGAAGTGAAAACAGAAATGCTGGAAAAACTCAGGTCTGGCAGCATCTGTGGAGATTGAAACAGAGATAACGTTTTGAGCCCAAAATGACTCTTTGGAACTGTTCCAAAGTGCTAAATGAGTGCTGTTCCTCGAGCTTGCATGGAGCTTCACAGGAACACTGCATCAGGCCAAAGACACGTGAGTGTGAGAGCAGGTTGGTGAATTAAAATGGCAAGCAGCCAGAAGTGTTGTGCTTGCGGACTGAGCAAAGGTGTTTTGCAAAGTGGCTACCCTATCTGCATCTGGCCTCCCCAGTGTAGAAGAGACCAACCTCCACACTCAAAGCATCATCCTGTAACATTTCCGCCACTTCCAGCATGATGCCATCTCCAAACGCATCTTCCCTTCTCCAGTCAGCACTCTGAAGGGATCGCTCCCTCCATGATGCCCTGGTCTACTCCTCTATCACCCCCAACACCTCAACCCCTTCCCCTGCTTTCCATGCAAATAATGGAGATTTAACACCTGACCTGTTACCTCCCCTCTCCTCCCTGGCCAAGTCTCCTTCCAGGCGAAGTAGTTACTTGTTGTAGTTTCAATTTAATTTACTGTATTCACTACTCTTCTAGATTGGGGAGACCAAACACAGATTGGATGACAGCTTTGCGGTCTTCAAGCGAGACCCCGAGCTTCTGATTACTTGCCATTTTAATTCATCACCTTGCTCTCATGCTCACATTTATGGCCTTGGCCTGCTGCAGTGTTCCAGTGAAGCCCAAAGCAAGCTTGAGGAACAATACTTCATCTTTTGATTAGGCACTTGCAGCCTTCTAACTCTACATTGAGTTCAACAACTTCAAACCATTAGCTCTGCCCACATTTTGATTGTTATATTTTGCCATGAACCGGCTTGAATCTTGTTTTTCAGACAGAGATATTCACTATCCTGCCATTTACACTCACTCTGGACAAATATATTGTCTCTACTGCAACATTTACCACCTCCCTTGCCTTTTGTTCTGTGACATCTTTGTCATTTAACATTTGTCACCCTCTACCTTTTCCTGGACCTTCCCTTTGTTTTTCCTCTTTCCCCAGCCCTTTTGACGGCATATAACCCATTACACTTCTACTCTCCTTCAGTTCTGTAAAAGAGTCATATTTGACTTGAAATGTTTCTCTCTTCACCGCTGCTGCAACTCCAAAGTATTTCCAACATTTTATTTCAGACTTCCAGTGTCTGTATATATCAGACAAGCAGTATTCTTAGCACTGAACCACCGTCTACCATCCTGTAGTCTGAAAACAACCATTTATCTTAAGCCAATTTTTTTATCCTAGCTGACTCCTATTCCATGAACCTCAGTTTTTGTTAACTAGCCTTTTCGGCACTTTGTCTTACGTTTTCTTAAAATCCATATCGACAACTTCCATTGTTTTCCCTTCACCAGCCCCCTCTCTCTTCAAAAAAAGTCAATTAGATTAATTGAGCATGATGTGGAGTTTCTCGCATGCATTTCAATTCTGTGCTGGCCCTCCTTAATTATCTCAAAGCTCTCCAAGTAGCTGTTGATTTTCTTAATTATGTGATTAAATTATTTGAAGAAAATCTTTCTAGCTTGAGTCATTTTTAAAGTTGACAGAGGGAAGGGGAGAAAAAGGAGTTTGACTTCAGTATGATGGACTGTGTTGACAATGCATCCATTTGCAAACTTTTGTTTGCACTCTAAGTTCTCTGTCCTAGGTTTCCACTGAGTGTAATCTGGCTGAAATTCTCATGAAAGAGCACTGAATTTTAAACTCCAATAATGTAAAGCCTGAATCAAACAAACTCAACAACATTCAATTCTGGTTTAAAAAAAACATCCTTCTAGAAGCCAGCCCCAACTGTAAAACTGACCACTCCCCTAGATTGACATGAGCATTGTGAGTTTCTGCAGTTATGACTATCGGCCCTTCTTGAGGCTCTTCAATTGAAGTTTTTGAGTGCACAGACACACAGCTCATTCATATGATTTAAAATATTAAATATTTAACTTACTAAAGCTTTACTGCTGTAACTATTAAATGGCTCTTTAGTTCTGCTAGTCATTTTCAGTTGTTTAAAATAACAAGTGGTGAAACTGGACACTGATTATTTTTGTGATGAACCCATTTTCAACTGTGTTAACCAAACTGTGCTATGTTGCCACTGTTAAATACATCAATAAATATTTCTTAATGTAAGAAAAAAAATTGTTTTCTAGTACATTGCCTGGTTGCATCAATTCATGTAAGATTTTAAATTTTTGATTATGCAAATAGGCTTGGGCAGGAACTTGAACAATTTTAATTTCAGAAAACCAGTGCTATTAAGGCTAGATTGCAGATTGTGCCCAAGGTGGAAACTCTACTCCTTCTATCATTTAAGTAGAGTCACCTTTCAATTTGTGTTTTTGGATTCGATTGCAATGTAGCTGTGAAAGTTTCTAACTGAAGTTTGAAATAGAATCTATTCACTTTTTATTCAAAGAAAAAGCACATCTGGCGGATTTAGGTGAGATAGGAGCAGCAACATTCTCAACATAATTTCAGTGCAAAACAAGTTCTGTAAACTTCACAAGCAAACATGCTGTCATTGCTATCAGCTATGTTAATGGTTAGAAAATATAAAAACCTTAATTAGGTTTGAACAGATAGAGAGACACGTCTCAACTAATAGCTACACACTGAATTTCGTGTTAGTGAAAATCTTACAAACTTAAACACCTGAGGCCTTGACACCTGAAGTTCTTCGAGGCCTATGCTCTCCAGCTCTCCTCATTGCTGACTGATAACAGGAATCCACCAGTGAACCAAGCCACCGTATATCCTTCCTCTCCCATTCACTGGGTCTGCTAAATCCTGGTTCTGTTTCCTCACTGTCAGTTCCTGTTTTGGCAAACCACAGGATCTTGCTGCAATGTTGCCAAAGCCGGGGGCTTCACACCTCCCGTCTCCCATGTAACTAAACCTTCACTCCCTCTTCCACACTAATTAATCTTGGATGCTATCATCCAGCTGAAGATGTATCTGTGAGGAATAAATGTTAATTGCACAGGTTTACACCTGAATAATGGACAGCCACAGAATTTGATTCTTAAAAGCATAGGTAAGAATCTTGGAATACAATAAAAATGGAATTTGATTCATTCAGGTAATGTAAATTAGTGACCCTGATGATCTATCTTACTGTTAGATAACAGCTCTGACTTGCTGACCAACATCATCGATCTCCTCATCTTCAAATTTGACTTTGACCTCTTACTGCCACATACCCAGATTAACTGTGACAAATCCAACTATTGTTCTCACTGCCTACCTCCTCTCCCTCCTGTGTCTTGCCACCTCCTCCTTCCCCCCCCACTTAACTACTCAGTGGCCTAAGTTCCTGTAATTCTTGGATCATAGGTGTGTCATTAAAATTGTTACTTCGTCAAACTTGTTTCTACCAGTTTAATTGAATCTCAGCTTCTCATTGGTCTTGCTTAAAATCTGATTTTGAGAATAAAAAGATGCATTTGAAGCATAAACATCTGGATTAATTTAATGCAAAGTGCAAGCGTAATTTTGACTAACCATGTTAAGGTGGAATGTGATATCTTGTAGTCATCTGGCAGTTTGAAATTGGAGCATCTGGTCTTGGGAGGCAAGAACTGAAGTAGCTGTGTATTTCCACTTCTATCCTTCGGTAAGGAAATGTTAGTTTGGTGGAAACCGTGAATCTTTGTGTCATCTTTCACATCAATGTACAGGAACAAGGTCCTAATGTTTTTTAATTGTGGCAATGTGATATACTTGTTCACATTGCATGCTTCAGATTCCTCCTGAGGCATCACCACATATGTACAACCAGCATGTGCTAAATGCTATCCAAAACGTACATTGTGGAGAAAGTGTGCAGCCAATGGCACTGTACAAAGTACTTTCCTACAGTTGCATAATGCATTGGTCCAAGGAGTTGGATTCATTGTAAATCGATATCCAAATAATGCCATGCGCAACTATTTTTTGGATGTTGCCTCCAGTTGCAGTGTTGAGCCACAACATAACTACTGTAGCACAAGGTTACCACCAAATGGAACTTGACATTTGTCATGGTTGAGAGCTATATTATGCTAGGAAGGTAGAGTTCTCCAAAGTAAGAAGCTTTCAAGGAAGGTGAAAGAATAACCACGTGCCAGCTTTGCTTTTTGTTGGAAGGACTATAGTAAGCGATATAGGACTGTAACCCCGTGGCCACAAAATTTGACCCTAGCACCATTGGTTTCGGTGTTATGGGAGTCAAGTAAGGCAATAAGTGGCAGAAGGGGCCTGCTCCCAATAACTTCCTGTGTGATGCTCGTTGTTCACTGTTTTGAATGATAGTAGTGAGGGTGTCCCTTTTGGGTAGGGGGGTGAGAAATCAGTACTGTGGAAGACTACAACAAATAAGTTATAAGCCCATTTTGCTAGTGTG
Source organism: Carcharodon carcharias (assembly GCF_017639515.1). Taxonomy (NCBI): domain Eukaryota; kingdom Metazoa; phylum Chordata; class Chondrichthyes; order Lamniformes; family Lamnidae; genus Carcharodon; species Carcharodon carcharias. The sequence continues at coordinate 84,640,351 of NC_054471.1, forward strand.
TTTATAATTGATGAAATGAATGTCTACGTAGATAAATGTGCAGTATTAGATTTTGGCAAGAAAAATGGAGGTTGCATATTAATTAGAAAATAAGAATTTAATTGAGTAGCGAAGCTAAGGGTTCTGGGAGAACTAATACACCAATAACTAAAGGTGGCCGCATAAGTTAACAAGACCATAAAGTCAAGCCAAATGCTAGGGTTTATTTCTAGAAGGATCAAATTGAAAATTATGCCTGACTGTACTGACCAAGGTTCAATACAAATGCTGGTTGGTCTATTGTTAAAAAGGTAGAGATACTGGAGAGCTGGAAATAAAAGTTACAAGGATAATACCTGAAATGTGGGTCCTAACAAGCTGGGTTCTCTTTTCTTCGGTGGCGGTGATGGAGGTGGCGGCGGCATTACCTAATCCAGATCTTGAAAAAAGGGGAATTGGTTGATGTCCTCTTCTGTTGCCTGATGTTGTTGGGAGGACCTTGTTGCCATCCAGCCGCCTGTGTTGGTCCTCTCACAACTAATGTGTAGACTCTACTCTCAAGACTGATGGCATTGAATTCTTCAGCCAGCAAGGTGATGTCATCTGCAAAATCCAGGCCTGTCAACTGGTGGTGTTGCCACGGGATGCCAAAGTCTGCACCCACCATTGCCTTTATCATGATGAAATCAATAACCAAGAGAAAAAGGAATGGGGACAGTATGCAGCCTTGCTGTAATCCTGTGATGATGATGATACCTGTGCTGGTTTTGTTGCAGCTGCTGAAATTGTGGTGTAAGGCGTTAAAGATATTAATATACTGTTCCCGGATGCTGTCCTGTCTTGCTATGTATCTGAGTGACCACCAATGGATGACCGAAAACCCACTGGAAATCAATGAAGTTGGTAACCAGTAACTTCTGATACTCTAGGCTCTGCTCTATTATGCTCCTGAGCGTAAAATTCTTGTTACGTGATCTACCACCTCTGAAACCTGCCTGTTCTTCACGAAGAGTATTATCTACTTCTGCTTTCGATCTGTTGAGTGCTGTGCTGAAGACCTTGCCAGGTACTGACAGCAGTGTTATGCCCCTCCAGTTGTTGAAGTCAGAGTTTCCCTTACTTTGCCAGCTTGATGATTCCAGTCATCCGAGAGTGCAGATCTTGTTGAACAGATCCATGAGCTAAGTTGTGACAGTGTTCTTGCTATTTTTCAGTAACTCTGCTGGTATCTTATCGATCCCAGGTGTCTTGTTCTTTGGGATCGTCATGGCTCTTTGGACCTCTGATCTGGCAGTTTCTACAGGGTGATGAAAGTGTTCCACCCACCCCGCCTCCTGCTCCTCGTCTGTCAGTAGTGTCCTGCCGTCCTTGCCCTTGATTGGTACAGTGGTGTTGCATCTTGCACCAGTCAATTCCCATATGATCCTGTACAGCATTTTGGGGTTGTTCCAATTTTTAAATTCATTGCTGACCCCTAAATGCGCTTGTGAAGGTAGTGGTGAGCTGCCTTTTTGAACCGCTGCAGTCCCTGTGATGTAATTAGACTGTCAGTGCTGTTCGGGAGGAAGTTCCAGGACCTTGACTCAGTGACAGTGAAGGCGATATATTTCCAAGTCAGGATGGTGAGTGGCTTGGAGGCGAACTTCCAGGTGATGGAGTTCCCATGTATCTGCTGCCCTTGTCCTTCTAGGTGATAGAGGTCTTGGGTTTGGAAGGTGCTGCTGAAGGAGCCTTTGAGTTCCTTCAGTGCATCTTGTGGTTGTACACGCTGCTACCACTGTTCATCAGTGGTGGAGAGAGTGAATATTTGTTTGTGCCTATCAAGTAGGCTGCTTTGTCCTGAATGGTGTCAAGCTTCTTGTGTTGTTGGAGCTGCGCTCATCCAGGCAAGTGAAGAGTATGCCATCATACTCCTGACTTGTGCCTTATAGATGGTGGACAGGCTTTGGGGAATCAGGGGGTGAGTTACTGGCTGCAGATTTCCTAGCCTCTGACCTGCTTTTGTAGCCACGGTATTTATATGGCTAGCCCAGTTCAGTTTCTGGTCAATGGTAGCCTGCAGGGCATTGATAGTGGGGGATTCAGCGATGGTCATGCCATTGAATGTCATGGGATGATGGTTAGATTCTCTCTTGTTGGAGATGGTAATTGCTTGGCATTTGTGTGGCACAAATGTTACTTGCCACTTGTCAGCCCAAGCCTGGATATTATCCAAGTCTTGCTGCAGTTGGGCATGGCCTGAGAAGTTGTGAATGATTTAAATGTTGTGCAATCATCAAACATCCCCACTTCTGACCTTGTATTGATGAAGCAGCTGAAGATGGTTGGGCCAAGGAACTACCCTGAGGAACTCCTGCAGTGATGTTCTGGAGCCGAGATGACTGACCTGCAACAACCACAATCACTTCCTTGGTGCTAGGTATGACTCCCAACCACTGGAGAGCCTGCCTCCTGATTCTTATTGATTCCTGTTTTACTAGGGCTCCTTGATGCCACACTCAGTGAAATGCTGTCTTGATTTCAAGGGCAGTCACTCTCGGCTCACCCCTGGAGTTCAGCTCTTTTGTCCATGTTTGAACAAAGGCTGGAATGAGGTCAGCAGCTGAGTGACCCTGGCACAGAACCCGAACTGGGCGTCAGTGAGCAGGTATTGCTAAGCAAGCACTGTTAATGGTGCCTTCTGTCATTTTCCTAATGATTGAGAGTAGACTGATGGGGCAGTAATTGTTCGGGTTGTATTTGCCCTTTTTGCATACAGGGCATAGCTTGGCAATTTTCCACATTGCTAGGTAGATGCCAGTGTTGTAGCTGTACTGGAACAGCTTGGCTAGGGGCGCGGCAAGTTCCAGAGCACAAGTCTTCAGTACCATTGCCGGAATATTGTCAGGGCCCATAGTCTTTTCAAGATCCAGTGCCTTCAGCTGTTTCTTGATATCATGTGGAGTGAATCGAATTAGCTGAAGACTGGCATCTGTGATGCTGGGGACCTTAGAGGAGGCCGAGATGGATCAACCATTTGGCCTTCCTGGCTGAAGATTGTTGTGAATGCTTCAGCCTTACCTTTTGCACAGATATGCTAAGCTCCTCCATCATTGAGGATGTGGATATTTGTGGAGCCTTCTCTTTCATTGAGTTGTTTAATTGTCCACCACCATTTATGACTATATGTGGCAGGACTGCAGAGCTTAGACCTGATCTGTTGGCTGTGGAATCGCTTAGCTCTGTCTATCATTTGCTGTTTAAGCTGTTTGGCATGCAAGTAGTCCTGTGTTGTAGGAGGTTTACCAGGTTGACGCCTCATTTTTAGGCATACTTGGTGCTGCTCCTGGCATGTCCTCCTGCATTCTTCATTGAACCAGGATTGATCCCCTGGCTTGATGGTAATGGTAGAGTGGGGGATTTGCCAAGCCATGAGGTTACAGATTGTGTTCAAGTACAATTCTGCTGCTGCTGATGTCCCACAGCACCTCATGGATGCCCAATCTTGAGTTGCTAGATCTGTTCGAAATCTATCCCATTTAGCACGATGGTAGTGGCACACAACACAATGGAAGGTATCCTCAAGGACTGTGCAGTGGTCACCACTACTGATCTGCTTGTGCCTCCCTGCCCTTCAACTCTATCCATCCTTGTTTGCCTCTCCTGCAGCTTCTCTGCACGGTTTTATCCAGTCTTTTGCACCTCCTTTCATCTTTATTCAAAGTTCTTTTCTTTTCCTGATTCCTCTTGCTTTTTGTCAGCTTTCTTTCATCAGTCAACTTCCACATTTGGTCAGTGATCCATCGTCCTTTGTTGGTTTCTCTCTTCTGGCTGATGATGACTTCTGCACTCTCTTTAATCCCCCTTTTTGAAGATTTCTCACTGATCCTCCATGTTGCTTGACTTCATTAGTACTTCGAATCTGCAAGAGAGGGCTGGCTGGAAACTGCCCAAAATGCCCTTGCCCTTCAGTTTCTCTGTTGCAAATGGCCGTTGTGAGTTTGTGGTTGTTGCCACCTTCAGCTTCAGGTGGATCCTACCTAACAAGCTGGTGGTCAGATCTATATATAGTTATGTGCAGAAGAGATCATCATAAAATAGCCACCAAGAAATTAAATAGGGAATTTAGAAGTAGCTTGTTTACCTGGAGTTTAGTGCGAATGTGGAACTCAGTATCATGTGGAGTGGCTGAAGCGAATGGTATAGATGTATTTAAGGGGAGACTGGATAAGTGATAGAGGGCGAAGATGGACAGAGGCTCAAGTGGAACATGGACTGGTTGGGCCGAATGGACTATTTCTCTGCTGTGTAACGTGTATATGGAAGCATGCAGATTGTGACATTAGTTAATGTCTAATGTTGAAGTGGCAACCAGCCTGTCATTTTGAACTTTGCCAATTTTAGGATTTCAGACAGAGTATGCAATAGACCATTTGGTCCAACTAGTCCATGCCAGTGTTTATGCTTCACTCGAGCCTCCTCCATCTTTCCTCATCTAACTCCATCGTCATAACCCTCTATTCCTTCATATGCTTGCCTAGCTTCCCTTTGAATGCATCAATACTATTCACTTCAATCACTCCCTGTGGTAGTGAGTTCCACATTTACACCATCCTTTGGGTAAAAAGTTCTTCTGAATTCCTTGGGAACTATCTTACATTAACAGTCTCTAGTTATGCTCTTCCCCACAAGAGGAAACATTCTCTCATGTCCGCTCTATCAAACCCTTTCATAATTTTAAAGACCTCAATTAGGTCACCCTCCAGCTGCCTTATTCAGGAGAAGAGATCCAGCCTGTCAATTCTAACATGCACTGCTAAACAACTTTCAGTTCAGTTCTTTCTGACCCTCCTTATGCTACTACAGAGTTAGTGCAAGTGCTGTTTGGAGTTGGCAAAACTTCTGTCTGTCAGGAGGGGGTAGTATTGGATCTTCAGAAGGAATGGCATGGCTTTGAAAGACCTCTGAGCATATCAGTTACTGTCAGTCATGGGGCTGTATTTTACAGTACCTGTTAGGCTGCAGCATCATGGAGATGGAGCAAACAACAATGAGGAAAAGCTGTTCATAGGACAGGGCAGGAAGTGGAAGGCTTTCAGCAATTTGTTTGACCACATCAGGTCTTGAGAGAACACTTCCATCTGCATTTCAGCCACGAACAATGTTTGTATTGACCAAGGTGGTCACAGAACTGTCATCTCCTTGACTTAGACCTGCGGCCACATAGCAGGGCAAGGACAGCACTGTTCATGGCTGCCAAGATCATCAGTTTCTGTCAGCGGTTACAGTCTGGAGCTGGTGAGATCACCAATGAAACTTGGTTCACTGTCTATCATTGCCTAGAGATGGAACAATAGAGTTCCCCTCCTGGTATGCAGGGTCTCTGAACATTCACTTGTAGAGAGAAGCAGGAGCAGAAGATGCGTGGCTTTGGTGGGATAGTTGTCGTCTTCATTGGTGCAGGGAGTCATTAGCTGCATGCATGTGCCTCAGTGGGCATTGCATCTCAGTGGGGACATGTACTGTAGCTGCAGAAGCTTCCACGCCTCATTGAATAAGCAATTGTTGTGCGATCACTCAGGCCTTCATGTTGATAAATTTTGGTAGAAGCTGCAATGTTTTCTTCTGCGCCAGTCTGCAGTTATGGCCCCATCGAATCATGGTTACAGCTCAGGAACTGGCCATTAAGTCTGTTGAATCTGTGGTGGCCCTCAGCAAGAGCTATTTAGAAACAAAGGAACAGGAGGAGGCCAATCAGTCCATCGAGCCTGTCTATCAATCTCTATCTTAAACATACTAGATGACTGAGTTTCCACAGCCTTCTAGGGTAGAGAATTCCAAAGATTCACAACCCTCTGAGTAAAGAAGTTTCTCCTTATCTCAGTTCTAACTGGCTTCCCCTTTATTTTGAAATTGTGTCCCCTGGCTCTAGACTCCCCAAACAGGGGAAACATTTTACCTGCATCTACCCTGTCTACTTGTTTAAGTATTTTGTAGGTTTCAATGAGATCACCTCTCAATTTTCGAAACTATAGAGAATACAGGCCCAATTGGCCCAAACTCTCTTCATACGACAGTCCTACCATCACCAGAACAAGCCTGGTGAACCTTCGTTGGACTCCCTCTATGGCAAAGATATCCTTTCTGAGGTAAGGGAGCCAAAACTGCACACCATACTCCAGGTGCGGTCTAACCAAGCTTCTATACAATCTATATTACTGAAATCAAATCCTCTTGCGATAAAGGCTAACATTCCATTAGCCTTCCTAAATGAGTGCTGCACCTGCACGTCAGCTTTCAGTGACTTTTGGACGAGGACACCCATCCTTTGTACATCTACGCTTTCTAATCTCTTACCATTTAGGAAATACTCTGCGCATCTGTTCCTTCTACCAAAGTGGATAACCTCACATTTTTCCACATTATATTCCACCTGCCATGTTCTTGCCCACTCACTAAGTCTGTCCAAATCCTCCTTTAGCCGTTTTGCATCTTCCTCACAGCACACATTCCGCCTAGCTTTGTATCATCCGCAAACTTAGAAATGTTACGTTTGGTTCCCACGTCCAAATGATTGATATATATTGTGAACAGTTGGGGCCCAAGTACTGATCCCTGTGGCACCCCACTAGTCTCAGCCTGCCAACGTGAGAATGACCCTTTTATTCCTACCCTCTGTTTTCTGCCTGTTAGCCAATCTTTAATCCATGTCCATAAAATGCTTCCTATCCCATGTGCTTTTATTTTGCTAATCAACCTCCTGTGGGGGACTTTATCAAAAGCCTCCTGAAAATCCAAGTAAACTATGTCCATCGACTCTCTATCAATTCTGTTAGTAACATCCTCAAAAAAAACTCCAAGTTCGTCAAATACAATTTCCCATTCGCAAATCCGTGCTTACTATGCCCAACGAGATCATGATTATCCAAGTATGCATTTATCACACCTTTATAATCGAGCATATTCCCTACTACTGACTAAAGGCTAAGAAGCCTGTAATTCCCTGTTTTTTCTCTCTCTCCCTCCCTCCCTTAAATAGTAGAGTGACATTTGCTACCTTTCAATCTTCAAGAACCACCATTCCAGAATCTATAGGATTTTGGAAAATCATCACCGATGCATCCACTATCTCTATAGCAACCTCTTTCAACACTCTGGGATGCAGAATATCAGGCCCCGGGGACTTATCAACTTTCAGCCCCATTAATTTTTCCAATGCAGCCTCCTTATACTAATTTCCTTCAACTCCTTATTCTCTCTAATCCTTTGGATCTCTAAATCTGGGAAATTTCCTGTATCTTCCTCAATGAAAACAGACAGACCGTAATCATTTAGCTTCTCTGCCATTTCTCTATTCCTCATTAGGAATTCTCCTGCCGCTGCCTGTAATGGACCCACATTTGCCTTAACCAAACGCTTCCTTTTTGCATATCTATGGAAACTTCTATAGCTCATTTTTTTGTTTTTTGCTAGATTGCATTCATATTCTTTTCCCCCTTTCTTTACCAGTTTCTTGGTCTCCCTTTTCTGTATTCTTAAAAACCTACCAATCCTCAGGTTTACTACTACTTCTGGCAATTTTACAAGCCTTTTCTTTTAATCTTATACAATCCTTAATTTTCTTTATCAGCCATGGTGGACTAACTTTTTTGGGTTTTTGCACCTTCAAGGAATGTATAGGTGCTGTAAGCTATATAATAGTTCTTCGAAGACTATCAATTGCTATGTATAGCCATACCTTTTAATGTATTTTCCCAATCCACCTCAGCCAATTTATGTTCATACCTCCATAATTTCCTTTATTCAACTTTAACACCCTTGCTTCAGAATGAACTACCTCACTTTCAAACATAATGTAAAATTTTATAATATTGTTACTCACTCCTAAAGGTTCTTCTACAAAAAGATTATTAATGAGTCCTTTTTCATTATATAATACTAGCTCTAAAATAGCCTGTCCTCTAGCTGGCTCTTCAACATAAGCATCCCTAACACTCCAGAAACTTCTCTTCCACAGCATTAGTGTTCACTTGGCTCACCTAGTCTATATGCAGATTGAAGTCACCCATGATTACTGCATTGCCCATGCTACATGCTTCTCTCATCTCCTGATTAATACCATACCCCACATTACCACTACTGTTCGGTGGCCGATAAACAACTCCAACCAATGTCTGCTGCCCTTTGCTGTTTCTTAGCTCCACCCAGATTCCACTGTGTTTGGTCCCCTATTATTTGTCATTTATATAAACATCATAGATGACTATGTGGGGGGTAGGATTAGTAAGTTTGCGGATGACACAAAGATTGGCTGGGTGATTAATAGTGAGGTTGGGTGTCTTGGGCTACAGGAAGATATAGACAGGATGGTCAAATGGGCAGATAGGGGCAGATGGAATTTAACCCTGAAAAGTGTGAGGTGATACACTTTGGAAGGAGTAATTTGACAAAGAAGTATTTAATGAATGGCATGACACTAGGAAGTTCTGAGGAGCAAAGGGACCTTGGCGTGTGTGTCCATAGATCTCTGAAGGCGGAGGGGCATGTTAGTGGGGTGGTGAAAAATGCCTATGGGACACTTGCCTTTATCAATTGAGGCAATCGAGTAGGGAGGTCATGTTGGAGTTGTATAGAACCTTGGTGAGGCCACAGCTGGAGAACTGTGTGCAGTTCTGGTCGCCACATTATAGGAAGGATGTGATTGCATTGGAGGGGGTGCAGATGAGATTCACCAGGATGTTGCCTGGGATGAAACATTTAAGTTATGAAGAGAGGTTGGATAGACTTGAGTTGTTTTCGTTGGAGCAGAGAAGACTGATGGGCGACCTGTTCGAGGTGTACAAGATTATGAGGGGCATGGACAGGGTGGAAAGGGAGCAGCTGTTCCCCTTAGTTGAAGGGTCAGTCACAAGGGGCATAAGTTCAAGGTGAGGGGCAGGAGGTTTTGGGGGGATGTTTTAGATTCCACACATTGTTCTTCCAATCTGAGACCCTCCCTTAGTAATGCACTGATCCTATCCCCTATTATCGCTACTCCACCTCCTTTCCTTGTATGTCCTTCATTAAACGTTGAATACCCTTGAATATTCAGTTCCCAATCTCGGTCGCCGTGCAGCCATGTTTCTGTAATGGTAAGTATATCATATCCATTTACTTCTATTTATGTCTTTAGATCCTCTACCTTACTGCGAATGCTGCGCGCTTTTGTCTTTTTGACATCATTCTGCATTTGAAGCACACTCAGTGCTCTGCTTTGTTTCTCCTGCCTTCTGGTCTCACTGCTACTTCCAGTTACCAACTTTACTTTCTTCTAATTTGGGCTACCCCTCAGGTTCCCACCCCTCAACAAGGTAGTTTAAACCCACTCCAACGGCATAGCAAATCTCCCTGCGAGTATAGCAGTCCCATTCCTGTTAAGATGTAATTCATCCAGCCTGAACACGTCCCACCTGCCCCAGAACTGGTACCAATGCTTCAGAAATCTGATGCCCTCTCTCCTACCACCAGTTCTTCAGCCAAGTACTTAATTGATCAATCCTCCTATTCCTCTGCTCACCAGCATTTGTCACTGGGAATAACCCTGAGATTACTGCTCTTGAGGCCATGCTTTTTAATTTCCTACCCAACTCCATGAAATCTGCTTTCAGGACTTCATCCCTCTTCTTACCTATGTATTTGGTACCAATGTGGAACACTACTTCTGGCTGGTTCCCCTCCCCCCACAGGATATCCTGCAGCCGCTCTATGATATCCTTGACCCTGGCACCAGGGAGGAAACACACCGTCCTGAAGTCACGTTCACTGCCACAGAAGCGCCTGTCTGACCCCTTGACTATGGAATCCCCAATCACTATTGCCCTTCCATTCTTTTCCTCTCCCACTGTACAACTGAGCTGCCTGTGGTGCCACAGGCCTGTCTCTGGCTGCACTCCCCTGAGGAACCATTTCCCTCAGCATCCAAAATGGAAAACCGATTAGCAAGCAGGATAGACTCGGGACTCCTGCACTACCTGCCTGGTTCCCTTAGACTCCCTGGTGGTCACCCATTCTCTCTCTGGCTGTACACTTCTGACCTGTGGTGTGACCATCCCCCTAAACATGCTATCCACATAATCCCCTGCCTCGCGGGTGCACAGCAGTGACTCCAGCTGCCGCTCAAGTTTTGAAGCCTGGAGTTCAAGCTTGTGCAGCTGGTGACAATTCCTACAGGTATTTTTGTCAGGGACACCTGGTGCGTCCACGACTTCACACGACGCAGGATGTACACTCCACTTGGCCGAGCTGACCTGCCATCCCGTAACTCTAAAAACTGTCTATTACACTAAGAATGAGTAGAATAAGTTGCTACTAACTTTACTATACTTATGCCAACTTTGTCTTTCTTTGGTTTACTTTATTACTTCATTTCATTTTGATTTGATTTAACTTCCCTACTGCTAGTGTTCCTTACTGAAATCTAAGTGGCCACTTCTTTATAAATAGGTTTTTCTAGTTTTAAGCTATTTAAGCATAACCCCTAACAGCAGCTTCTCACCAACTGATGAACTTAGTTTTTCTGTGATGTTATTCCTGGATTGTTTCAAACTCAGCCTGCTGCCCAAGGAGAGGTGCCCCTCGCAGGTCCGGCTTTCTCCGCTCCCGGAAGGCACGTTGCACCTTTGACTTGTCCCACCTCTGTAGGCAGATTTTTTTCCCCCTTCAGGTGCTTAACCAGTTTCCTTATGAAAGGCATGAACGAAACTGTCTCCAGCCTCTCGGAATACATTCCAGATTGTAACTGCCTGCTATGTTTTAAAAAAAAAACTTTGTACCTCACGTTGCATCGGGTTCTTTTGATCACTTTAAATCAGTGTTCTCGGGCTCTTGGCCCTTTGCCAGTGGAGACAGTTTCTCTCCATCTGTTTAGATCCCTAATGATTTTGAATACCTCCATCAAAACTCCTTAATCTTTTTTTTCTCTCCAAGGAGACAATCCCAGCTTCTCCAATGAAAGGAAAATTCTGTGGATGGAATAAAAAAACAAAGTGCTGGAAATACTCAGCAGGAGGCCAAATCTGTAGAGATAGAAAAAGTGTTAATGTTTCTTCAGCTTCAAGACAGATGAGTCAGACTACACCAAACAAAACAATGTGCATTGTATGCTCTTGACTAGTTGCCAGCCTTCCATTGGAAGTTTTACTCTTAAGTGTAGAAACCCCGAGCACATTACAACGTTGTAGATTTGCAATTTGTTCTTTTTTGCAATTGAAGTACAGAGCAAAATGGGACAAGATGTTACATGCATGTAATATGAAAATGTTGACAGGAAAAGACAATCAGGTCTATGAAACCTGCCTGATGGCTGGAATTTCATGTGTAGGCACTTGCCCTGCCTGACCCCCATGCCCCCACCAACTCCCTACACCAGGTAATCTCTGAGGAGAGGCCAAAATCCAGGGCCAATAAGGGAAAATTCATTTATTCATCTCTGATCTCAGGTAATAAACACAGTCCTAGACCAGATCATCCTTTGGGGCCACCTTTATCTCCTATATGATTCAACTCCTTTCACGTCAGGAACGGATACAGCTCCCTGTTGAAGGCATGCAGACCCGGTGCCAACTCAACTCAGTCAGCAACACATGCCCGAAGCCTACTACTTTCTGAGAAAATTAAAACCGCTTAATGTCCAGGCTATCTCTCGCCTCGTAGTTTAAACTCATCTCCAATTCATTAAACTGGAGAATTCTCTCAATAGAGATGCTATCCAGGCCTTTTCATTGTTTTATAAAGTCCAGTCAGGGGGGGGGTCACCTCTGTGCTGCTGTGAAGTAATTAACCCAACCCCTTAATCCTTCCTGAGTAACCAAGTTAGGAATCATTCTCCTAGCTCTCAGTCTTTTCTGAGAGCACAATACCTAATCACCTATCATAGGGGACCAAAGCTGGGTGTAGTACTTCAGATGTGGTCTAATCAGTGATATGTATCATGACAGAATAATGTCCTTTGATTTGTAGATAATAGTTCAATTGATATAGCCTAATAAATAGCCTGTTTACTTTATTTATAGATTCTCTAAATTGATCATGAGCTTTCAGCGATCTGTGCATTATAACATGTGGATCTTATTTCTCTCAACCTCTTTCGGTATTGTCCCCTTTAAATTGTTTTCTTTCTGTTTGTCCTTCCAATTTGCACAACATTTATGTCAGTTAAATGGCATTTGCCACTCTGTGACCTACTCCCTCGGTGTACCTAAATCTCTTTTGTATTTGATTGTTCTCCCTTAACCCTTGCACAAATTTGTTAGCAATCCAAACTTACTGACCACGCTTCCAATACCACTGTCCAAAACGCAGTCTGTTTTTTTCAAACTCGCAAGGTTTATTACTTATGCTGTCTTCTGTTTCCCAGTGATCTTACAATTCCTTGTAGCATCTTCCCAATAGTGGATGCCCGGTTGAAAGTCCTGTAGCTCCGTGGCTCTGATTTATTCCCGTTTTGAAAATGGGAGCTACATGATCTTCCAGAAGAAGGGAACTATCCCTGACTGTATTGAGGATATGGGCAATGTCCTATCTCTTGAATCACCCTAGGATGGATATTGTCTGCACCTGGAGCCTTTTCAATTTTGAGACTACCTGTCCTATCAAAGTTAATATCACTATCTACTTCAATAATGTTATTCCATAGATCTATAGAAAAGTCACTGTGCACAGAGGCACGATTCAGCCCATTATGTCTGCATCAGCCATAAAAAGAGAAAAAAGAAGCTAGAAGCTAATTTTTAATCCCACTTTCCAGCACCTGGTCTGTAGCCTTGCAGGTTACAGCACTTTAGGTGCATATCCAGGTACCTTTTAAATGAGTTGAGCATTTCGGCCTCAACCACCAATTCAGGCAGTGAATTCCAGACGCTCACCGCCCTCTGGGTGAAAATGTTTTTCCTCTTGGCCCCTCTAATCCTTCTGTCAATTACATTAAATCTATGCCCCCGGTAATTAACCCCTCAGCTAGGGGAAACTGGTCTTTCCTGTCTACCCTAACTAGGCCCCTCATAATATTGTACACCTCAAATAGATCACCTCTCAGCCCCCTCTGTTACAAGGAAAACAATCTCAGCCTGTCAAATCTATCTTTCTTGCTGCAATTTTCAAGCCCTGACAACATTCTTGTAAATCTCCCCTCTATTCCCTCCAGAGCAATTATGTCTTTCCCATAAAGTGGTGACCAGAACTGTGTACACAATTCCAGCTGTGGCCTAACCAGCATTTTATACAGTTCCAGCATTACATCCCTGCTTTTGTGTTCAAGACCTCGTCCAATAAAGGAAAGCACTCCATATGCGTTCTTTACCACCTTATTCACCTGTCCTGCCACCTTCAGGGACCTGTGGACGTGCACTCTTAAGGTGTCTCACTTTCTCAAACCCTCTGTGTCCTCCCATTTATTGAGCATTCTCTTGCTTTGTTTGCCCTTCTCAAATGCATTACCTCTCTCTTTTCTGGATTGAATTCCATTTGCTACCTTTCTGCCCACTTAACCAATTCATTGATATAATTTTGGAGACAACAGCTATCGTTTTCATTGTCAACTACACAGACAATTTTTGTGTCATCAACAAATTTCCCAATCAGGCCATCCACTTTTAAGTACAAATCATTAATATATATAAAACAAACAGCAAGGGCTCCAACACTGAGTCCTGTGGAACACCACTGGAAACTGCTTTCCACTTGCGTAAACATCCATCGACCATTACCCTTTGTTTCCTGTCACTGTCCCAATTTTGGATCAGACTTGACACCTTCCCCTGTATCCTATGGGATCTCACTTTTCTGACCAGTCTGTCATGTGGGACCTTGTCAAATGCCTTAATAAAATCAATGTAGACAACATCCACGACACTACCCTCATCAATCCTCCATGTTACTTCCTCAAAAAAGTCCACTAAGTTAGTAAGACACGATCTTCCCCTAACAAAATCGTGCTGACTATCCCTGATCAATCCGTGCCTTTCTAAGCTACAGTTTATCCTCTCTTTCAGAATTGATTTCAATAATTTGCCCACCACTAAAGTCAGACTGATCAGCCTATAATTTTCTGGCCCATCTCTCGCACCCTTTTTAAATATTGGTACAACATTCACAGACCTCCAATCCTCTGTTACCTCACCTGTACCTAGTGAGGATTGGAAAATGATCCTTGGAGTATCCGCTATTTCCTCCCTCGCTTCCTTTAACAACCTGGGATACAATCCATGGGTACCCCACACCTGGAACATAAGCATCATCAACAGGTATATAGACAAGTGCAAAATAGTCATTTAGCTCTGCCATAATAGAGAATGTGTTTGAATCTTTTCTTCAGATATTTCAGTGGTCTCAATGTCTGACATAGCTGAAAGGGCATTTGTTTTTATTGCTGCGATTACATACCATCACATTTTTCCAGAGACATTTGGGCTGTTTTTAGCTGCTTCAATTGCAGGGGATTCTCATTCCTGTTCTCCTGAGAGTTAAATTCTTTGTGTGTAGAATTCCTTCTCCTGCAATCTGATTTGTTTCTGTGCATTCCTTGTCAGTCATAGTGGTTCTGTTTTATCATGATATACAACCACTGGGCATAATGTTTTTGAATGAGATCTTTGGCCATTTTTGTAAAATGAGCCCTCAATTTTCTTTTATTCGTTCATGGGATGTGGGCTTCGCTGGCTAGGCCAGCATTTATTCCCCATCCCTAATTGCTTTGAGAAGGTGGTGGTGAGTTGCCGCCTTGAACTGTTGCAGTCCATGTGGTGTAGGTACACGCACAATGCTGTTGGGGAGGGAGTTCCAGGATTTTGGCCCAGCGACAGTGAAAGAACGGCAATATAATTCCAAGTCAGGATGGTGTGTGGCTTGGAGGTGAACTTGCAGTTGGTGGTGCTCTCATGTGGTCTGCTTCCCCTGTCCTAGATGGTAGTGGTTATGTGTTTGGAAGGTGCTGTCTATGGAGGTTTGGTGAATTCTGGGACCAGCCTTTGGTCAATAAGATTAAACCTAATGATTTGATCTGAAATGGCTGGGTTTTTGTCCAAGTGGAACTTTGATGTAGCATGAGCCGTATTGCTCTAAAAGAATCCAGAATTTGTCTATCACTAGTCGTTTCACCAACATGTGTAAAGAAGTAATCATTGGTGCCCACAGAAGTCTCAGCTACATTCCGCACTACACTAGATGGTTCACCATTGGATCATGAAAGATAGGTTAAGTTGAAACTGGGCCCAGTATAGAAGCCATTAGTAGGTTTTCGATCATTCTTTACTGTGAGAGGTGATCTCATTCAAACATACAAAATTCGTACAGGGTTCAAAGGTAGATGCAGGAAGGATATTTCCTCTGGCTAGAGAGTCTAGAACCAGAGGAAGCGGTCTCAGAATAAGGGGTAGGCTGTTTAGGACTGAGATGAGGAGGAATTTCTTCACAAGGGTGGTGAATTTTGGGTATCTTCTACAGCAGAGGGCTGTGGAAACTCAGCCATTGAGTATGTTCAAGACAGAGACAGAGATCATAGATTTCTAGATATTAAAGATATCGAGGGAAATGGGGAGAGTGTGGGGAAAATGGTGTTGACATAGAAGATCAGCCATGACCTAGTTGAATGGCAGAGCAGGCTTGAGGGGCCGAATGGCTGACTGCTCCTGTTTTCAATATCCCTATGTAAACATTCACTCCCGCTATCACAGGTGCACAGTGGCTGCAGTGTGTACCACCTACAAGGTGCACTTCAGCAACTTTCCAAGGCTGCTTCGACAGCACCTTCCAAACCTTTGACTTCTGCTACCTAGAAAAACAAGGGCAGCAAGTGCATTGGAACGTCAACCAGCTTACTTGGAAATATTTTGTTGCTGGGTCAAAATCCTGGAACTCCCTCCCTAACAGCAGTTTGAGTGTACCTACACCACACACTGCAGCAGTTCGAGAAGGCAACTTGCCACTAATTTCTCGAGGGCATTTCGGGATGGGCAATAAATGTTGGCCTAGCCAGCAACACACATCCTGTGAGCGAAGAAAGAACTATTAATGAGTTATTGGACATTGATAAGAAAATTGAATTTTTTAGCAGTGAAATATCTTAACTGAAAAAATTGAAATAAATTTTCAAGATTTCATGAATAGCAAGCTATTCTTCCTCCTGCACACTTAACACTTATATAATTTAGTGATAAATTACCATTTTGAAGGAACAAATTTGCAACTTCACAGCATTTTAAAATCTGATGTATTTCTCAGTGACTTGTTACAATGTTGTTCTGATGTATGTGATATAAATCGTAATGCAAAAGCATGTAACTTTTTTCTTACGTAAATTTGTGGAAGTGTTATTAGCCCATAATTTTGATAATTTGCACCCAGTAACTGTATCTGGTTGTCGCAATTCCAGTGAGATTTGACATAATCAGCACTTGCATTTTAAGACAGTGTAGTTTCATTGGACTCAAAGTAGACAAAAATGGTACAAAGTGCTGAAAGACTCAAATTTTATACACCTGACTGCACTGTTGTTTAACATATCTGCACTGACCCACTCATTCCAAAACCTGCACCAAAGTGCATTGACACCAACTTTGTTATTGGCTGTTGATGCTGTACAAAAGAATTTGTCCCATTCATAGTTGCTGATGGACACAAATGATCTATTTAAATGCTTGTTGCCAAAGTTTGATACTTCAGCCTGCCACATTTACCTTGGATTCTCAAAAAAGAGAGAACTATTTACAATGTCAGTTAGCAGAGGATGACAGGAAAGGAAGTTTAATCAATACCTTGGCTAAGTAAACAAATTAGACTTGTCCACTCTCTTGATTTCCCCTACCCAAAATAGCATTGTACTCTCCCCAAGATGCTCTGAGGCAACATACCTAGAAATTAGTATACTTTTCAAGAAAAAAAATCAAGACTACAACAGAACACCTAAGAACACCCACAAGCTCAGTCGCATCAGTGGAGCGAGCAGATAAACTCTGGCCATATAATCCTTCATTAGAATTGAATCATGTCCAATACATTAACTGGTCTCTTAACTCCAGTCGTGCTCAGTACAAGCATGAGTGTATTGTATATTATGGACTGTAAAGATCATATTTTGTGAAAGTGGCCACAAAACCTAATAAGATGGTTGCAACTTAATATGTGACCATGGATGTTTAAACTGTGGAGAGTATTTGATTCTGTGGCCATTATTTAGTTAAACATGGACCTGAATAAGGGTACAATGCAGCCCCCTGTGAGGTTTAAATATCTCATTGTTTAAAGATGAACCAGTGTTTGAGGGATGTGAGATCACTAGACTGTTGGTCTAAGTACTGTATTGAACAAGGGAGAATATTTGAGCTCAAGTTGGGGCAGAGAAAAAAGTGAATGATCACTGTTAACTGTCATTGTGTTATGGTGGTCTGGACCCCAGAAATGTTAACCCTGCAGTCATGTGACTGGAACTAACTTTCAAGGATTGCAGTTAAAAATACCTTGAACAAAGCATATCCAGCAGAGAAACAATTCTAACAGCTTAGCTAAAAGTATTCTAATGCAGAAAAGTACTGTACTTGTTCCAGTTTCAAAATCCACCTGAAAACCAATCTCTTGTCTAATTGTTTACAAGAGGATTTGCTGCTTTTTTGAGAATATTTTGTTTCTAAAAGACCTTCAACCCAACTAAAGAATCTACTCAATTAAGACAACATTAGACCTGCATTGACATGGAGACTGAGTTGTATGATCCATTTTTATAATTATGGTTTTAACTTCATCTTTATCTGATCTTTGTATGTATGACAGTGTGAGTGAGTTGAATGACTGAGACGTTGCGTTCCAAACATCTGGGGCAAGTGTGTGATAATAACTTTAGTTTTTAAATAACCAAAAATCCTGCTGCTGGAATTTATTTTATATTCGGAAAAATCACTCGGGGTAAGGAAATACGCACATCTTACACACACACATCCTGATTATGGATTGGAAGGGGTCACAAGTTCCACAGATGGCTCCTTTGGCAGTAGATTAACTGAGTTCGGATATCATTCAATCCCATTGCCTCTGTGTTGAAGTTGGGTATTCTGCCTACTCCTAGATAAAGGTATCAGAGTATCCAATTATGTTGTAATGGCCCGAGAGAAATCAGTGTTCCTTTACTTCGGCAACAAGTCTATCAAACCTGAGGCCTCTTGTGGACCCAATGCATAAATAGAAAATTGGTTCTGTTTAATAGAAGTACTTGAAGCAATTCATTGGAAACATCACCTATTAAACTGATATTGCATTTTTGTTGCAGTTTGGCTTATTAAAATGAGAAATGTTAGCAAGATGGTGATAGAGGAAGTTGCATCAAACTTTTTAGAACCAATCAAGTAGTTGATGTGTAGTTAATGTTGTAGTGTGGGAAGCTACAACATTACAGCAGTGACTGCACTTTAAAAGTATTGCATTGACTGTAAAGTACTTTTGAGACATCCATTGGTCACAAAAAGCACTATATAAACGCAAGTCCACCTTTTCTAGTAGTGTATTCTGGCTCGTGGCAGCCATGCAATTTACCTATTCTGTATTGTCTTGGATTTGCAATTTCCAAGTGAAAGATCATGCCCCAAAGGCTACTGCATTCATGTTAGCTGATTTCTATAACCAACATCTCTGCAACTGGAGTAATGCCTAGGGTGCTCTAAAATAACTCCAAAGAAAACACATTGACAGAGCTCAGTTTAAAGTAGAGAGTTATTGCTGAATTTATTGGCTAACTAATAGGTTTGTTGACACTGCAGTGGACTATGCAATAAAGCTATTTATTTTTAACTGTTTTCCTTATAGGCAGCCCTGACAGCAAGACGGAAGGGGTTCATTGCTTTGTCGCCTAAAGCTCCCTAGCTACTTTTGAGTTTGTGGTATTAGCTGTGAGAAGCTTCTGCTCCTTCAGTATGAAAGGTTTTAATCGCGTATTTTAAAAACCTTCATGCAAGGGAAAAAGTCACTTTATGTGGATGTTCCCTACCATTATAGCAATAATTAAATCACAGATAATGTCCACCTTTGTAAAGCAGCTTAATCTCAAATTAGCCTACATTTTACTTGCGTATACAAATAAATTTTGGTTTGGTATTGCACCTTGAGAGATGTAACCATATAGATCTCTGGACTGTGCACAGGGTTACAATATTTTCATTTTAAAGGAGTTTAAGTTGCAGTAGTTATAACCTCAATTCAGGAATACAAGTTTATGCAATTTCTCAATTGATGCCTTCCAAAAAAGTTGGGTGATCGCTATCTTTCTTTGGCTACTAATATTGGTTGTTGACATTTTAACTTGTAGGTATTTTATGTCCTATAATTTATGCTACTGCTTGTTTTCTGCTTCTATTATTTCTTCATGCGTGTCTGCTTGTTCCTTTCACCTGTTCTGTGCAGATAACCACCTCTGATGCTGCTGCACCCTTGCCATCATCTCCCTCTTTATCAAATGCTGCTGAGAAGAGCAAGCTAGAGGTATTATCTTGTCAAATATTGATGGACACTGAATGTGACGTTCTTCATTCTGCAGTGCATGATCTTCTGATCGCTTTTATGAATAATTTATTTTATTAGTAAGCCATAGTAAGAAAGCAGATACTTTTGGCAGAAGACCTAAGTTTCTGGAGAGAAACTGTTCTGTGTAAACTATATCACCAGTTGTCACATCCGTTTTCCTGTGCTGGCTGAGATCAGCTACTTCAGAGCAGAAAGTGATACAATTGGAGACTTCTCTAATTGGTCTGGTCCAGTTGCCCACTGTCTCATCACCTATAGCAAAAGAAAAACTTTGAATTCTGAACATAGGTTAGTGTTCTTTGAAAATAATGCACCAAAGGCAGAAACTCTACCCAAATTGGCAATTGGGACAAACTGCGCTCAGCGTAGCACTAGATTTGCAAATTGATTTTAAGGTTTAAGTTTCTGGCCAAAGTCATTTACATCACCTTTGGAGTAAGAATTGCCTTTGAGCCATTGCAGCCTTTTAGAATTTTTTTTTTGCATTAAGAAATGTTCTTTGACATATTTGAGGGCAACCTGGTGCAGTTTTACCAATACAGCTGAAAAGCAAGCATTTTTAATAAGCGTATAGTGCACCATCAAAGAGTAACCCAATTTTAAATAACTGAAAATTCTTTAAAGACACTATATAGAATTACTTACTAGTTAAATTGATGTACATTAGTCAGTTTCTTAGTAAATTTCACATAATTTTTATCCTACTTGTGCCTACTTGTGTCCTTTAATTTTAAGAGCCTCTTTAAAGGGTTGCAAACATGCTTTTATTAATTTGATGTGGGGCATAACCAGTTTTGTATGGCACCAGCTTCCAGTGCATTTTTTGAAAAAACAACACAAAAGATTGCAGAAGCTCTTTTTGTTGAATTTAATTTGGGCTTGAAGTTCCTCAATTTTCTATACCAATTTTGGGTCAATTTTAAAACCAGCACAAACCTAATGGAAACTCCATGTCAATATTTCAAATGCTAACTAGAATCTGCACATTCATGGAAGCCTGCCTCCCTCCCTTCCCCCTCACTGCCTTCACTGTCTCCTGGCATGTGTCACCAGTGTTGCTCTAAATCCATTAGACTGATGGGTGTAGCCAAGAATTACTGTTTAAACAACATTTACTGTACTGCAAGTGCATTTGAAAGCTTTGGTCTCCATTCAACATCAGAAGTGCTGAGAGTTGTTAGTTCATACCTGCATGCTAGTGCTCCATAGAATATAAATAGGCATAGCCTGGGGAAACTATTTGCCGAAGATTAACATCTTGCCAATAAGAATTACCACTTCACTCATTAAGGTTGAATGAGAAATGAGTTGTTTAAACATCATTTACCTCACAAAAGAGGAAATAACAGCTTTATCGGAAACTCAGACCTACTTTATGCTATATTTTTAAACAAATTTTATTTTACACATGGCAACAAATAAGCACCATATGATATCTTGCTGTTTTTTTGATATAAACAGGTTATAACACTACAATATTTTATTTGTAGAGAGAAACGGACAAAAGGAAAGATGAAAAGAAGAGGGGAAAAGATCAAGAGAAACCCATTGCTTTAGAGAAAGTAAAAATGGTGAGTTCAATGATTGATCAAAGGTTTCTTAAGTTTGTGTTGTTACAAGTGTGTCAGTTGCCAAATTTGAAGGGGACAGGCATGGGATATTTGTGCAGAAGCACCTCATCCATAATGTAAAAAAAACCCTTTTAGGTTTAAGAAAGAAAACAGCCAGTAGACTGTCGTTTTCTTCACAGTGCAGGCAAGCAGTGTCACGATTTTTAATATTGCCTGATGTTAAATTAGCAATAAAAAATTGCAATCTTGTGGAACTGGATATTAGATAAATTCTAATGCTCCCTTCCTCATGGATCTGAGTAATTAACAGCATCAAGTGGGACAGCCTACTGAGTGAGCAGATCTCTGCTGAGGCAATGGTAGGTTACTACAAATAACTTCCCTCATTCTGAGGGACCACAATGACTTAGGCTTCTGCCCCTGATAGCTATCAGGTTATCCCCCACTAAGAAGTATGGCTGGGTATATTGACATAAGAGCTTGTCTTTGTGGGAAATAATTGCTGCCGTTTACTAAGGAGAATCATACTCGAATATTAGCTATCCAGGTAAGGCAAGAGAGATCATCTATGGAACCTTAATGATACCAGTTCGCACTCACACTCAGGCAATGGTGGCATAGCGATAATGTCACTGGACTAGTGATCCAAAGGCCCAGGCCAATTCTCTGGGAACATGGGTTCAAATTCCACCACAGCAGCTGGTGCAATTTAAATTCTAATATATTCAGTAAATCTGAAATTGAAAGCTGCTCTCAGTAATCAAAGTCAAAATTCAAGGCATTCTATCTGAATACATATAGCATTCACAACAAGGTAGATAAGTTGATGACACAAATAGCAGTAAACAGTTATATTCTAATTGCCATTACGGAGATGGCGGCAGGGTGACCAAGGTTGGGAACTGAATATTCCAAGGTATTCAGCATTTAGGAAGGAGAGGTTAAAAGGAAAAGGAAGTGGGATTGCACTGTTAATAAAGGATGAGATCAGTAAATTAGTGAGAGAATATCTTAGACCGGAAGATCAAGATGTAGATCCGGTTTGGTGCTAAGAAACAAGTGGCAGCAAGCATTGCTAGGAGTTACTGACCACCAAACAGTTGTGGCATTAATAGTAGGGCACTATATAATCAGGAAATTAAAGGCGCATGTAATAAGGGGTAAAACAGTAATCATTGAGAACTTTAATCTACATATAGACTGGGTAAACCAAATTGGCACTATTGCTGTGATTAAAGCAAAATAAGTGGATGCTGGAAAAACTCAGGCCTGACAGCATCTGTGGAGAGAGAACCAGAGTTAGGTTTCAAGTCCGTATGACTTCAGGCCAAAAGAGAAGTATAAGTGTGATGGATTTTATACTGTTTAAGATGGGGTGGAGCAGGTGGAGCAAAATAGAAGGTATGGGATAGATGGAAGCTAAGGAGAGATTGACAAAGATGTCATGGACACAAGACAGGGGATGTTAACGGAAGCGGGCTGCTCGCTTAACGGAAGCGGGCTGCTCGCTTAACGGAAGCGGGCTGCTCGCTTAACGGAAGCGGGCTGCTCGCTTAACGGAAGCGGGCTGCTTGCCCAGCACCTTCCAAACCTGCAACCACTACCACCTATAAGTACAAAGGCAGCAGATGGATGGGAACTTCCAGGTGGTGGTGTTCTCATCTAAGTCACTCACCACCCTAACTTGGAAATATATCGCTGTTCCTTCATTGTCACTGGGTCAAAATCCCGGAACTCCCTTCGTAACAGCAATGTGGATGAACCTACACCACATGGACTGCAGCGGTTCAAGTAGGCAGCTCACCGCCACCTGATGGGTAATAAATGCTGGCCCAGCCAGCGAAGCCCACATCTCGTGAATGAATAAAAAAATAGTAGTAAAGCCAGCTAGTCTGGGTACTTTGGGCATTAGTTTTGATATGGAAGAGAGATAGTGCATTTGCATTTTTTGAATAGAGCATTCAAGAAGTAGGGTGAAAATTGACAACTTTCTAGCGGCTACCAAGCAATATGTTTATATTACTAATAAAATTGGTATTATGAAAGGGGTTTCATTGTTAAAAGGTGAAGTTCAAAGAAGTTGTTGATACAATGAGAATTAACATTCAGTGGGGCTGGTAGGTATAACTTCAGTAGTTTTCGAGTGTGCAGGCAGAGGCAATGTAAGATCAAAAGGCAGCTGCAAGCCTCCAACCGGCTCCACAGTGAAAATAACCTCATTTTGAATTCTGAGATAAAAGCAAAAAACTTCAGATACTGGAAATCCAAAATAAAAACAAAAATACCTGGAAAAACTCAGCAGGCAGAACTGCTGAGTTTTTCCAGGTACTTTTGTTCTCATTTTGAATTTGTAAGGCGAAAATGCTTTGCCTGGTGTATGGTTAAGTCTATGGGTTGCTGTTGCCTTAATGGAGATTAGTTTGGGAATTTGTTAGAAGTTATGATAGTAGTAATTTGTAACCTGTGTAAATTAATAAAATGGTCATTTAGTGTAATGTTAAACCTCGAACTAGTGGCCTGATTCCGGAGTTTAGAGCCGTAACTCAAACATAACAACGCTTAAAATGATTTGTTATGACAGTATTTAAAGAACTTCATCCATTGTAACAATGGAGCAAGGTTTGTTTTTGTATGTATACATCAAAAATTTTCGTATTATTTGTTGTTCATTCTGCATGGTTGTGTGATACAGACAGGCGATGAAGCTTATACAGCAGCATGCAGACTTCTCACAGTTCCAGCAACGATCAAATGTCTTGCAAAAGGGCTGGGGATTCCAGATATCTGATAGATTAAGGTTATGGAAAGATTTTAAAATGACGGTTTTAAATTTAACACTTCGGATGACAGGGAGCCAATGTAGGCCACCATAGAGAGCTGAGTACCCCAAGTGGAACTTAGTTCATGAAGAGTTTTTCCAGGTAATTCTGTTTTTGTCTTGTAGTATACCATATCCCACAGCACTCTTGAGCTGATTCAAGATGGCTCCTGGGCTATCGGCTCCCTAAGGAGCTCCCTACTGTGAACTTGGACATCAGTTCGTCAGTGCTCCATGCTGACTCCAGCCTACTTACATTAACTTCATCTCACCACAGGACCTCTGACTTCAGCTCTGGACTCCCTCCTATTGTCTCCTCTTCAAAATTTATTAGGTTTTATGTATCCTAGTAATTACTATGTAACCAAGGCTGTGTAACTAGAGTTTTCCCTGTATCCATTCGTGTGCATGTTTTTGGCAGCTGCTTTGAATCTGAACTCACCCCTTTCATGTCCAGTTCTTGGCTATCCCTTTTTACTTTGCTCTCCACCTCCCCTAGATCCCTCTTTCCTGTCATCATGCCTCCTTTCATTTCACCCCTCCCAGTACTGGTTGAACAGAATTTTTCCACCAACTAAATATTGGAAAAACAAAAGCCAAGACTTCGGTCCCTGCCAATAAGCTCTTCCCAAGTTTGTCTTTTTTATTCATTGATGGGATGTGGGCATCACTGGCTAGGCCAGCATTTATTGTCCGTACTTAATTGCCCTTGAGAAGGTGGTGGTGAGTTGCATTCTTGAACCGCTGCAGTCCATGTGGTGTAGGTACACCCATAGTGACAATGAAGAAATGGCGATATAGTTCCAAGTCAGCATGGTAAATGGCTTGGAGCAGAGCTCCCCAGGTGGTTGTGTTCTCATTTGCCTGCTCCCATTGTCCTTCTCGATGGTAGTGATTGTGGATTTGGAAGGTGCTATCTAAGGAGTTGGTTAGTTGCTGCAGTGCATCTTGTACATTGTACACACTGCTACTGTACATCGGTGGTGGAGGGAGTGCATGTTTGTGGATGTGGTTCTAATCAAGCGGGCTGCTTTGTCCTGGATGTTGTCAAGCAGCCTTGAGTGTTGTTGGAGCTGCACTCATTCAGGCAAGTGGAGAGTATTCCATCACACTCCTGACTTGTGTCGTGCGAACAGGTTTGGGGAGTCAGGAAGTGAGTTACTTGCCGCAGGATTCCTAGCCTTTGACCTCTTGTAACCACAGTATTTATATGGCTAGTCCAGTTCAGTTTCTGGTCAATGCTAACCCCCAGGGTGGCGTTAGTGAGGGATTCAGTGAGAGTAATGCTGGAGATAATCTTTGCCTGGCACTTGTGTGGTGTGAATGTTACTTGCCACTTGTCAGCCCAAGCCTAGATATTGTCCAGGTCTTGCTGACATATGGGCATGGAGTACTTCAGTATCTGAGGAGTCGCAAATGGTGCTGAACATTGTGCAATCGTCAGCGAACACTCCCACTTCTGAAGTTATGATGGAAGGAAGGTCATTGATGAAGCAGCTGAAGATGGTTGGGCCTAGGACACTAGCCTGAGGAACTCCTGCAGTGATGTCCAACAACCACAACCACCTTCCTTTGTGCAAGGTATGACTACCACCAGTGGAGAGTTTTCACCCTGATTCCCATTGCCTCCAGTGTTGCTGGGGCTCCTTGATGCCGTACTTGGTCAAATGCTGCCTTGATGTCACGGGCAGTCACTCTCAGTACACCTCTGGAGTGCAGCTCTTTTGCCCACATTTGAACCAAGGCTGTAATGAAGTCAGGAGCTAATGGCCCTGGTGGAACCCAAACTGAGCGTCAGTGAGCAGGTTATTGTTAAGCAAGTGCCTCTTGATAGCACTGTTGATGACCCCTTCCCTCACTTTACTGATGATTGAGGGTAGACGGATGGGGTGATATTTGGCCTGGGTATGATTTGTCCTGCTTTTCGTGTACAGGACATGCTTGGGCAATTTTCCACATAGCTGGGTAGATGCCAGTGTTGTAACTGTACTGGAACAGCTTGGCTAGGGGCACAGCAAGTCTGGAGCACAAGTCTTCAGTACTATTGCTGGAATATTGTTAGGGTGCGTAGCTTTTCACAGGTCCCTATTGTGTATTAAAATGTTATTTCCCATTCTACAAGTCCGATGTTCAGTCATTAAACCTTACCATATGGTAAACCATTGGTAAACAATGGTAAATGGATGGCTTGAATTCCACCGTGCTTATGCACAGCCAAGTTAAGGTAAAATAGCAGCCCTGCCCAAAATTCCTTTTGGCACTGGGACCCCACCAGCCAGTCCACTTGTCACTTCCAACGTGCCAGAAGAATGTGTCATGCATTCCTGTGACCCATCTCTGAATTGTTGAAGAATTAATATCAGTTGGCTCCTTCAAATGCTGCTACATGTGCCAGGAGTCTGGACTGTGGACTGGGCACATGCCCCACAGTCAGAAGATGGACTTGTAACTTGGCACTGCAAGTCAGGAATGCATTATCCCTTAAAATGCCACGAGGGGGAGCAGTTTCTACTAGCTGAAATTTGTGTTCCTTTGCAACTGTTTTTGAGATCCTTTTAAATATGGGACGGACAAGACAGAATTTATTTTATTAGAAATGTCTTATCAGGGAGGAGGGGAAAGAATTGAATTACAAAAGGTTGATATTCAAAAGTGAGACCTCGTCATTTCAAACCTGTAATTTTTCTTATTTTTAAACTATCTGCGCAATGCATCAACATTACATTCTAACACTTTTTTAAATCGACTATTCATGCGTAGTCTAACCTGACCTCCTCCTATATGTTTAACGCCTCTGAAGTGGCAGCTCGGAGCTTTTTAATTAGTTCTGGCCTTCTGTTTGACAGTGGCTGTTATTACAATGAACCATGTTTTTCTTTTAATTACAAATTTAGATCTCAAATTACTTCAGTGAAAGTGATTTTAAATTTAATTGCTGTAGGCAATCACATTCTTAAAAAGGATCGAAGTAGAATAAAGTCAGGGTATATTCAAATAAACAATTTTTTTATCATTTTGTCTTGATACTTAATATTTCTGTGGTTCCATATAGCAGGAATTGGTAACCAAATGAGGCAGAGTACTGCTGATTATATTTGGCAACTAGTATGAAATATACAGTGGAGAATAAGGTTTTGCAGCTAGAGCTTAGACAATAAGCCATGTTTGTTCAGCAGGGATGAATTTTTAATGCTGTGAGACTCACTAGCACACTGCAGAATCAATTGTAATTCTCATTGGCTGAACGCTTATTCAAGGGTAAAAAGGATATTTTAGATCCATTTAAGTCAGTGAATAGTGGATGTAATGCTTTTTTTGATCATGGGTGAAATCTATTGCATGTACTATTTTACGAAATTCTTGTTCCAGCTGTTTTTGTTCATGGATTGCAGTTTGATATGAAGCATGAGGTACACGCTTTGGGTCAATGTCATTTTTTGGTATTCTAATGTGTTATATTAGCTAGGTTCCTTGATAGCTTTCCAGGGGTAGTTTGCATTTTTATCCTAACAACATGTATTTATGTAGATAAAAGCAAAATACTGCAGATGCTGGAAATCTGGAACAAAAACAAAAATAACTGGAAAAACTCAGCAGGTCTGACAGCATCTGTGGGAGGAAGACAGAGTTAACGTTTTGAGTCCGAATGACTCTTCATCAGAACTAAAGAGAAATAGAAATGTGGTGAAATATAAGCTGTTTGGGGGGGGTGGGACAGGTGGAGCTTGATAGAGTGGAGGCAAAGGAGAGATTGCCAAAGATGTCATTGACAAAAGGACAAAGGGGTATTGACGGTGGTGATATTAGCCAAAGGATGTGCTAATGGTAACATTAAGGGTAGAAAGCAGGATGAGCAAGTGACAGATGGCCCTAGTGGGGGTGGGGTGGGGGGAAGGGATTGAAATAGGCTACAAGGTGGAGATAAAACAATGGATGGAAATAAATTTAAAAAATAATAGAAATCGATGGAAAAAGAAAATTATATGTAAAAAAAATATTTTTTAGAAAAAAGGGGATCAAAAGGGGTGAGGATGGAGGAGAGAGTTCATGATCTGAAGTTGTTGAGCTCAATGTTAAGTCCGGAAGCCTGTAAAGTACTTAATCGGAAGATGAGGTACTGTTCCTCCAGTTTGCGTTGAGCTTCACTGGACACCCTGGCCCACTCCTCCATCACCCCTTACACCTCAACCCCCTCCCAATTTATTTCCATCTGTTGTTTTACCTCACCTTTTAGCCTATTTCAATCCCTCCCCAACATGCCCCCCAACCCACCCCCACTAGGGCCATCTGACACTTGCTCATCCTGCTTTCTACCCTTAATGTCACCAATAGCACATCCTTTAGCTAACATCACCACCATCAATACCCCTTTGTCCTTTTGTCAATGACATCTTTGGCAATCTCTCCTTTGCCTCCACCTATCACTGGCCCTCTATCCAGCTGAGATTACTGAGATTCTTTGAGATGGGGGAAAAGGAGGTGAATAAAGATCACATGTCACTGATACTTGCATTCATTTGAAATTCCTATTTGCTCTTTTACCTCTGAAGGTCACCTAATTTTAAATGGTTTAGCACTAAAATAGCAGAGGGGAATTTCAGACCAGTGAATTAAATATTTATGTTTGTAATCCAAAGCGCAGTTTTGTTATTTGTTAATTCCTGTTATCCCAGTTCTGGATCATATTTTAGTGTTGCCAATTACCACTATAAAATGCAATGTTAACTCTTCCTATTCAGTTTCACATCACCTGACAATGTTGCAAACACTGGCCACTAGGAAGGATTATGGGGAGAGTTTTCTGATGTCTTTCTAAGAACACCAATTCCTGATGCCCTTTTAAAAGTCCTATCTCCGTATACACAGGCACCTCTTTATTGCGCCCACATGTGGTTTTTACGATCACTCACATCATCAGCTAGTAGCTGTGTGCATATGTACAGCTTGACTTGCAGCCTTCTAACATTGCTGATGCAATTTTGTATGCATTGATATCAAGTTAAACTGCTATGAAATGAAGGGCAATGAAATCAGAAATTATAAAATGAGTTGCACAAAATGTGCAATGGGGACAGAACAATGATAGATGACTTTTACTGGATGACTCTTACTGAATGTAAGTGTTATGAATAGGAAGGAAAAATAGCTTAGGAGCATATAGTACATATCGTGTAGAAATAGCTGAGGATGAGGCTGAGAGGGACCTGGTAATTGTATGTGCTTCATTCAAGTCATTCAGAGTAACCATCAGTAAATTTAATAGAATGTTGATCCACATTACCAAAACAGTTAAAGGAAATTGTGATAAAACAGTAAAATCTGGTCAAACTTCACTTGAATATTAGCCAATTCTGGGAAAACATTCAAACACTGGAGATGATGCAGACAACAGCCACAAGGTTTGAGAGGAAAAGATGAGCAACATGGATGATTCCAAGTACAAGGGATTTACAGGGAAGCAGAAGCTTAAACTTTATAGAGAGATGAATAAAAGTTGACTTCATTGAACTTTACAAAATAAATTTGAAGGATAAGGTATACACAGCATATTACTTCAAGGTAAATCAGTCCAGTTGGACCAGAGGCCATGTATTTAAATTAGTGCAAAATAAAGTCAAAGCCTGATTAGGTGATATTCTTGCTCGTGTAATCTGGAACATAGCTATTGATTAAATTTCTAACCATGCGGAGAAACAGAAATTGACAAAATATATTCAGATCAAGGACTGTGACTATGGATTAATATGTATTTTCAAAAAATATTTCATGATGTACCACAAAACTTCATAATAAAGATAATGACACATGAAGTGAAGAGGAATGTGGTCACATGGATAGAGGGCTGGTTGAATGGCAGGAAGCAGTAAAATAAGAATTTCTTAGACTGCAAAGGTCTATTGCAAAGAGATCACTTATTATGTGCATAAATAATTTGAGAACTTGAGGGAACAATATTGAAATTTGCTAATAACGCCAAAATGAAAGCCATGGCACTTCATAATGAGACGTGAAAGATTACTGGAGGACATAGGCTAGCACAGATAGGTGGCAGATAGTTCCATACAGTGTCAGGAAGATATAATAATTTTTATAAAGTTATTGTAAAGTAGAGTAATAGTGGGGCCTATGTTTATGGGTGGGGGTGTGTGTGCCTTAATTGAATTAAAGGCAGCTGGTCTGAAGGTTTTGATGTGTTAGAAGATAAGCTAGGTTTGAAATGTTAAGTAGGTAGACATGGGTGTAATGGGAACATTTGCATTTTTAAATAAACCAGACTAGATTTAATTCAAAAGAGCCATAGACCATAAGACGTAGGAGCAGAAGTAGGCCATTCGGCTCATCGAGCCTGCTCTGCCATTCAGTGAGAATGTGGCTGATCTGATAATCCTCAACTCCACTTTCCTCCCTTGTCCCCATAACCCTGATTCCCTTAATGATTAAAAATCTGGCTATCTCAGCCTTGAATATACTTAACGACCCAGCATCTACGACCCTCTGCGGTAAAGAATTCCACAGATTGACCACCCTCTGAGAGAAGAAATTCCTCCTCATCTCTGCTTTAAATTAGATTTGCTCTGAGATTATACCCTCTGGTTCTAGACTCTCCCACAAGGGGAAACAGCCTATCCTGTCAAGCCCCCTAAGAGTCTTATGTTTCAATAACGTCGCCTCTCATTCTCCTAAATGAGGACAATGAGTACTGGCCCAACCGACTCGGCCTCTCCTCATAAGAAAATCCCTCCATCCCTGGAATCAACCTAGTGAACCTTCCCTGGACTGTCTCTAATGCTGGTATATCTTTCCTTAGATAAGGGGACCAAAGTTGTTCACAATATTCTAGGTATGGTCTAACTAG
Organism: Carcharodon carcharias; assembly: GCF_017639515.1. Lineage (NCBI taxonomy): Eukaryota > Metazoa > Chordata > Chondrichthyes > Lamniformes > Lamnidae > Carcharodon > Carcharodon carcharias. The sequence goes on from NC_054471.1 coordinate 84,671,093, forward strand.
TACCTTGTATAGTTTTAGCAGGGTTTCCCTATTTTTATACTCCATTCCCTTTGAAATAAAGGCCAACATTCCATTTCCCTTCTCTATTTGAACTTGTATGTTAGATTTTTGGGATTCATGCACAAAGACTCCGAGATCCCTCTGCTGCAGCCTTCTGAAGAATTTTGCCATTTAAATAATATTCAGCTTCTCTATTCTTCCTACCAAAGTGCAGAAGCTCACATATTCCCACATTATGGGCAGAATTTTGCCCTTGGTGGGCATGCAGGCCCCACTGACTTGGTGGTGGGCGGACAGCCGACCCCCGCCACCAAAACAGGGCCTGCCGCCATTTTCAGTGGGCAGGCCAATTAAGGAATTAAGGCCTGCCCAGCGGCCTGGCCGACAGGAAGTGCTATGTGCTTCCTCTGTGGTGGGGGGAAATCCCGAGTTGTCAATGTGCGTGAAAGAGCGCACTGCTCCCTGAGACTAAGTGCTGTCTCAGGGAGATTAGTGACAGTGCACAAAAGTTAAAAAAATAGAAAATAAAAATATTATTAACATGTCCCCCTCATGTGACAATGTCACACGAGATGGGACATGTTAATAAAAACGACAAACTTTTTGAAAATGGACATGAAACCTCATCGAGCCAGTGGATGAGGTTTCATGTATTATCAGGAGCTCGCAGGGGTTCCTGGCCTGCCCGCCAGCCTTAAGGTTGGACGGGCAGGTCTTTAATGATCTTAATTAGCCTGTCAATGGCCTCAATTGGCCATTGACAGGTCGGCGGGCGGGCAGCTGATTTCGCTGTCCGCCCACCTTCCTAAAAATTTAAAGGGACCGGGATAACGTTGGGGGTTTCTCTCAACGTCATTCCATGTCATTTTCCCATCGGCGAGCCTCCAAATTGCCGACAGGAAAATTCTGGCTTATATTTCATCTGCCAAGTTTTTGCCCACTCACTTAACCTGTCCATATCCCTCTGTAGACACCTTGTGTCATCCTCACCACTTGCCTTTCCACCTATTTTTGTGTCATCTGCAAACTTGGCGATAGTACGTTTACTTTCCTCATCTAAGTCATTAATATATATTGTAAATAATTGAAGCCCCAGACTGATCCCTGTGGCACCCCACGAGTTACAGATTGTCATCCTGGAAATGCCCTCCTTATCCAAACTCTCTGTCTTCTATTAGTTAGCCAATCCTCTACCCATGCTAATATACTACCCCCAACACTATGGGCTCTTATTAAGTAGCCTTATGTGTGGTACCTTATTGAACACCTTTTGGAAATCCAAATCTACTATGCCTACTGGTTCCCCTTTATCTATCCTGCTTGTTACCTCCTCAAAGAATTATAATACATTTGTTAGGCATGATTTCCCTTTCATGAAGCCATGCTGACTCTGCTTGATTAGATTATGTATTTCTAAATGCTCTGTTATGACATTCTTTATAATAGACTCCAACATTTTCCCATTGACAGATGTTAAGCTAACTTATAGTTACCTGTTTTTTGTCTCCCTCCCTTTTTGAATAAGGGTGTTAAATTAGCCATTCTCCAATCCCCTGGGACTTTTCCAAAATCTAAGGCTTCTTGGATGTTTACTACCAGCGCACCAACACTCTCTGTAGCTACTTCCTTTAATATCCTAGGCTGCAACCCATCAGGTCCAGGTGACTTATCAGCACTTAGCCCCATTAGTTTCCTCTAGTGATAATTATTGTATTTATTTCCTTCCCCCTTTTTGCCCCTTGATTATTTAGTATTTTGAAATGCTATTAGTGTCTTTTACGGTGAAGACTGAAGCAAACTATTTAGTCAGCTTCAAAACAAAAATAAAAATACCTGGAAAAACTCAGCAGGTCTGACAGCATCTGCAGAGAGGAATACAGTTAATGTTTCAAGTCCGTATGACTCTTCAACAGAACAAAGGAAAAATAGAAGAGAGGTGAAATATAAGCTGGTTTAAGGGTGGGGGGGGGGGGCGTGGTTAGAGCTGGATGGAGGGCCAGTGATAAGTGGAGATAGCCAAAAGACGTCATAAGCAAAAGGGCAAAGAGGTGTTGACGGTGGTGATATTAGCTAAGAAATGTGCTAATAGGTGACATTAAGGGTAGGATAGCAGGACGAGCAAGGTACAAATCCTAGTGGGAATGGGGTGGGGGGAAGGGATCGAAATAGGCTAAAATGTAGAAATAAAACAAAGCATGGAAATACATTTTAGCATTTCACTTGCACTTCCCTAAATTTAGTCTACTGCATTCGCTGCTCCCAATGCGGTTTCCTCTACATTGGAGAGACCAAACGCAGACTGGGTGACCGCTTTGCGGAACACCTTCAATCTGTCCGCAAGCATGACCCAGACCTCCCTGTCGCTTGCCATTTCAACACTCCACCCTGCTCTCATGCCCACATGTCCGTCCTTGGCCTGCTGCAATGTTCCAGTGAAGCTCAATGCAAACTGGAGGAACAGCACCTCATCTTCCGACTAGGCACTTTCTACAGCCTTCCGGATGTTGAGTTCAACAACTTTAGATCATGAACTCTTTCCGATCCCCCTTTTTTCCAATAATTTATATAGGTTTTTCTTTTCCCACCTATTTCCATTATTTTTAAATATATTTCCATCCATTGTTCTATCTCTACCTTTTAGCCTATTTTGATCACTTCCCCCTACCCCACCCCCACTAGGGCTATCTGTACCTTGCTCATCCTGCTTTCTACCCTTAATGCTTTAATTTTCTTTTTGTTTTGGATTTCCAGCATCCACAGGTTTTTGCTTCTATTTATTTAGTCAGCTTCTCTGCCGTTTCATGGTTCCCCATTATTTTCCTAGCCTCATTCCCGAAGGAGCCTATGTTCACTTTGGCCCCTTTCTTCCTTTTTATATATTTAAAGAAGCTCTTACTGTCTATTTTTATATTACTTGCTAGTTTACCCTCAAAGTTTATTTTCTCCCTCTTTATTTTTTTTGAACATTTTTTGTTGGTTTTTAAGACTTTCCCAATCACCTAGCTTACTACTAATCTTTGCCACATTGTATGTATTTTCTTTCAATTTGATACTGTCCTTAACTTCCTTGGGTAACCATAGTTTGGTTTATCCCCTTCCTTGAATCCTCCTTCCTCACTGGGATATATGTTTGTTGTGAGTCATGAACTATTTTCTTAAATGTCTGCCACTGTTCATCAGCCGTCTTTTCTGCTAAACTGCTTTCCCAGTCCACTCTAACCAAATCTGCCCTTATTCCTTTGATCTCCTTGTAACTACATCTCCGTAATGGCTATAAGATCATATCCATTAACCTCTATTTGTGCCAGTAGTTCATTTATTTTGTTCCGAATACTACGTGCATTTAAGTAAAGGGCCATTAATTTTGTCTTTTAACCATTTTTCCCCCTTTGACCCTATTTGCTGCTGTTTTTTGATGTTTATGCACTCTGTGCCTTCCTGTCACGCTCTGGGTATCATTACCTAAATAGCTGCCCTGCAAAGCTGCCATATCCTTTTGCTTTGTAAGCCTACGTATCCCCTTTCCAGAACCACGCCACCCCCTTATTTAGTTTAAAACCCCCTCTACAGCCCTAGTTATTTGGTTTGCAGGTTCAAGTGAAGCACGGTTCAAGTGAAGCCTGTTCTACTGGAACGGCTCCCTTCTACCCCAGTACTGGTGCCAGCACTCCATGAAATGAAACCCATTCCTCCCACATCGATCTCTGAGCCACGCATTTAACTCCTTGACTTTATTTACCCTATACCAGTTTGCCCGTGGCTCAGGTGGTAATCCCAAGATAATTACCTTGGAGGTTCTGCTTTTTAATTTAGCTCCTAGCTGTTCAAATTCTTTCAGCAGAACCTCCTTTTCTAGTCCTATCAGTCATTGGTACCAATGTGGACGATGCCAACTGGATCCCTCTCCTCCTACTCCAAGTTCCTCACTCACCCTGAGGACATTTCCTTAACCCTGGCACCATGCAGGCAACACAATCTTCGGGACTCACGCTCACAGCTACAGTGAACACTATCTATCCCCCTAATTATACTGTCCCCTACCACTACTATGCTCCCATTTCCTCCCCCCACTTGAATGACTCCCTGTACCACAGTGCTGTGGTCAGTTTGCTTATCCACCTTGCAGTCCTCTCTCTCATCCACATCGCTTACAAGAACCTTGTAACTGTTGGAAGGTTGCAGGGGCTGAGGCTCCCTGAACGCTACCCCCTGGCTCCCCATACCTGCTTCACCAGCAGTGGCACCCTCCTGTCCCTGATCACAGACCAAATTTGAATTACCTAACCTTAGACGTGTGACCACCTCCTGGAACAAAGTGCCCAGGTAGTTGTCCCTCTCCCCGATGTGGTGCAATGTCTGCAGCTCAGACTCCAGCTCCTTAACTCTGATCCAAAGTTCCTTGAGCTGCAAACACTTGGTACAGATGTATTCGGTCTGGATCACCTTGATGTCCAGCAGCTTCCACATGCTGCAGCAGCAACACATCACCCGCCCTGCCATCGCTATCATGTTTTATTCAATTGATTGACTAATTACTCTAGTACCCCCACTCTTTACACTTTATTATAATTTTCTTTATACACACCAGTATCGATCTTATACTTAACAAGCTATCTTTAAGAAAAAGAGAAAAAAAGACTAGAGATCTAAACACAAACTAAAGACCTTACTTTTACTTTAAAGGCTAGAAATACTCACCAGTCGTACTCAAATCAGCTGCTCTCCATGCTCTTTTCCTTCTCGCGCTCTTTAATGATCTCTCGCTTTTCTCTCACTGTTAAAGGCCTGGCTCCTCTCTCATTCTCTCCCTGTAAATGACCATGCTCTTTCTCTCACACTCTTGCTGTAAACAGTCTTTCTCTCTCTCTCTCTCTCTCTCTCTCTCTCTCTCTACCCCCTCCCCCTTCCTCCCTCCCACCCACCCTGTAAATGGCTCCACTGCTTCTCTCTCATTTTCTCGCTATAAATGGCCCCACTGTTTCTCCTCTCTCTCTCTCTCGCTGAAAATGACCATGCTGTTTCTCTCCCATTCTCTTGCTGTAAATGACCACGCTGTTTCTCTCACACTCTCACTATAAATGACCACGCTATTTTTCTCTCATTCTCTCGGTGTAAATGATTACATGGGGAGAGAGCAGAGTAATGGAGGGGATGAAATGTTTCGCCTAGCCAGGAGAAATTCAGAAACAATGTTTATTTTTCCAAAAAATTTCTGATAAAATTTTGAGAGAATTTTATTATTAGAGAAGTAAAGTCCAAATTTGTAGTGAAACAATGGGAATTTGCATTCAAAGGGGAAAATGGGTATAAAGAAACAAAGGTTGTGTGTAAGGGCAGACATTCTAAGATCTAAAGTGTGAAACTGTCCAGAATGTAAGCCTCAAGCTGCTTTCTACAAAGAACTGAAGTTAAGAAAAATCACTTTGAATTTGACTGGTTCAGGGTATTGTGTGTCACCTTTGGGTCTTTTAAAATCTGTGCCTGACTATTGCCTTACCGAAAGCATCACTGGGAGCTAGATGAACCATGGGGATTTAGAAGTTATTACAGTAGTAATTTGTAGATTTATGTATGTACTTGAAATCATTTCTTCTATTAATAAAGGTTTGATTTAGTTTTGTAAGAAACATATAAAACTTGGTGGTCTTATTACTACTGAATTCAAGGCATGCATGTCAAAATTTATACAAATTGTAAAACAGCTGTGGCAGTTGTTTCAAATTTCATGATCGTGGGCTGCAGGTTCAGTAATATGTGCACCTTTGCTCTCTCAGTGGTGGGGAGGATATTGTCATGCCAATGCAGGCATGAAAGATATTGCAATTTAAAAAAAAAACTGCATTCCTTTTAAAATAGGCCTTGATGAACTGTAAGATGGCTGTCGATGGATCACCCCTGACTTTGCAATCCTCAAACTAGTGTCCTAGACCCAACCATCTTCAGCTGCTTCATCAATGACCTTCCTTCCATCATAAGGTCAGATGATTGCACAATGTTCAGCATCATTCGTGACTCCTCAGGTATGGAAATAGTCCATGTCTAAATGGAGGAAGTCCTGGACAATATGCAAGCTTGGACTGACAAGCGGTAAGTAACATTCGTGCCGCACACGTGTCAGGCAATGACCATCTCCAACAAGAGAATCTAACCATCGCCCCTTGACATTCAATGGAATTACCATTGCTAAACCTCCCCACCATCCACACCCTGGGGGTTACCATTGATCAGAAACTGAACTGGACTAGCCATACGAATACTGTGGCTACAAGAGCAGGTCAGAGGCTAAGAATCCTGCAACCAGTAACTCACCTAACTCCCTAAGCCTGTCCACCACCTACAAGGCACAAATCAGGAGTGTGCTGGAATACTCTGCACTTGCCTGGATGAGTGCAGCTCCCACAACACTGAAGAAGCTTGACACCGTTCAGGACAAAGCAGCCTGCTTGGTTGGCACCACATCCACAAACATTCACTCCCTCCACAACTGATGCACAGTAGCAGCAGTGTGTATCATCTACTAAAGGCACTGCAGACATTCACCAACACTCCTTAGGCAGCACCTTTGAAATCCATGATTGCTACTATCTAGAAGGGCAAGGGCAGCAGAAAGATGGGAACACCACCACCTGGAAGTTCCTCTCCAAGTAACTTATCATCCTGACTTCCTGACTTGAAACTACATCGCTGTTCTTTCACTGTCACTGGGTCAAAATCCTGGAACAGCACTGCAGGCAGCTCATCACCATCTTCTCAGGGCAATTAAGGATGGGCAGTAAATGCTGGCTGAGCCTATATCCCATAAATGAATTTAAAAAAAAACACCTTAGCAAGCTTTCGGCTAAGTCCCAAATTGGATTATAATGGACAGGGGTCTCCCTTGCATGACCATGCTCAAAAAACACCCTGTGGAATTTCACACCTGCTATTGTCAAGGCTTATTCCAAGACACTGATAATAAGCTCCCAGACCGCCTGACAGTGGGTCTACCATGTAACAAAGTGGGGCTATCGAGGCTGAGTATCTACAATGAAGTTGTAAAGACCTTATGTTATGCATCAATGGCTTTTGACCATTTGACTGAAATTCCTTCTCTATGAAAGACCATTGTTTGTGTTCCATTGTGTATCAATGACCATTCATCATGTGATCAAAACTGCCCTCTGATTTTGAAATCCAAAACTGAGGGTGAGACTAGGCAGTCTGCAAAACACCAACAACATCACAACTGCAGAAAAAGGCTGTTATCTTGCTGCTTCAAGACCTGCGAGGCTGAAATTCTTTTAAAAGCATCCTCCAACCTGTTTTGAACAGTTCTTAGTTTGCTTGTAAGAAATTGCACCTCTGGTTTCAACATCAATCAGGACTTGTCTACACGACCCTTTGAAAAATTTTTACTTCAAGGAACCCTGCAGTTAATCCGGCTTTGACCCCAGCTATCTTAAAATAACTGAACTTCAATTCCAAAGTGGGAAAAGCTTCCTCCTTCACTGGACTCTGAAGAACACGTGAATTGCTATCTATTGTTTGGTTTTGATATTTATACGAGTGTACTACTGTCTTTAATTGCATCTTCCTTTGGCATGTGTATGATTGATGTAGTGATAGACTTTTCTAGGGGGGTGGGGTATGTGTGTGAGAATCAATAATACTACTTGTTTAAATCCATGAAAAGCTGCTGGTGACCTTTTAAATTGACCACATATTAGCAGGGGTTTGGGAAAGTGCATTAGCCATATCAAAGTTAAACTGTACTGATTACGGACAGAAAGGAAAGGGAATTGGTGGTTTCAAGCTATCTCTCCCCTGTCTGTAACAATATAAAACAATGAAAGAGATGCAATATAGATTTGCTAGAATATTCCAGGGAGGAGGGGTTACAACCGTCGAGAGATGAGAAGTTGAGACTACTTCACTGGAATCAAGAAGGCTACTTTGACTTCATAGAACATTTATGATGAGCTGTTATTATTTTTTCTGGTCAGCAAGACGATGAGAGAGCTATTAATTTAAAATAATTAAAGGAGAAGTTATGAAGGAAAATATTTACACAAATAATTCTAGAATTCTGTGCCACAAACCATTACCAAATCTGAATCTTTTTTATAAATGGATGATTTAATAGCTTAAAGATTATTTAAGGTTATGGAGAGTGAGCAGGAGAATAGTTTAACCTAAATAGCTCATCGGGGAAAATTGATGGTGGGAACTATGCACTTCTTTACTGAATTAAAGATGATTGGCAAAAGAGCCAGAGGTATCGTGAGAAAATATTGTTTTTACACTGAGTTGTGATCTGCCTGAAAGGTTGTGGAAGCAGATGCAACAGCAACTGAGAAGAAAATTGATAAATGCTTGAAGGGAAAGAAATTACAGGGCAGGGCAGTGGGTCTATTTAGATAGTTGTATCGAAGAGTGGCATGATGGGCTGAATGGCTTTCTTCTCGGGTATATGATCCTGTGAAGTTATGATGCTAGGTGGTAATTCCTTTGCGATTGGTGGCTGCCTTATGGCACAGCTGCAGTATTTGGGTGAGCGTCATGAAAATGAGCCTTATGAACCCTAATGTCAACATCAGCCCCCTCAGCAAGAGGAAAAAATCTTCATACAAATCATTATTAGTTTAGGCATAAGCAGTACCTTTTCTGTCTGTGTGACAGCATCTGGCCTCGAGCTGCATCTCCCACATGCACCTTTCACACATTTCAACAGAAGCTCTTGTCTTTTTCTGTCTGGTTGTCCTGTAATACCCCAGTGAATTCTCTTCACAAAGGCAGTCAAATCAAAGTCAAATAATACATCTTGTCTCACTTAATTTGTCAACTCACTGGGAATTCAAGCACCCAATCCAGATAAATTTTCCAATTTGAGCCCCAGGCTTTGGACAGGAGAGCAGACCTATGTAGTTCTTTTATCCTGGAAATGTAACTTATATGCACATTTCTTAGTGACAAAAGAAAGGAAGTGGATAAAATGGAAGAAATTGTGCAATTTGGTTTTATTGTGCTGTAAGTTTGGAATGACAGTGAAGATTTTCAATCCTTAATTTTCTATTGGTTGCTCTATCTTTTTTTGAAAATAGCTTTGATTTATTTATATTTTCAATATTGTTATGACACAGCAGTTGGTAAGTGCTGAGTTATTTAAAATCCCAGTGGGAAACTTTAAACAACTGCTCTAACCTATATTTTCAACTGGTATGTTTGAGATGCAGCTCAGGATTTAGAAATAAAACAGGCCTCAAGGTTTTTTATATAAATTAGATTAAACATTTATTAATTTAACAACAAATTTAAACACATACACATGTCTACAAATGACTACCATAATAACTTTTAAACAAACCCCCAAATTAATCACTGCTAAGATCTTCAAGGCAACAATAACCCATAGACTTTAAACAGACACCAGGCAAAGCACATTTTATCTTACAAATTCAAAATGAGGTTCCTTTCAATTTGTTTGCTTTGCAGACAGTTGTAGGCTCACAGGTGCTTAGATATCACATGCCTCTGACTTCCACACACACACACGACTCTTCTGTATATACCTAGCCTTCCCTTTGAATGCAAATTCTCATTGTATCACCAGACCCTTTAAACTCCACCTCTTCTAACAGTAAAACCCCTTTTATAGTACCAATTTTATTAGTAATATTAGCATATTGCTTGGTGTTTCCTAGCTAGATGCAAGAATTCATCCCCAGTCTTTGGTTTATTCAACAAAATGCAAATGCACCCTCTCCCTTACTGTTTACATCTCAAAACTACTATACATCAAAGCACCCAGACTAGTTGGCTTTAATCCAATTAGCGCACACGCACCCACACCCAAGACACAGACCCACCTACAAGTCCAATTTAAAATAATTTCCAATAACATTATATACATTAACATCTCTTATGACAATATTTGTAAATTAAGAACAGTTTCTTTTATTGTCTTATTGAAGTAATGTTTTGGAGGTGCAATGCCTTGAGGTGTAAGAATTTTAGTGAAAGATACCTTTTTGAAAGTGTCAGTCTGAGTCATTACATTTTGGGGTATGTGATGCATGAAAATGAACTAGATGCAGACATTTGATTATATAAATATTCGAAAACTTCATCCAGAGAGCAATTAGCATTTGGAATAATCCTGAAGGTAAGACGGTCAAGTCCGTTTTGAACATTATTTGAACTTAAGGTACAGGTAAATGTTTGACTGAGTAAATTGATGCAGTTGAGGACCCCAAGTTTAGATGAGCTGATTGCATTTTCTTATCCTTGATGATTACTTATCCTTGGGTTGTAGGAGAGATTTTCTTTTTTGGAGGAAGAAAGATTTGGGAGTAATAACATTTTGATGCATACAAATAGAGAATTATTGGCTGCTTTGAATGGGCCTTGCACTACCTGTGGGAGGGATAGCTAATTAGATATCACCCTATTGAGATATTTTAAGTACAATGCATTGTATTCTGCTTATAATTGTTTCCTTGATTCATGACTGCTAATCTTACAACAGAAGCAAAGAAAATGATTCCTATTTTTAGTTCTAATTTCAGGGAATCTGAGCTGTGTTTCCAGTAAAAACTGATACTTTCACTTGCATAGCACCTTTATGAGGAAATATCTTGAAGTATGCCACACAATGAATTACATTTGGAGTGCAGTGACTGTTATGTAAGCAACAGTAGCCACCTGGAAGTCTGCAAGCATACTATGGCAACCCTGAAGTGAAATTACAGATGCTGTCATGTTTCCAATTATCAGTCAAAACCCAGTGGTTTTTACAAATTGAAGGCCTGAAACACTTCAACAGTTCATTTTAAGTTCCAGAGATTAGACTAGATTTTGTTATATAGTAAATAGGATAAACTAGTAGTGCATGACAGAGTTTACATCATATTTCAGTGCCACGTGCAATGCTTAGCTGATAGCAGTCCAAATATTCACTCTTGTTGACTGTAGTGATTCTGTCAAATATAGACAGACAGGAAAAACTGAGTAGTGAGCCATTAATCAATCAAATTGACTGATCAGGTACCTACACAGAACAAACCAGTGACATTGAACAATTTTTCTGATAACTTTGTCTAATAAAGTTTGCCCTTTGAGCTCTAGCTTTTTTTTGGGGGGGGGGGCCTAAAATTTGAGTGTTTTGTCACTTTCCTAGGCCTTAACCTGTACAGCATGGACTCCCTTTGATATTTTTGGGGATCACTTGCATGCATTAACTGTTCCCTTTTGAGAGAAACTCTAATTTAATCCAGCCATTTCTCACTCCTTCCCAATGCCACCATCTGTTATATGTCCTCACCCTCTGTTACTGCACTTATATTGGTGCTTGTACTGTGTATTTGGCTAGGCAGTATGCAGATCTTGTCTTGAACCCTAGGCCTGGACTCTTTCTTTCCCTTTTCTTTCTCTCTTCACCACCCACAGCAACCTCCCACCCCCAACCACACCACCCCCCACATCCTAGTTTGTAACTCCCATTCTTCCCTGGGCTTCATGGATCCCCATCCCATTTATCTGCTTCCCTCCTCATGGCTTGCAGACTTCATTTCCTTTCTAATGCTTCTTGAGGCTTTGTAGATGCTAGTTCTGTTCCCTTTCCCCACTGTCTCGTGAGCACACCTTTTCCCCCTTGCCTCCACCAACCTTTAACCCAGAGCTAATACACTCCTCATAGCTTGCTTAAAGCATCTTTTTTCTTTGATTCTAAGATCCCACCTTCCAAGTCCCAATCCTCTATTGCTCCTCCCTTCACCCAAAGCTCATCAACCCTTCCCCTTTCTCCCATTGTCCATTCTCCTTTCACCTGAACCTCAAAGCCATAGCTAGCAAAGCTGATGGACCATACACTTGGGCAGGACAAACAAGGCACAGGAATACATGATAAATGGTAGCATCCTGGGAAGTACCGAGGGTCAGCGGAAGTTTGGTGTACGTGTCCGCCGGTCCTTTAGGGTAGCGGAACAGGTAGATAAGGTGGTTAAGAAAGCACATGGGATACTTGCCTATGTTAGCTGAGGCATAGAATATAGGAGCAGGGAGGTTATGCTGGAACGGTATAAAACGCTGGTTAGGCTGCAGCTGGAGTATTGCGTGCAGTTCTGGAATCCGTATTATAGAAAGGATGTGATTGCACTAGAGAGAGTGCAGAGGAGATTTGCTGGGATGTTGCCTGGGCTGGAGAGTTTTAGTTATGAGGAGAGATTGGATAGACTGGCGTTATTTTCTTTGGAGCAAAGGAGATTGAGTTGTATAAAATTGAGGGTATATAGGGTAGACAGGAAGGAACTTTTCCCTTGGTGGAGGGATTAATGACCAGGGGGCATAGATTTAAGATAAGGGGCAGGAGGTTTAGAGGGGATGTGAGGAAGAATTTTTTCACCCAGAGGGTGGTGGGATTTTGGAATTCACTGCCTGAAAGGGTGGTTGAGGCAGAAACCCTCATAACATTTAAGGAGTATTTGGATGTGCACATGCGATGCCATGGCATACAAGACTATGGGCCTAGTGCTGGAAAATGGGATTAGAATAGTTAGGTACTTGTTTGACCGGTGCAGACTTGATGGGCTGAAGGGCCTTTTTCTGTGTTGTAGACCTTTGACATTATCCTCTGACACATCCTGAGAGATCATCTCCCCCTCCGCCAACCGACTTGCGAGTCTAGACTTCTCTCTTTCACCTTTTCCTTCACCTGTTGACTGTATCCTAAGCTGTGAAGATGTTAAGAGGATAGATATTCGGTACAACAGACAAATCAACATGCAAGAACCATGCAAAAGTGTTAGAGGCCTACAGAGAAGGGAGCAAGTATTTTTTGAAAAAAACAGAGGAAAACACAGTGGACATAGCAGAGGGGTGGAAGAGGGGCAAAGCTAGGGTAGGGCACAACAAGAATCAGTAGGAAAAAGCCGTGAGATTTAATTATTTTTTTCATATGTCATAGGAGATCTACTATATCGCAATACACTGTTAAATGTGACCATGCTCTTGTCATGAAATGTTGGGACTTTCTGAGCAATGATGTTGAAGATCCTCTGGTAGTGTTTGAAAAATATAAAAAGTGTGTCCAATCCAAGTTGAACATGCTGAGATCATTATCAATACTGCAACTAATGCCATTTCATAAAAATTCAATACTCAATTGGAGGATTGTTGTAGATCAATAAATTGTTTATGCCATGTCCTATCAGACAGAAGTTGTGTAATAAAACAGTTCTTTATATTATCTTTACTGCCTGAAAGCTTAAGGCACTTCAAGAATCCAAATACTTGAAAGATGATTTGTTTGGATTTTGATGAGTTTTCCACTGGGTTGAAGGAACCCCAATTTGTTGTTTGGTGTATTGCAGTTTGCTTTAATCGATCTGCAAGAAATGTACCTTCCCTTGTGTCACAGTCGCTTTTAAGGTGTTTCCCCAAAGTCACCTGTGAACAATATATTTGTATGTGAGTGTGTAATCTTATCCTTGGAGTGAGTAATTCAAGGTAAAATAATCCAGCAGCAAAGCCTTTTTTCTTAAAAAGAAAAGATTAGTTTATTTCAAGCTACTGCTCTAGGAGTTACTTAAGAGACAAAGTTACTAATACATACACAGATTAGTTACAAATGAAGAAAAACAATATTTATAAACATGAATCAAGTTTAGTCTATATTCATTGCAGGCCTGATATGTTTTGAAGTCAAGTTGTTGCATTGCCTGAAGTGGTGTTGTGGTTGTAAAGTCATCTCTGCAGCTGCGATGGGTTCCACTGTCAAATTGCCAGAGGTTGCTTTAACAAGTGAGCTTAGGTAGAATCAGGTTTGCAGGAAGGAGAGAAGGTTCCTTACCTCTGTAGGCCTGGCACTTTCACCTGCCTAGTTTCTTTATAGCAAACCTGTAGCTGGTTTTAGATACTTTCTCTCTCTCTCCCTCTCTCTCTTTCTTCACCCTCCCCAGGGAGGGCTGAAGCTTTCTTAAGTTGATTCTCGGTGGATTTTCTGGATTCCTGCCCTTGTCAAAAGCATTTTGGAGGTAAGCCAAGATGACTACCATTATCATGTGACCTGTATAAGAAAGCCCAGTCACTTTCCATATAAGGCAAGTGGTGATTCCATTAGTTATCCAAAGTTTCCTTACCCAGTGTACTGATCAAGAGGGCAAGTTGTTCACACCTTGTGATGGCTTATCAGTTAGTGTCTTTGTTGCTTGGAGGAAAAGCCATCAAGTCAGTAAATTCTGTTTTACTCTTTTGGAACACTTATTGAATTTTAATATTCCTGAGGATGCCTCTTTGTCTGGCTGAATGGGTTCCAGCCCAAATCCACAAGGAAAGGGTCAGGTGACTTTGAGTTCATTTTGGAAACAGTCTTTCAACTCTGTCCAAGGTTTACAAAATGTGACCTTCAAAACTGTTTTTCTAAATATTTGTAAGATAACTGTACCGTAACATTTATTTTGAGTATACTGAATTTTTTAAAGTCTCTTGAACAACGGTTTATTCTCCCAGGTATGTCATCTTCCAATGGCTCTTTGATATAATCATATAGATCAGTCAAATGGCTTTTCATTCCTGTAGGAATTCCTGATGCAGTTAAATATTGATATGAAGTACATCTTGCAATTTATTTTTCACTGTGTAGTTTCTACCTTAGGCTTACACCAAGCTTCAATCAGTGTGCCTTAAATCTGAATCGTAATTCAGGTTTTAGACGTTTTCAAACTTTGTAAAGAGTGCTCCTTCAAAGAAGGTTGTAATGCCCTGTTTGCTTGCAGCAAGTTTTACTATTCATCTGTCAGTGGCCCTTTCTCTCATGTATTATTATTGAGTACTTTGTTTGCTTCCATTCAACGGGAAGATGGTTGCATGCACATCCATGGTGGGTCATTCATCCTTATTTAAAATTATGGAAAAAGCAATAAGATTTCACTCAAAATCCTCAATGCAGTGTTAAGGATTTTTTTTGTTGTAGTTAGGAAAGGGCAGAGGTGTGCCTGTAAATCTTGCCTCAATGCACGCAGTGACATGAAAGAATTTTTTCCCGTGAAGATAAATTGGAGCCTTCAGAATAGAACTTTCTTGATTGCTCAATAGATACATATACACTGATGGAAACTTGCAGATCAATAAATTTTTGGCCCAGTCCCATCTCTGGTGAATTAGCTGATCTTAGTCAATGTGCCACTAAGCATTAGAGGGGTCTACATAAATCTCTGTGCAGTGAGTTGTTAAGAGTTTAGGATAATTTGCCACAGTAATTAGTTGAAACCATGTGAGGAAAGAACAAACATTTGAAGTAAAAGATGATGCAGGCCAGTGGGAATGGCTTCAATGATTTTAGCAAAGAGCCAGCACCAAGACAATGGGCTGATTAGCCTCTTTGAATATGTTCCATTAAACAGTTTTATTTTATTTGAAACAGAACAAGGTAATGAATAGTGCTTAATGGAAAACAGTATATTTACAATAAATTGAAAACGTAGCTATTCTCTAAGATATGTCATCAAAGTTGCTTCCTAAGCAATGTTGCTGTCTGAACAAAATGTATTTTTGATAGCAGAAACCGTATAAACAATATATTGCCAACTTCTGGGTTCCCATACCTGCCTCACTTGCAATCATACCCTCCTGTTCCTGATCACAGACCGAACAGAATTACCTAGCCTAAGGGTTGTGACTAGCCTCCTGGAGCTAAGTGTCCAAGTAACTTCCCCCTGCAGTGCAGTGTCCAAAGCTTGGACTCCAGCTCAACTCTGAGTCGAAGTTCCTCGAGCCGCAAACATTTACTGCAGATGTGGTTACCCTGGACCACACTGGTGTCCACCAGCTCTGACATGCTGCAGCTGCAACACATCCCTTGCCCTGCCGTATTTATTGAGCTTTATTTAACTAATTAGATTTTATATTTAGAAATGTCATTCAGCTGTTATCTGTAGTTATATTTATTAGTTTAACTAGTTAATCTATAAATTTAACGCAGTACTTAAATTTCCCCAGTACTGGTTCAAACTATTGCCCCCATTTAAAGGGATAAAAAACTTCAAACTCACCAACCAGTCAACTACCTTCTGATCTAATTAATGCCTTTGAATGCTCACCAGCTACTTGAGTTGGAATAATGGTATAAAAAGCGGCACCTCCTTCCCCCACTGCATCAAATTCCCACCTACACCAAATTCCCAAGTTAGCACTTGTTCCTCCTCACACTCAGTCCTCTGTGCTTCTCTCCTTTGCAGTCATAAAACTCCTCTGCTTTTGTAGAGGGTTGGTGACTCACACCCAAGTTGCAATTGCTAAGTCAGCTTCTTGATATCTCTTTTTCAGGCAACCACTTTTAATTGATTGACAGGTAAATTCCACTGCCAGATAGTTTCCGTTAAACTTGGCTTTTTAACTAGCCTGCAGTTTTAAAGTTCTAAGTCTGACTGTTAATCTAAATTATAGTTTGAGAAAAACTTAATACACCTGCACTAAATTCCCAAGTTAGCACTCATGCCTTGTCATTTCCACTCTGCAGTCGCAAAACTTGTATGCTTTGTGTGCTTCTTCTGACGCCTCAACGACACCTCAACTTCAATCTGCATATTCCCAATGAAGTCTCTTGATGTGTTCAGTGCCTTCTTGAATGAACCACCTCCATTTGGTTGTTCACAGACCAAGGGGGTCTCCCATGAGTGGGTGAGTTTGTTTGACCTCTTCACGGATCGTTTGACGACATTGCTAAAACGTTTTCACTGTCCTCCTGGGAGTCTCCTACCGTGACCAAATTCCAAGTGGCGCAGTTGCTTCAGGAGTCTCATGTCGGGCATAGAACAACATGCCCTGCCCAGCTGAGCTGGATTTCAGTTATTAATGCCTTGATGCTGGGCAAGTTAGCTTGGGTGAGGATGCTGTTGTTGGGTTGCCTTTCTTGCTACTGTGTTTGGAGGATATTGTGAAGGCAACACCGATACTTCTCCATTGTTTTGGGGACCCTGCTGTAGGTTGTCCAAGTCTCTGAAGTGTAGAGACATTTTCCTCAGTTGGGAGAAGGCTGAGGTGATTGGAGGTGATGGATTTTGTTGGTCTATGTCTGCCTTCATGGAGAGGAGGCTCCCAAGACTCTCGCTAAAGATGGCTGGTGAGGTTTATTTGCCAGAGCTCTCAGCCAGAGTATGCCTAATAAAAGTGATCTAATCACTGTTAATTTGTTTTTCACTGAATTTTTCCTACAAGCAGTTTGTTCAACTTGTGTACAGTGGATGCTGGAAACCTGAAATAAAAACATAAAATTCTGGAAAAACTCCGTAGGTCTGACAGCATCTGTGGAGAGAGAAACAGAGTTAACGTTTTGAGTCCGTATGACTCTTCTTCCATGCTAAAGAGAAGTAGAAATGTGATGGATTTTATACTGTTTAAGGGGAGTGGAGCTGGTGAAGCTGGATAGAAGGTCAGTGATTGGTGGGGGCTAAGTAGAGATTGACAAAGATGTCATGGACAGAAGATAAAGGGAGTGTTAATGGTGGTGGTAATGGCTAAAGAAGATGCTGATAGCGGCATAAAGGTAAGAAAGCAGAATGTGTGAATAGCAGAACAAGAATCAGCACTCTGTGAAAGAACAGCATAGAAAAAATAACAAACGGCCCTTTTGTGGGGGGGTTGGTGACGGTTGGGGAAAAAGGGATAAAAGGGGGTAAAAAAGGGAATAAAACAATGAATAAATGAATAAAAATAAAAATAAGCAAGTAAAAGTAAATTTAAAAAAGGGGGGCAGATAGAGGAGAGAGTTCATGGTCTGAAGTTGTTGAGTTCAGTGTTAAGTCCGGAAGGCTGTAAGGTGCCTAATCGGAAGATGAAGTGCTGTTCCTCCAGTTTGCGTTGGGCTTCACTGGAAATTGCAGCAGGCCAAGGACGGACAAGTGGGCATGAGAGCAGGATGGTGTGTTGAAATGGCAAGTGACAGGAAAGTCTGGGTCATGCTTGTGGACAGACTAAAGGTGTTCTGCAAAGTGGTCATCCAGCCTGCATTTGGCCTCCCCAATATAGAGGAGACCACTCATTTCTGCTATTTGGCTATTCCCATTCCCCTTTATTCAACCATCTCCTTCCTATCCCACCTTGCTCCTCCCCTCCTCTTTCTCTCCCAAACACTCCCCTCCTCACTATCAGTTGTTTAAATAAATTTTCCATCAACTTCAGTTTTTTTCTACATTATTGCTAGCTAGCATTATCTAGGATAGCTGCATGTATCTTTATTTTGAGTGGTGCCTATCCGAGCATATCACAGTATTGCCCTGTGGATATGCGTGGATTGTGGATGATTTGTAGGAGTTACAACTTGTGAACAATGGGGCTCGCGTTGTATTGAAGAGCTAACCATTTTTACAGGAGGGCTCTACACAGAATTTCAATTAAGAGAATAAATCCTCAGCACTTTTTCTGAAAAGTCTTTAACTTGTCACTTTTCTCTTGCATTAAAGTTTCACTACCAATCACTAACAGTATTAAAAAGAATTATGTGTCTAGTGGACAGATGATGGGGCTGTTTGGTACATCCATCTTTGTTGTTTAGTGGTGGGGGGAGGGAATTTGTTTGGGATGAGTAATCAAACTTGTTCCCGAATAAAGGTGTTTTTGCCTCTATTACTCTACCTGAAGCAATTGCAAATACTGGTCACTCGTTTCATTAAATATTGTCTGACAGGACTTTTCTTGCTTCCAGTCTCCTCCCCATGCCATGGGTCTACCTCCAAGCATCATCAGCCTAACTGGAGAAGACCTTCGTACAGAGAAGGAATGCATTGTTGCTGCAGCTGTGGTGAGTATTACTTCAACTTTTTGCTTATGGGGATGATAATAGTAATCCACCAACATTGCATTTTAAGTATGTTTCTGTTTGAGTAGAGGCTAGGGACTATATCACGCTACTTGACATGCTGTTTCACCTCATCCCAACACCTCACTGCAGTATTTTATATCTAGAAAGGCTGTGTTTATTTGTGCTGTAACTCAAGGGGGAGCACTTACGCAGAGACTCTGTCTGCACATGTGCAGGAAGTCCTCTCCTAGTGTTGCAGAGCAAATAACCACAGGCTATCAAGAAATCTGTGACCTCTAGATTTGCACACCTTGAAAAATTGTACTACTCTGAATTCATGTTTAATTTTAAAATCAGTTACTAGGTGAATAAAAGGTACAACTTGTTTCTAATGTATCTGACCAGAATTCCAGCTGAATAATTTTTATTTGTCATTTTATCATTTGTTGCAGGTGCTGTTAAACTGCTGAGTCTTTCCAGTATTTTGTGTTTTTATTTTGAATCATCTTCAATTTTTGCTTGAGGATGATTTATACTGTTACTATGGTTCTGGTACTGAGGCGGTCTTAAAAACACAAGCTTAACTGCTTCACAAAGGATCAAAAAAATTTGCACACAAAAACAAAGATGCTGCAAAGCTGAAATAAAAATAGAAATTGTTGAAAATACTAAGCAGATCTGGCAGTATCTGTGGACAGAAGCTGACCTAATGTTTCATGTTGATGACTTTATCAGAACTGGAAAAAGTTAGAGATGTAACGATGTTTAAGTAAGTACAGAGGCAGGGGAGGGAAGAATACAAGGGATGGTCTGATGGGGTGGAAAGCAGGAGTGATTAAATGACAAAAGGAATGATGTAGCAAGGCACAAAAGTGATGATGGGACAGGTAAAGAAACAAAATGACTAATAACAGCAGAATAGTCACCATTAGCTGCTGTCTGGGAAAAAAAATTGAACGGTGGTTATGATCTGAAATGATTAAATTCATTGAGTCTGGAAGACTATAAGTTGCCTTATCAAAAGCTGTGGTGCTGTTCTTTGAGCTTCCATTGATCTTTATTGCAATAGTGTAGGAGGCCAAGGACAAAGCCCATAGTGTGAATGCGACAGAGAATTAAGATGACAAGTGACAGGAAGCTTGGGGCTGTGTTTGCAGACAGAAGAAAAGTGTTCAGGTGGGGAAAATGGCAGTGGATAATCCATTGAATGTGGAGGCTGATGGGGTGGAAGGGGAAGGGATGAGAGCATAAGTGCTGGAAATGGAATGGACATGGCCGATGCAAGGAATCTTCAGTTGAAGAGAAAGGACGACCAGATCTATTGAAAGCTCTGGTATGGCAGGTGGCATTGTCAGAACAGATGCAACTGAGAACCGAGAAAATGGAATGGAGTCCTTACAGGAAATAGGATGGGAGAAGTGTAATCAAAGTAGCTGTGGGAGTAGGTGGGCTTCCTGTAGATATTAACAAAGAGATAAAAACAAAAAACTGCGGATGCTGGAAATCCAAAACAAAAACAGAATTACCTGGAAAAACTCAGCAGGTCTGGCAACATTGGCGGAGAAGAAAAGAGTTGACGTTTCGAGTCCTCATGACCATGAGGACATTGGGTCATGAGGACATTGGGTCATGAGGACTCGAAATGTCAACTCTTTTCTTCTCCACCAATGCTGCCAGACCTGCTGAGTTTTTCCAGGTAATTCTGTTTTTGTTTTCCTGTAGATATTGGCTGACAGCCTATCCCCAGAAATGGAGACAGAGAAGTCGAGGAAAGGAGGAGTCAGATGTGAGGGCAAGGGAAGGAAAATTGGTAACAAAGTTGATGAAATTTTCGTTGCAGAACGGATCACTGAAGCACAGTTACTTTTCCCCTTGTGTTACATATTCTATAAATAAAACTTTCTATGATAATATAGTTTTGAACTTGTTTGGGTTCCAATATTCTGCTTGCACTTCATTTTCATGTTGTAGGTTTTGGTTTCTTGTTCTTGACAATATTGTAATTGCATTTGTAATCCTTCCAGATTGCCATGCCAATCCTAAGGAGGGTACCTAGGATTTTACCATGTCACTGACTGTTTTGTAGAATATTTTTCACTTTACAATGTTTTTATCTTCTATTTATTGCCTTACACCTTGTTTGATTCAACTTGCTGCCTTTCATGCTGAGCTGTAGTCAGGGTCTCTTGTCTAAGTTGCTAATCATGTCCAACGATGAAGTTAAGTTAGAGTTCAAATTCAGAGTGGTCTTGAACTGAGGCTGGAATTGGGGTTGAGGCAGTGGCGCGTCGGGGTCTGGGAAGATTAAGCTGATTTTTGGAGCATATGATAGTTTAGCTTGACCCACACGTGTGAAGTGGATTTGAGGATGGCACTAGAACATTGAAGCTGGGTGAGATGCTGTTTGATAGGGATGTTACAATGTCCCTTTCTCTGAGAAAATTGGCTATTAATTTCTGCCCCTGTTCCTTATTCTGCACTTCTGGTTGGGAGTAGGTGAATATGAGATAAGTAGTTGTCAAAACTCTTGTGAATAATGGGTACTTGTGCAAGGTGCCAATGGATGATGGATACTTTGGATTCTTTTCCCCTCAGAAACAAAAGGAGAGAAAATTGACACCAACTTATTTTTGAAAATGCCCATTATAATTGGACTTTTTTCTTCTCCCATTACAGAATTCTTCTAAATTTTAGCTAACTTGCAAATATATCTCTTTTCCTTTCTCTTAATTGATTACTATTGAGGAGAAAACAATTGCCTTTGCAACGGAGAGTTTCCCCCCTCATATAAGTGGGAAAAATCGCAGTGAAAGCTACGAACCAAAGCATTCACTGCATCTCTGCGCCAAGACACCAGAGGAGCCAAAAAGCTGTCCGGAGAAAGCTGAATGTTGCAGCATTGAAGGACCCAGGACTGCGGGAAGAGTTCCAAGCCCAGTTGCACAGTGTAGTGGAGCAAGCGCCCACCACTGATGCCATTTCCATTCAGGCATACTGGGAACAACTCAAGTCCCATGTCTGAGACACCTGTGCACAGACTATCGAGTTTAAACCGTGATGGAGCCAAGACTTGTTTGATGCCAATGACACTGTGATCTGTGATCTCGAATAGAAGCGAACAGTCTTCATCTCCTCACAAAGTCTCCCATGTGCCCAGCGAACGATGGCAGTGTACCACTAACTGAAAGCTGAGGTGCGGCGACGCATTTGAGGCATGAAGAACAACTGGTGGGTGGAGAAGGTGCACGAGATTCAGGCCTATGCCAACCAGAACGGCATGCGGCTATCATCTTCCAGGCTACCAAGATAATCTATGGACCCCACTCAACTGGACAAAACCCTCTCTGATCACAGGACGGCTCCCAGCTCCTCGAGGATGACGATGGCATCCGTCAGCATTGGAAGGAGCACTTCAAACTGCTTCTCAATTGGGACTCCAACATATCGGAGGAGACCCTCCAAGCTGTCACGCAACACCCTTGGCGATCCACCAACGATCGATGAGCTTAAACGGGCCTTCCAACAGATGAAAACCAACAGAGCTTGTGGGCCAGATGGTATACTGGTAGAGGTCTACCATGCTGGCAGCTATCACCTCACTTCATGACTCCAGTTCATCCTCTGCCTCTGAGACGTAGGGGACATCCCCCTGGAATCTCAAGGACATGACCATCGTTACTATCCACAAGAAGGGGGAAGCCTCTGTGAAAACTAATGGGCTGTTTCCCTCCTGTCCTTCACAGGTAAGATCATGGCCCGTATTCTCCTGAACTGCTTTTGCCCGGTTGCTGAGGAGAAACCCAGTGTGGCTTCCGACCATCCTAGGTACGGTGGACATGGTCTTTTGTGGTTAGACAGATCCAGGAAAAATGTCGGGAGAAAAATTGAGAATTGTTCCTCACTCATCGACCTGATCATCGTTTGATTCTTTAAATCATGAAGCTCTATGGATCATCCTCCCACGTTTTGGTTGCCCATTGAAGTTTGTCACCATCCTGAGACTCCTGCAGGACAACATGACCGCCACCCTCCTGAGTGGAGGATCTGAAACTGACACTTTTTACATCCGGACCGGGGTCAAGCAAGGTTGTGTAATCACCCTTGCCTTGTTCACCATTTACCTGACCATCATCATCCACCTTGTCCGCGATGACCTACCACCTGGTGTCTGGACAGGAAGCTCTTCGACCTTGATCGCTTCTGGGCAAAAACAAAACTCACCACCACGGACATTCACTACATTCAGTTTGCGGATGACTGCTGCGTGAAGGATGACTCTGTATAAGAGGCTTGGCCTGCCCTTAAACGTCATCAAGACTAAGGCTCTTCACCAGCCTTCCCCGGGCAAGTTGAGCATCCCCCACACCATCCACATAGGTGGAGTGGCTATGGAGTATGTGCACCATTTCCCGTATCTCGGTAGCCACCTCTCCCAAGGGACGACCATCGATGAGGAAGTCCAACATCGAGTCAGCTGTGCCAGCGCTGCTGCCTTGACCACAGGGACCGTTACAAGCCAACAAAGGTTCCAGTTTATGAGGCCATTTTGTTGACCGCCCTCCTACTGCAGCGAAACATGGACTGTCCACTGATGCCACGTCAAGATCCTTGAGAGCTTCCATCAGCAGTGCTTGCGTCAAGTCCTGGAGATCAAATGAGAGGACTGCCGGACTAACGCAAGTTTCCTCCATGAAGCTGCATCTACCGGCATTGAAGCTTGCGGAACCAACTCTGATGGATGGGCCATTGCATCCGGACGACTGAAAACTGACTCCCTTGACAGATTCTCTTTTCACAGCT
The DNA here is from genome assembly GCF_017639515.1 of Carcharodon carcharias. Lineage (NCBI taxonomy): Eukaryota > Metazoa > Chordata > Chondrichthyes > Lamniformes > Lamnidae > Carcharodon > Carcharodon carcharias. Next base: position 84,694,665 of record NC_054471.1, read on the forward strand.
CTCCGTTGGCCAACGCTCAAAGACGGCCAAAGGAAAAGGTATAACAATGCACTCAAGGTCATCCTAAAGCACATAAGCATTAACCCCACTGACTGGGAGGAGAATGCTGCTGATTGCTCGGCATGGCACCACCTGGTCTATCAAGGCTTAGCGACTCAACAGCGAGGCAGAAGGGCAGTGGCAGAGGAAGGAGCAGGATGCCAACCCAGGGCTGCGATTTCTACTCCCCTGCATAAGCGCAGTATGCCTTTTCATGTCAATGAAAAATATCTATGAAACTGAACCATGGAGTTTAGGGTGGTTGAATGTTTTTTATTCCTGGCCAGTGCCAAATCAGCTGATCTCCTCTAGATGGCGGATAAGGAACTACAGTTGCATTGCATGCTCCTGAAATGAGGAAGTTGGGGTGAAGAATTAGCTATGATTTTCACTCCACTGTCCAGTGAGCCCTTTATCAGGCTCCAGGCATGGTGCTGCATCTCATGTATCTTGTTACGTCAAAAATATTGTAAAATGGTAGTGTAGTATCAGTTTGTGATTTTGATAAATCTCTCAACTTATAGTCACGCCTATCTATCTAGATTCTGATTGTGGAATGCAACTGTTGTTGATTGCAGAGTATAGCTCTTGACTTTAAGGCTAGTCACCTGGACTTCTAAGTATTTGCTTTCTAATTAGCAGATAAAATTGTCGTGATAAAGAAGTAACTTTGCATCTCTTATGTCCTCAGAACATCCTTAAGTGTTTTATACCCAGTGAAGTTTTGAAGGGTAGTTATTGTTTCATAAGCAAATGGAACAACCATTTTTTGCAAAAGGAAAATCCCACAGCCACCAAATAAATAATGACTCAGGTAATGGTTTTTGGTTTAGATTGAGGAAAAATTTTGATCAATTTTCTTCTTTTTGAATCGTGCTATCCAGTCTTTTGTATTCAACTAAAGAAGCAGATATGATTTTGGCTAAAGTCTCATCTGGAACACAATGCAGTAGCCCCTCAGTATTGCAGTATCAGCCCAGAACTCATATCATCATTCTGTCATAAGAGCACTTTGTCTAACAATTCTCAGGTGTCAGTCAGTGTTTTCAGTTGCTGAATATTGTCAGTCTTAGCCAAGCTGATGGATTATTTTTCAGTAAAGCAAGGCACATTGTTTCAGGGAGAATAAAAGGTACGTCTTGCCAACTGATCATGCAGCAACATTGGCTGAAGGCTTTAGAAGATTCAGAAGTCCAGATAGTCCTATCTTTTTAGAGATGGGTACGTGACAGTGCTTTGGTAAGGGAGAGCATTTTGTGTCAAGCTGTACTCTGCTCTAGAGCATAGCTTGTTTAATTTTGAATCTGGACTATTTGAGCCTTTCATAATTGTAATAAACAAAAAGTTGTTTGGTAGTACAAAAATTGAGTATTGCTGAAAAAAGAGACATGTCTAAGTTTTTCGCCTTGCACTCAGGACTCTCGCAAGAATACCAAGATAAGAGGAAGAAGACAATTTATACATGCTGTAGAGAGCGCTGATTGTTGGCAGTTCGTGTTGCCATGGCGAATGCACCACTGGTGACTGACATTTAACTGCCAAGCATCATTTGAAATTTAAACCAGGCAGCTTGACCCTGATTGGTCAAGGCATTGCCCTGATGAATGAGTCAGCTGTCACATTTTGTTTAGCTGAAACAGGCACATTGTGTGTACATGTGCTATCTATCTGTGTATTAATATATGTAGCTTCTAGTAGATACAAATGTGCCACATTGTGAGCCAGACTACAAACTTAAATTGGTTGTCAGCGTAATTCTAAGAATATTGAGGATTATTTAGCCAATCTTATCCAATCGCGGAATCACATCTATTGTTGGACACTGTTTTAAGTTTTGCAAGCATGGGCTGGTTGGGTATGGTCTATACCCCACCTGTTGTGAGCAGCACTGGAACATGCTGTTTTATACGATCCGCCAGTCTTTGGGACGTATGACATTCATATCTAGCATCACACTGGCATTGAAATTCATATATCACATTAATAGTGTGTTAGGCAGAATGTCTTTTTGGCTTGACAGCAGCATCCTGTTCATGGAGAATACCACGCGTGTTGCTAATGCATAGCAGCGTAAAACAGCCAGCTTCACCTGTTGCTCAAATTTTTGAAATACCTTGCCCTTCCAGGGTAATCTGAGGTAGACTGGGCACTTTTCAGAGCTGAAAGTGACAGCCTTAGGCCTGTTCATGAGTTTGCATGGTATATGCAAAATTATCTGATCAAGGTAGCCATTATCCTGCAGGATGCCTTTGATGTGCCCTATTTCAGCATCAAACTTGCATGGTGAGCAAATGGCTTGGGCCCTATTTATAATTTACTGATAAGACCAATCTTAGTGTGTAGGTCAATCAGGGTCAAGCTGCCTGGTTTAAATTTCAAACAATGCTTGGCAGTTAACTGTCAGTCACCATCAGTGATGCATTCTCCACGGTGATGCCACTTGCCAAATAATCAGCAGCCTCTCCACACTCAGTATAAATTGTTGCTTTCCCCCTTATGTTCGTATTCTTACGGGTGTCCTGATGAGTGCAAGATGAAAAGCTTAGACATGTCCCTTTTTATCAGCAATAAACAAAAAGCTCGTCATTTTATTTAGCTCCTTACAGAATGAATGTAGCTATGTTGAAATCCCCAGTATCCAGACCAAAGGACAGGTCTGATTGCTATTTGAGTAGCATCTCTAATGTTACCATTGAGGTCCCTTTGTCACTATTTTAAACAATGCAGTATAATCATAGAGCACAGGAGGTGGCCGCTTGGTCCATTGTGTTTCTTCTGTCTCTTTGAAAAAGCTAGCTAGTTAGTCTCCTTCCCCTATCCTTTCCCCTTAATCCTGTAAAATTTCCCTCCAAGTATTTATCTAACTCCTTTTTGAAAGTTAGTGTTGAATCAACATCCACCATCCTCTTAGGCAGTGCATTGCAGGGCATAATTTGAATTCATTTCTGGAAAACAGAATTCAGTTTGCTCCAGTTTTGCTGTGTCCTGAACATAACAACTGATTTTTTAAAATTCTTTGCTTTGTGAAGGAATTCCCGTTAACAAAACGCGATTAAACAGTGGACTTTCATGCAGAAACTTATTTTGAAAACAAAATGGAGCAAGAAGTTTCAACATCATTTGATCTCTCTAACAATTTATGTCTTTGTGAGATTTTGTTATTGGTTGAATCCTGTTTACTTTGTAGATAAAAGCAAAGAACTGCGGATGCTGGAAATCTAAAACAAAAGCAAAAACAAATACCTGGAAAAACTCAGCAGGTCTGGCAGCATCGGTGGAGAAGAGCACAGTTAACGTTTCGAGTCAACAGAAGGGCCATGAGGACTCAACGTCAACTGTGCTCTTCTCCACCGATGCCAGACCTGCTGAATTTTTCCAGGTATTTCTGTTTTTGTTTTTGTTCTGGTTACTTTGTAGATGGCTTTCATCTGGAAAAAAGTGCTTTTTCTCTCTCTAAAGAAGATTGTATATCTAACAGTAATAAGAGTAGTGAAACCTAACTTTCATTTTTTTATAAGAAAACTAACCTTTTGAACCCTATTGCAATCATCACTTCAAGAGATTTGGCAGGGAGACAGGTGTATGCTGTGGAGCAAGCTTTGCTTTGACCTTGTCAGTGACACAAACTTCAGAAAAGCATGATAGGAAAGAGCAAAGGAATTACTGTTGCCCTGTATATTGACCTAAACGTAGTTGTCAGATTGATGACAAAGACGAGCTTTTTTCCCCGATTTTAGACAGAAAGTGAGAAAAAGATCTATTTTGTGGTTGTGACATGCTTCAACAGTTCTTCAAAGTAAATAAATAAAAATGGACAGCCTCATTTGTCTTGCGCTTCCTCAAGTATTCTAAGCAGTTGTCCAACCTGTTAGCCATCCTCTGAGTAGAGGAGATCAGTTTTGCTGAAATATTGCTTCAGGTTACTTCAAAAAAAAAAGTCAAAGCTCATTTTCCTTTGTGCATAAAGAAAGAAAAGGACTGCAAATTTGAAATTAAACCAAAAGTGCTGGCTATACACAGGTTACGGCAACAATGCAGATAAGAGGCAGGTCCATTTCAGGTGTAGACTTGCTTTCAGTTTTTGGGTATCTCTTGGAAACAGCAGGGTTTAAATTTCAGAGTGATTTAATACACTTGTCCGCCCTTGAGGTGGTCTTATTTCACTTTCCAGAAATGAGCCTTACATCCCTCGTGATTAGATACTTTAGGCCTGTGGTTTTCAGAGGCCTCTTACCCCTTAAGACACACCCTTGTACTCGGTACATTTATTTCTCTTCATGATTCTCTCCAGTGGACTATCACTATCATATTTAAGCTGAGTTTAGATTCTGAACTGGTGGTCTAGATAAATCTACAGAAATTAAGCATGTGGGACACCTGCAGAGCAACACAAGCTTTGTGTATAATGACTGTAGTAAATGGCCTGGTCTTTTAAAACTGCACTCTACTCTTGACAGCAATGAATGCAGAGAGATTCTCACTTTTGGTTTTATTTCTTCCAGGATCACTGATTTCATGCTTTTAATGACTCATGTCTCTCAGGCCAGAGGCCTAAATGCTCCATCTAGCCATCTTGAAATGGGCAAACTGCACAGTGAATGTTTAAAACAGGTTGTTGCATTCATTTGCGGGTGGGTGTTTGCTGTTCCTGAGCGAAGTTTTCCTGACTTCATTTAGGTTGTTAGAATGCTGAAGACAGAAGCCTACTTCAGGAAACCAGAAACAACTGATATGGCCAGCTATATTGAAACTTCCACTTTAAATTTGTATGGTACACAATGGTTTGTAATTATACAGAAAAAACTGGTGGTACCCCTCACTGCTATATAGTGAAAATATCATCAAATTTGTCACACCCACTTTCTTGCTCTTCCCTTTCTCCATCTGTGTTTATATTCATCTCATTCTACCTTGTGCTTCTATCTCTATCCCCTTTTTTATCATAGCCTTCAATTGAAACTGGGAACCAAACTCTGAACTGTGCCTCTCTTGAAAGCTGTGGAAATAATCTAATCTTTCTGTACATGTGAAGGAGGGAATCATAAAGGAGTTGGTAGGCCTGGACTGGAGAGGAGCTTGGACACTGAAGTGGTAAGAACATAAGAAATGGGTCTAGTAAAATACAAGATCAGGTAGTGTTTGGTACTTGGGCTTCAATGGTTATAATGCTGTCCTCCATTTTTCTGCTCTCATCTCTTGCCGGAATAGGATTCCACTGTTCTGTTTTCCTGAATTCATGGAACCAAAGAGTCCAGAATAGATTTCCCCTGTAAATATTGGCACATTATTAAGGACCTACTATCCCAAGTTGGTGTCAACTGCCCAAACGGAGCAGTACTATTGTTGTAAATAATCCATTTAGTCATAGCATGGAGACAATATAGTAGTTTGTCAATATATACAGAAATCTGATGACAGAAGGAGCAAATCTGAATTTCTCTAGGATCTTGCTAAGGTCCAGAGACTCAGTATTTAAACCCATAGTCTCCATACTAAAACTCTTCAGTTCTCCAGCAACAGGAATTAAAGATGACAATTGTACCGTTCTCTGTATGAAGGCTGCGCAGTGGGAAGAAAAACTACTTGGAACTGCTAATGAAGGTTCCAGCAAAGAACTGGCAATCGACATGAAGTGAAACTGAAGTTCAACCCATATAACCTTGCTTTCAATCCCAAAATGATTCCTTTCATGTGAAGGCATGGGAGGTCATTCTCTATAAATAAGAATTAAAAGAATGCACTTAAGGAGCAATGTTTTGATTGTCCTAGAAATATCAGTACTTATTTAGAGGTATTCCAGGTACTTCATGACAATTTAAATGATCTGAATCAGGGTGGGTATTGGGATATGCATTCAGCTAAGCCTATTATGAAGTCCATTTAGGCCTTGAAATTACTGTCACTGACATTTTGTGGATAAATTTCTGCCGTGTTCATCTGGTATTCTCCATTCCACCATGTCAATGCAAGTGCTAGCCTTTGTATTTTAAATGGGTTTACATGCTCACTAAAATAATTAGGAGTAATGTCATTTGAACATGTTCTTATCTGCTAATATTGTGACAGTGACTTCTAAGCTGTGTTTTTTTTCCCGCAACTGAATTGCGAGTTGTAAATGGATTTTGAACATGCAGGGAAACTAAAGCCGTTTGGGAAGATGTTGGATAAGGATGTAGGATTAGAGATGCTGCTTCCAGATACATCAAGCCTGCAACAGTATTACCAGCTGTTGCCTGTTTTTATTTCGGAACAAATTCTCAAATTGTGCACTGGAAGTAGACAGTGGTGACTGACTGTAATAACAACTTGCATTATATAACACCTTCAACATACTATAACATCCAGTAGCACTTCACATGAGCATTTTCAGACAAAATTTGACACCAAGGCACTAAGGATGTTTAAATAGATTTGAATGACTAGCGATAAATCCACATCATGCATTAGAAAAAAGATTGTTTTTTAGTAGTTTTACATTATGAAAAGAAATGCTGGCCATTAAAATTTTCCATTATCCAGTGAACATGAAGGCTAAAATCCTGTTAACTGATCTGTTATGAAAAAGAATTGCCAATTTAATGTATCAACGATTTTTATGATGCGTGAGGCAAGCAATTGTTTTTGTGGACATCGAGATTGGGCATTTAGATTATTATAATCAGACGTCTGAAACCACTTTGTATTGGGTGCATCTTGAATTGTCATTCAGCTTATATATTAAAACACTAGACCAACATGAGTTGCTTACTTCAGTAATAGGTTGAATTGCAGAACCATAGTAAAAATGCTTATGTTTTTCATCTGAAGGTCGCTTCTGGAGTTGTCTGGACATAGTATGTTATGGTGAGGAACCTCGCGCTCTCTCTGGTACCATGCCCTAGGAGAGCATTGGTGACCATGAGCTTCCATGTGTTGGCCCATGGTTATTCTAGGGAAGATACTGCAGTGGTTTACTATTGCCTTCTGGAGTTCTAGCTGACCAGGAGACTCTCCCCTTACTGCCTGCCATGGGGGTATTGGAAGGATTTGCGGCTTGTTAATCAACCTGTTTGGCCATGATATAAGCACCTTTTGTGGTCAAGTCCTGGGACGGGACTCGAACCTGAACTACTGACTCAGAGGTAGGGATGCTAGCTATAGGAAATGAGGAACCAGAGGGTACAAAGCCTTCAATCTCTGTTCAACTGAAATGAGCCAAAATATTGATTATTAAGCTTAGTATTTGTAAAATATTTTTACTGGTGTTTAAATTGTTTTGAGATTTTCTCTTCATACTACAAATTTCATGACTTTGCTTATTTGCTCTTTCTAAGTTCTCTTGTACCTATGTGGTGTTTTTGATTTGTTTCTAACATTATTTGCTACGTTCTGATACCCACTTCGCAACTCCATAATCTATACTCACTGATGTTTGTCTAGAATTGTATGTGCTAATTTCTGTACTAGATAGTCACATGAACATATGCTTGATGAGTCTTGCACATTGCAGGAATTCTGTTCCCATTTCCCTGTTTTTATTGACTCTTTTTCCAAAACAATGAGTGGATAATGCAATATTTTAGAACAGATTAGTTATTCCTACACATTTACCTGATCTTTCAGCAGATTTCCTTTCTGGTTTCACTTCATAAATTAGGGGTTTATAATGCAGCACCGCTAATGTAACAACTTTTTAAAATATAGCCTATGATGTCTAATTGCATTAATTATGACCCGTTTTGGTATACATCAGTCCATTAGACAGCATGTAGTCCTCTCTCCACTATTATTACTGTTACTCACTTACCTATTCAGTTCCTACAAAAATAACCTGATGTTAGCTAGCCAGTCTGTTCAGTTAGCCACTAAATCTATATCTTCCTGTGATATAATTGTTTCTAATTCCACAGCGTATTTCCCACACTCTAAAATGGCATTTATTTTTAAAATCAGCTCAAGAACAAGAAGTTGTAATATCATAATGAGGCATTATGTGATGAAGTTTTAATTGGATAATTATGCAGTTTTCTAGAAAAGGAAATGTGACAAATGAATAGCCAAAAGAATAGTTTTCTTCTATATTTAAGGCTACATTTTTTCCTTTGATTTTTTGGCCAATCTTTTCCTTTATTTCTGCTTATATGAAGTTGATTTAATATTTACCTTCAACTGCCTTTATTCCTTCTGCATGCTATCTTTTTTAAATTCTTGATGGAAACAATTGAGGTGAGTGTATCAATCTTCACTACTTGCTCTTTCTGATTGCTTTAATTTTCCATGCCCTTATTTAAATAACTTGATTGGTATTTATCTCTCTGCAAATGTCCTCGTTCTCTTTAACTCCAGCCCTTCAGCCATATGTTGAGCTGTTCTAATCTTTGCTGTCTCTTCTAGCACATGCTGGGTGTTAGCAATCCAGTGATTACCAGCCTTGAGTTCCTGCTCATAAATTTGCTACTTAAATTTGTTTTGCAAATCCTAAGGCTTTCCTTTCTTAAATTGGCAATTCCATATAGATCAAGATGTCTTGCTGTTCTATCTTCCCTTTCGATAATGTATTCCAAAAGATAAATTTCATTCCTCTAACTATCCCTATCCTATTACTATTGCAGTGGAAACCAATTTGCTAATCTCATAATCAATTTGATGGGCTACTCGAGTTCTCTTTTCGCAACGGAAAGTCAACACTTCAAATCTGTTGAAAAGGGTAATTTGCTCTGAATGTTCCTGCTTGAATCTATACCTCCTACTTCCCCTGTCCTGTCGGTAGTCATCACTGCCAGCTCTGTACCTCTCGACAATTTCTCTGCAACTATTGCTCATCAAAATTTCCTGCCTTACCAGTTTGTTTCCAATTCCATATTGGGCTCAGGCAGCCTCAATTGGAGGCACTTCCTGTTGATGTTTGTCTATTTGAGTTTGCATTTCCTGCAGGTACTGTCCCTTCCTGTGCTCCCACTCTTAATAGAAATGTTAGGTTAGTTAAAGTGAAGGTTATTCTTTTAACTACATGAATTTCAAATAAGCTACTTTGCTCCCTGTCACTCCAAATTCCCACTTTGGCCAAATTCCTGTTGTTGTTTTCATTCCATTCCTATTTTACTTTGCGATGAGCTATCTGCTTGAATTGCTACTGTGTACATGGGGAGATGGTGGCGTGGTGTTAATGTCACACGACTAGTAATCTGGAGGACCAGTCTAATGGTAGGTTCAAATCCCACCATTGTAGCTGGTGAAGTTAAATTCAATTAATAAATCTGGAATATAAAGCTAATCTCAGTGATGGTAACCATGACAACTATAATCAGTTACTGTTAACAAGGAAATCTGCTGTTCTTGCCTGGCCTACATGTGACTCTAGATCCTCCTTAACTGCCCCCTGAAATGGCCTAGCAAACCAATTGGGAATAGACAACAAATGCTAGTCTTGCCAGCAACATCCACATCCCATGCAAGAGTGAAACATGGAGTATTGCAAACAGAGTCAATTTTCCATACAGTTGGGCACAACTTTTTTGGTTGTTCATTTGTCAATTTGTTTTCTAGAAAATTGCATCATTATCTAATTAAAACCTCATCAAATATTGTCTCATTATATTCCAACTTCTTTCTCTCAAGCCTATTTTAAAAAAATTCCATTTCAGTACCAGGGCCAGAGAAACATTTAAAAGCCTGCCTAGAACTTTCAATTAAAATTGAGTTCAAATACTAAATATACTTAAATTTTTTATAAGGTTAGATGCATTATGCTACAAAGTGAATTTTGTCTGAAATACTTTTGGTAGTTTGAACAGTGAATTTTAAAACGCTTTCAGTGATCGATTTAATTACTGGCTGCATTACATGTTTGCAGTATTGCATGGACTATTTGTGTCAAAATACTGATGAGCCATAAAGCAGTGGAAATCAATGCCACAATAATCTATGGCACAATTTCCACTGTAAACTGGCACGAACTAAACTCTTTTATTGACTTCAGGCTAAATTACCTGCCCATTAAACGCATGGTAAAATATTGAGGGTCAGCCATATAGCTTTAATATTGTTGTTGTGTTTCTGAAGGAAGGAATCAGTCTATCATCAACATTAATAGTGTATGTATTTCATGAAACTGATTCTAACCTGATAATATTATGTCTTTTGTATTTGAGTAATTTCTGGGCTATTTATTAGGTTGGAGAATTTAGATTCATATAGGCAAAAGCTGTAAATTTGGATTGAAAAGGACATTGTGGCCGAGTTGAGTTTGCCATTAATGGAACACTGTTGTGTTCCCATTTTCAGGGGCTGGAAGTTGGTGATTCCAAGTACTCCTTACCAAAGAAAATAAATTATGCCTCCGTAATACTGCCTAAAATGAAGGGTTTAATGGCACAATTGTAAGGAAATGAGATAGAAAAGCCAATTGTCACACCACCTCCATGTCCCACCCAGCTAGCACCTCTCAAATCTTCCTCTGCCTCTCCTCGGACCCACCTCATGACAACAGTAGGGCAACTGGCCACACGCTTCCTTAACTGTACCACCATTCGCAAATGACAGCTGGGCCTCAAACTGGTGAATTTCCCTGTCATCTCCCTAGACTCCAGGAGCTGCCAGGAGCAAATGGTGACAAACTTTAAGACAGTGGCAATAGCCTACTATTTCAAATGTTAAATTGACAAGGCTTTCAAACTGGGCACCTCTGTGACAGCCCTCTCCCATCCCCCCCCTCCCCCCATTGTGTACGACTGTAATTCCGTTGTTGGATGTGGTGAGTATTTGCAGTACTGCATGCAACCTGTGTTGGATGGCTGAGCTAGGAAGATTGGCCAGGGCACTGGTCCCACCCTGCTTCAAGTCTGGTGGCTCACACCTCGGGAATCCAGCACTGATCTGTTTTAGCAGGAATAATTTTTTTGGTGCATGTTTTCTTGGTAAGCCTTCATGATCGCATGAACTGTGTCTCTTTCCTTGCTCGGTCATTTCAGTGATGTTGGTGAAGTTGGAGCAGCTCTATTGCCAACAGTGGGAGTGGGACGTCAAATCAACCCAGGGTTAGGGAAGTTTTGCAGCATTTCCTAGTGGCCAGTCGAGTTGCAAAATACTGCAGGTGCTAGAAGTCTGAAATAAAAGCAGAAAAGGCTAGACATACCCAGCTACACCTGCAGAGACAGAAAAACAGTGTTACCATTTCAAGTCGAAGACCTTTCATCAGTAATAACTTTTGTTAGCGCTGCCCAGTTTTGATAATAGATGCTCAGAGATTTGTCCTGCCGTTGACATCACCAGATCACGCTAGCAGGGAATTAGACCAACCTAAAGGGTGTCTAAAGGTCTCCAAATCGAGAATAAAATTGATATTTTTAAAAAGAAGCCAGAAAATCCTTGGTAACACATTTTCTTCAAAGTAGAAGGATAAAAGTAATCTCTCTTTAATAAATCATTATCACATCATAAAGTACTCACTCACTTGTACATCATTAGTACCTATACTATCTTTGTCTTTTGTTTAATATTGATCTGTTTTATAAGTATGCTTAGAATTTTAGCTTTTCAAATGCTTTAAGTATCTGCAAGGCCAGGCAGTATTTGTAGAGAGAGAAACAGTAAACATTTTAGGTCTATGACCTTGCATCAGAACTAAAAATAAGAGATGTAACAGGTTTTGAGCAAGTACAGAGGCAGAGATGGGGCTGAAGTACCTCTTGCTTCTAAGCTTTTTCTTTGCAATCCATACCTGCAAGTTCACAGTTTTGCAGAGCTTCTGCTAGATTATAATTAGGTACCTTGGCTGGCTTAGCAGAAGAATCTAAATACTGCATGTTTTTTTTTTTGATTTGATATGTATTGCAATTTAGCCTGGATTGGAAATATTTTACACATGACCACCTCTTTTTTAAAAAGAAGTCACTTGCTCCTGACCTCTGTCACAAGACATCTATTGCAACTAATCAGTAAGCTAGAGAGAAAATGTGCATGAGTGACACAAGCTAATATCTGCTCTTTTTATTATGACAGTTGTTTTGTAGAAAGTCTTCAGTTCAGCTGAAACCACCTTTCATTTCAATCCGCTTCCAGCTTTAAAGAACCTTTGTTGGATTGCACTTATTTATACAAGCAGGTTTCACAAGAATTTGGTAGGCTTCATACTCAGTTTTGATTTGGTTTATAATGCACAATTTAGCATGGATAAGTGTGCATTTTGTGTGGCTGTATTTGTGACCTTGTTATTTAAGGTTTATATCTCAATGCAACTTCAGTCATGCTGGCAGTATTATGCTAATCTACAATGATGCTCTACAGTTTTCCCCAAATTTTGAAGGAAAAGAGAGAACCCATTCTATGCTTCAATTACCTGCACACACTTCAGTCTACTTCTGCAATTCCAGTAAGTAGATTAGAATGTGTGCAGTTTCACAATGTCATGCATGGTCTCTGGCACTGCTGTTTCAGATGATGCACAACAGCTGGCACAGTGCAACTCAATTACCCAAAATGTTCCACATTGGAGAAGGTGTTTTCTTTGCACTAATTTCAAATTTAATGGTATTTCCCTATAAAGTTGACAGCAAATTTGCAGTCTTGCCCATGTGCTCTATTTATGACTGCAGATTATAGCCTTTTAACAATAAAATAATTGAAAAATGCTTCATAAATTTCCTTTCACTAAACTGTATCTTTTTGAGTCATTTGACTACCTTAGATTTGCCATCTTGATCATATTTTGTATTAATTTGAATAAATAGCCAGGTTCCAATCTGCTAATCTATCCTGAGGTTGTAAGCAATGATCCATTTGCTATTTAGGGTATTTGAGTTGTCCTTGACAACAATCCATTAGAGAGCACATTCTTATTTGGTGCGAATGGGGTTGGGGGGAGAATTGAGGTAGAGTTTGCACTAACCTATTACAAAACATAAATAGGAATCGGAACAGGCCATTTAGCTGTTTCAGCTACTTTGTTGAATACAGTCACGACACCCAATCTCAACTCTGCCTGTCAGTACCAACCCTATCCCTTGTGATCTAAAAATCCCTTAGTCATTGTCGTGGAGCCACTACAGCACAAAAGAAGACCATTCAGCCCATCTCTCTGTAGAGCAATCCAGTCAGTTCCATTCCCCTGTTTTAAAGCAGGTTTATTTCCCTCGAGTGCAGTAGTGAGAACTAACTGAGAAGCATTCTGGGAGAAACCAGTGCAGTCACCGCAACTCAGAAGGGGATCGAGGAGAAAGGACCCTTCACTCAACAGGAGGAAGAGCATACAACAGAGGGCGGTAGTGAAAAATGACTGGGAAGCATTCTGGGAGAAGTCAGTGCAGTCACTGTAACTCAGAAGGAGATCGAGGATGACCCACTGTCAGAGAATGGAATAGACCCAAACATTCCATTGCTGTAGTGTTTCCACCCCCCTCTCCTCAAACCAAAAAAAAAAGAGAGAGAGAGGGTGAGGCAGTACCTTCAGGAGCATGCCAGACCTGTGAGGGGCACTCTTCTGAAAGTGGATTTTAAAAAAGCAGCTGATTGGTGAGTAAATCCTGGTGAGTTTATTTTTCAATCTATTAAAGTTAATCATTGCTTAATACTGAAGTAGGAGCTAAAAAAAAAGTTGGGTAGTACTGTACAAGTATAATTAGTCAAGAAACAAGGTTCCTAGGTAACATAAATAAGGCCCCAAGCTAGCATATTTTTTAATGCTCCTAGCGTCCCTGTTGATCATGTGTGCGAAGGTGTGTCCGGAACGCAGCTTCTGGCTAACCGGATTTTGGAGCTGGAGCTGTGGGTGGACTCATTGTGGAGCATCTGCGATGCTGAGCAAGTCGTGGATAGCACGTTTAGTGAGGTGGTCACACTGCAGATGAAGATTACACAGGCAGAAAGGGAATGGGTGACCATCAGGAACAGTAAAAGACTTAGGAAGGTAGTGCAGGAGTCTTCTGTGGTCATCCCCCTCTCTAACAGATATACCGCTTTAGATACCATTGAGGGGGGATGGCTTCTCAGGAGAAAGCAGCAACAGCCAAGTTCACGGTACTGTGGGTGGCTCTGCCACTCAGAGGGGCAGGAGGAAAACAAGTGGTTTTAGTATAACAAGGGTTATAGTAATAGGGGATTCAATAGTTAGGGGAACAGACAGATACTTCTGTGGCCGCAAACGTGAATCAAGGATGGTATGTTGCCTCCCTGGTGCCAGGGTCCAGGATGTCACGGAGCAGCTGCAGGACATTCTGAGGAGGGAAGGGAAACAGCCAGTGGTCGTGGTACACATTGGTACCAACGACATAGGTAAACTAAGGCATGAGGACCTGCAAGCTCAGAACAGGAAGTTAGGAGATAAATTAAAGTGCTGAACCTCAAATGCAGTAATCTCAGGATTACTCCCAGTACCATGTGTTAGCGAGAGCAGGATAAGAGGATAGACCAAATGAACACATGGCTGGAGAGATGGTGTAGCTGGCAGGGATACAGATTCTTGAGGCACTGGGACCGGTTCTGGGGAAGGTGGGACCTGTACAAACCAGATGGGCTGCACCCAGGCAGAGCTGGAACCAGTGTCCTTGTGGGGGCAAACTAGCTTTTGCTAGTTCTGTTTGGGAGTATTTAAACTAGTGTGGCAGGGGGATGGGATCCCAGGAGTAGGATCAGATAGGTCAGATTCAGATCAGAAAAATGGAGGTAGAACATTAGCTAGGGACATGGATAGACGTGGAGTTACAGGAGAAGCAAAGTTTACAAAGTGTCCAGCATGGAAAATTGACAGGGTTAAACTGTTTATACTTCAATACAAGGAGTATTACAAACAAGGTAGATGAGTTAAGGGCACAGGTAGACACATGGCAGCAGGGTATCATTGCTATAATGGAGACCTGGCTAAAGGAGGGACAAAACTGGCAGCTTAATATCCCTGGTTATAGAGTCTTCAGACACGATAGAGTGAGAGATAAAAAAGGAGGGGGGGGGGGTGGGTAGCATTAATGGTTAAAGAATCAATCCCAGTTGTGAGAAGGGATGATATACTAAATGGATCAACAAACGAGGCTTTATGGATTGAGCTTAGAAATAAAAAAAGGGGCAGTCACACTACTGGGAGTATACTACAGACCCCCAAATAGTGAAAGGGAGATAGAAGAACACATATGTAGGCAAATTTCTGCTTCTAAGAACAAGAGAGCAATAATAATAGGAGACTTTAACTCTCCTAATATCAACTGGGATTCAAACAATTAAGGGGCACTGAGGGAGAAAAATTCATGTAGTGTGTCCATGAAAATTTTTTCAACTAATTATTGACAAGTCCAACGAGAGGAGGTGCAATTCTAGACCTAGTCTTGAGGAACGAAGAAGGGCAAGTGGGTGAAGTGACAGTTGGCGACCATATCGGGGGCAGTGATCACAATTCAGTTCCATTTAGCATGACCATGGAAAAGGACAGAGATAAGGCAGGAGAAAAAGTCTTGAACTGGAGGAAGGCAAATTTTGCAGAAATGAGAAGGGACTTGGCTAAGGTGGACTGGACAACACTGCTGGAGGATAAAACAGTGGAAAACCAGTGGGAAGCACTAAAAAGCGAGATCCTAATTGTACGAAGTAGACATGTCCCCTATAAAAATAAGAGTGGTACTGCCAAATCTAGACCTCACCCCCCCCCCCCCCCGCCCCACCGGTTGTCTAGAACTGCAGATAGCCTGGACGAATTTAGGAAGTGCCGGGACGAAGTAAAAGAAATAAGGAAATCAGAGAGGGCGTGAAAAAAGATTAGCAAATAATGTTAAAGATAACCCAAAGATGTTTTACCAATAAATTAATGCTAAAAGGTTAATTAAGGAAAAAGTGGGACCTATCAGAGATGAAGATGGAAACTTGTGTGTAGATACAGAGGCTGTGCGAAGGGTTTTGAATGAATGTTTTGTCTCCATGTTTACAAAGGAAAGGGAGGATGTAGATATAGTAGGCCAGGAGGAACACTGCGAGATATTGGACGGGATAGTCATAAAGAGAGAAGTACTCAAAGGGTTGAAATCCTTGAAAGTTGATAAGTCACCAGGGTCAGATGGATTGTTTCTGAGGCTGCTGAAAGAAGTCAGGGAGGAGATAGCAGATGCTCTGAGGATGATTTTCCAATCTTCACTAGATACAGGGGAGCTACCGGAAGACTGGAGAAATGCAAATGTAGTTCCATTGTTTAAAAAGGGATCAAAGGAAATGCCAAACAATTATAGGCCAGTTAGTCTTACATCGGTGATAAGCAAATTAGTAGAATCAATCCTGAGAAACAGGATTAACTGTGGAAAGGCATGGACTAGTCAGGGATGGTCAGCATGGATTTGTTAAAGGAAGCTCTTGCCTCACAAATTTGATTGAATTCTTTGAGGAAATGACAAGAAGGGTTCATGAAGGTAGTGCAGTGGATGTTGTGTACATGGATTTTAGCAAGGCATTCTCCAATTAACCTTGTAGCTAATATCCCTCAGCCCTGGAACCATTCTGGTAAACTGCCTCTGCACCCCATCAAGGACCCTCTCACCCTTCCTAAATGTGGTGACCAGAACTACACGCAATGCTGTTGATGTTGCCTAACCAAAGCTTTATAAAGGTTCAGCATAACTTCCTTGCTTTTGTACTTGATGCCTCTATTTTTGAAGTGCAAGATCCCATATGATTTGCTGACCACTCTCTCAATATGTCCTGCCATCTTCAAAGATTGATGCACATGAACCCCAGGTCCCTCTGTTCCTACACACTCTTTTGAACTGTGCCATTAAGTCTGTCGCCAATCTGTACCCCTTTGCCAAAATGCATCACCTCATACATCTCTGTTAAATTCTACCTGCTCCATGTCTCCCAATTTCACTAGCCAGGTACCATCCTCACTGTCTGCCACACCTCCAAGTTTGGCACTGTGGGTAAATTTTACTCTGTATTCCAATATCAAAAATAAATGGTGGTTGGAGCACTGACTCTTGGGAGCACCACTATTTACCATCCTCCACTCTGGAAAAACAACAACTTATTGTTTTCTTGCCCTTAAGCCAATTTTTAAATTCAAACTGACCCTCCTATTCCAGAAACCTGAATTTTGTTAACAAGCCTTTTATGTGGTATTTTGTCAAACGCTTTCTTAAAATTTGTGCAGACAGCATTCACCACATTCCCTTCACCGGCCTCTTTTACATAATGAAAAAGTTCAATTTTATTAATCAAGTGTGATCTGCCTTTTACAAATCTGTACTGGCTCTCCTTAATTAACTCAAACCTGTTCATTTTTTCCCCCCTCAATTGTTATCCAGGAAGTGCTGGCTTAGATTCCCTTACCTTTTGCCCTTGTTGGAAGGTGCCTATCCTGTAACTGAAACATCTCCTTAAAGATCATCCATTGTTCCATTGCAGTATTTTTTTGTAAGTCTCTGGTTCCATTTTACCCTGGCTAGAACCCTGTTCATCCCAATGAATTTAGCCCTCTTCCAATTTAGAAGTTCTGTTTTAGATTGTTTTTGGCTCTTCTCCGTTGCTAATCTAAATCCTATGAAACAATGATTACACTGATCCAAGTACTCTCCCCAAAGACATTTGGTCCACTTGACTCATCTCATTCCCCACCAGCAATGCCTCCATCCGAGTTGGACCAAGATCATACTGGTCAAGGAAGTTCTCCTAAGCACGTTTTAGAAATTGTTCCCCTTCCTTTCCCTTTAGTCTAACATTGATTACTAAAATATCGTTTGGGATAAACTCCTCCAGTGTCAGCATTCTATAGCTCTTTCACATCTCTATGATTATCGGCTTCTTGCCAACCCCCACCCCCTTGCCACTCTCATAACATATTTGTCACACTTTCTTTCATAAGTCCATGTTGACTCATCTCATGATTCTGTAAGTGCCTTGTTACCACGTCGCTACAAATAGAGTCCATCATTTTCCTTAGCCTAACTGGCCTATCATTCCTCCTTTATTCTTTCCCTTCTTTCATGAATAATGGTTTTATTTTCCACATTTCAACCCATGTTGCCTACTTTTCTTTAAAAGGTCAAATATCCTGTAACATTTGGTTCCCAACGTGGCCACTTTGTAACACAAATCTAACAGCTGTTATTAGAGCAAAGTTAATTTATCTATTCTCTTTTCATGGCACAAGATTTGCAGTGTTGGATAAGATACACTGTCATATGAATGTTGGGTACTTTATCACAATGTATGAAGGTTATGTTAATGGTGTTCAGGAATTCAACCTCCGCTCCCTGACAAACAAGTGAAATATGTAGAAATGAGAGAGCTGACAGATCCAGTCCAAAGGACTGTTTAGCTTGACAAAGTCACAGTACCTGCTTGAAATAAAGGTTAAAACTAACTTCTTCCAATAGAGTTTTATTTTGGTCCATAAAACTCTACAGAGAACTTATTTCACCTGTTTTCTCTTTTATGCATTCAAATAGGTACTTAGCTAATTAACTGAAAATTACCAGTTGAACTTGAGTTAACTGTTTCCTTTCCCAACACAGCTGAGGCAAGTCACTGGGATGTGCAGGAAAGAGTCACTACATACATGTGCAGGGTCATGTAGGAAGGGTCACTACATGCATGTGCAATCTCCACTCTCACCTATTCCTGTCGTTTAGTTTTGGCGTTTCTAAGGCCCGCCTTGTAAAGATTTCAGGTTTTGGAAGTGTCTGGTAAATGAGAAGCTTGAAGCACTAGGTGAAACAAATATACTGACATGAGGGTATCTTCTCTTTAAATGTAGGGAGCACTGCAACATGTTGACACTTCATCAATCACTGCGAGAATGCTGTGGTTCCCCTGTTTAACAAGATTGAAAAGGGAGTTGAGCTGATTTAAATTCATGCTGTGTGGATTAGAACTGATTCCTCATAAATAAGGCAGACGCAGAGATAAAGCAAACCAGTAATTGATGAACAAAATTTGCAATAAGGAAATTTTACAGAGCTCCTGAATTTCCATTAGTTTATATAAAAGCCTCAGTCTCCTGTTTATTCAACTAAATCTCTAATGCTCTATGCAATTAATTTTAAACTTCGCAGTTTTGAAATCATTTACTCTCTCTCTCCCCCACTGCCTTCCCTGAAAATGTCAGTGTTTATCTTTGGATATTGTTTTGAAGCTGAAGTAGTTCAGGAGTAATGTTGACCCTGTTGTGCACTGATTTTCCTGTTAATCATAGAACCAGCTGAGATCAGCACCATTTGTTAAAAAAAAAGAGATGCATCGGAGGATCTCTCTAGCTCCAAGTGAAAATAGCTGACAGAAATGATTTTATTACACAAGTAAGTTCTGTTTGACCTTGCAGTATGTGGTTTAATTTAAAAGTTTAGTTTTGCTGCATTTTTCTGTTTCCCTTTGCTGATGACACCTTTGACTCCTCTCCCATCCTTAGCAACCATTCGTGTTTTTTGTTTTGACTTTTCTTCTGGCTTTTCCTGAAGTGTGGTTTCTCAGTGCTGATTCTGAACACTGCCAGGCTCCTCATTCAAGGCCCATGTTTCCTTAGTTTCATAGGGCAGGATTTCCCGGGCAGGGGATGGGACCCACACGCCAACGCGTAAAATGAAGTGAGATGACATCGGGCAGAACTCCCAATATCACCCCGCGTCATTTAAATTTTCAGGTCAGCAGGGTCTGAATCAGCTGTGTGCCTGCTGACCTGTCAACAGCCAATTGAGCCCATTTAAAAAGTAATTGCAGTAGTTAAAGAACCTGCCCGTCCAACCTTAAGGTTGGCGGGCAGGCCAGGAGCCCTGGTTGGCTTCAGAGAAAGCATGAAACCTCATCCACGGGCGGGATGAGGTTTCATGTAGGTTTTTAAAAATTTAATAAAAGCTTAACTAAAAGTGATGGACATGTCCCAACTCATGTGACAGTGTCACATGAGGGGGCATGTCAGGAAAATGTTATTTTTCTATTTTTAACATTTTTGAATTTGGTGCTGACCTCCCTGAGGCAGCACTTAGCCTCAGGGAGACAATTGCACTCTATCGTGCGCAGGCTCTCGGCTTAGGGAATCTCTCTTCTCCCCCCCTCTCCCCCCCCGC
Organism: Carcharodon carcharias; assembly: GCF_017639515.1. Lineage (NCBI taxonomy): Eukaryota > Metazoa > Chordata > Chondrichthyes > Lamniformes > Lamnidae > Carcharodon > Carcharodon carcharias. The sequence goes on from NC_054471.1 coordinate 84,714,710, forward strand.
CCACACAGGGAGCGCATAGCGCTTTCTAGCGGACGTCACGCTGGGCGAGCCTTAATTGGCCCGCCCACGTAAAATGGTGACACGCCCCCGGTTAGGGGCACCAATCGGAGGCGCATCTGCACGCGCCCGGTCCTGAACACTTTCCCCCCCCATCCCCTCAACTAACTTTGATTTATTTACTAGGACACCCAGGTTCCTCTGTACCACCAAGTTCTGAAATCTTTCTTCATTTAAATAAAAGTAAAACTTTTCTATTCTTCCTGTCAAAGTGGACAAGTTCACAGTGTACAATGTGGGAAAATATCTGTCAAATTTTTGTCCACTCACTTAACCTATCTTTGTAGACTCGTTACCTCCTCTTGATAACTTAATTTCCTACCTATCTTGGTGTCATCAGCAAACGTAGCTACCATAGATTCAGTCCCTTCATCCAAATCATTGATATAGATTGTAAATAGTTGAAGCCTCAGCACTGATCTCTGTGGCACTCCATTAGTTACAGCTTGCCAACCTAAAAAAGACCTATTTATCCCTATTTCTGCTTCCTGTTAGCCAACCAATCCTTTATCTATGCTGGAGGGCATGCTTTATCCATGCTAATATGTTACCCCCTACACCATGTGCTCTTATTTTGCACAGTAACCTTTGATGTAGCACCTTAACGAATGCCTTTTGGAAATTCAAGTACAGCACATCAACAGGGTTGTCCTTTATCCACATTACTTGTTATTCCCTCAAATTAGTTAAATATGATTTCCCTTTCAAAAACCACGTTGACTCTGCCTGAACCCATTATGATTTTCTAAGTGTCCTGCTATAACCTCCTTAATAATGAATTCTAGCAATTTCCCCATGAAAGATGTTAGGCTAACTGGCGTGTAGTTTTCTGTTTTCTGCCTCCCTCCCTCCTTCAATAAAGTTGTTACATTTGCTATTTTACAATCTACTGGGACCTTTCCAGAAGCTAAAAAACTTTTGGAAGATTATAACCAATACTTCTACTAGCCTTGCAGCCAGTTTTTTTAATACCCTAGGATGCAGGCCATCCTGGGGACTTGTCAGCCTTTAGGTCTAATAGTTTTCCCAACCCTTTTCCCTAGTGATGGTGATTGTTTCAAGTTCCTCCCTCCCCTTCGGCTCAAGCATATTTGACTTTCAAGTATTTTTGGGAAGTTTTCTATGTCTTCTATAGTGAAGATAGACACAAAATATGTGTTCAAGGCATCTACCATTTCCTTGTTTTCTATTATTAATTCTCCAGACTCTGGGGAGGACCAAAACTCACTTTAGTTACTCTTTTCCTTTTTTGAAATACTGTAGAAACTCTTACTATCTGTTTTTGTTTCTAGTTAGCTTTCTTTCATACCCTTAATTTCGCCTTTGTATAATTTTTTCTGCTGTTGCTTTAGTTGCGTTAGTATCAGGTATTTGTATTCCACCAACATTTATATAAGTGGCCTTTCTTTGTTGTTTGTTAAAACCTGCCCAATCTTCTCATATGCTACTAATCTTTGTAGAATTGTACAAAGATTTATTTTGATTTGATACTATCCTTAACTTTGTTATTTAGCCACATCCTTCTCAAAGAGCTTTTCTTTCTCACAGGGATAAACCTTTGAGAGTATTAAATATTTCCTTAAAAGCCTGCCACTGCATCTTTATTTGTCCTACCTTTTAATCTAGATTCCCAGTTAGCTTTAACCATCTCTGCCTTCATATCATTTTAATTAACTTTATTTAGATTTAAAACACTGGTCATTGACACTCACTCCTCACCTTCAAACTAAATGTGAAATTCTATCATGTTATGACCACTGTCACCTTAAAATAAACCTCCTACCTGAAAATAAAAACAAAATACTGCCGATGCTGTTGCTTTGCATTGTACCTTCTCAAAAGGCATAATATCTTTCCTATAATGTGAATCACAGTACTGCACATAATGCCCTAGCTGAGGTCTCATTATTAACTTTTATAGAAGCTTGTTGTTACCTCTTGGCTTTCTATATTTCATTCCATACCTCTAGCGAAAAAATCAAGAATTCCATTAACTTTTTAAACAGCTTTACAACCTCAGGTGCTGCCTTAGTTGTCATGTGATCCTGAAATCTGGCCTATATTTACCAGTGCAATGAATGTTGAGAGGTCAACAGAAGTGCTGAAAGGGTTGGAAAGACTATAGCAAAAGATTATTTCCACCAGTGATTTAGCATCTCTACTAGAAGCAAAAAGGTGAGGTGGGAGGCTTTGTTACCTACTCAAAGGAGTTTTCAGAATATGGAGCACTTTGCTACAAGTTGACCACGTGCATTTCGGACAGAATTTGTTCAACAGTGGTTTATAGAACACGGTTCCAGTGTGAAGTCAATTCTGATAATGATGCCTCCTGTACTGAAATTGTTTTATTTGTAGGGAGCAGTAAGCACCCTAGATATTTCCTACAGAAGTTAAGTTACATAATATTGACAAACTATTGCCTACAACCCCATCTAAATCATGGAATGGTTACAACACCATTCAGCCTATTGTGCCTGCGCTAGGTCTCTGCAAGACCAGTTCACCCAGCACCACATCCTTGCCTTTTCCCTGTAATCCTGCAGATCTTTCCTTTTCAGATAATGATCCAATTCTCTTTTGAAAGCCACCTCTGTTCTAGATCCCACTTGTGTTCTTTTTAAAAAAACGATTTCATGTCTCCATTGTTTCTTTTGTCAAGTACCATAAATCTGCCCTCTCTGGTTCTTGATCTTTCCACCAATTGGAAAAGTTTCTCCCTATCTATTCTGTCCAAATCCCTTCATGATTTTGATACCTCTATCAAATCTTCTCTCAACCACCTCTTCTCCAAGGAAAACACCCTCAGCTTGTCCAGCTACATAACTGAAGTTTGTCATCCCTGGAACCATTTCCATGAATCTTTTCTGCACCATCCCTAGTGCCTTCACCTCCTTCAAATGCGGTGACCAGAACTGGATACAATACTCCAGTTGAGGCCAAATCAGAGTTATGTACAAATTTAACATAACTTCCTTGCTTTTGTACTCTATTCCCTTATATATAAATCCTGGGATCCTCTATTAACTACTCCCTCAACCTGTCCTGCCAACTTCAATGATTTGTGCACATATACCCCCAGCTCCCTCTGCTCCTGCAACCCCCCACCCCTGTTCTTCCTACTAAAATGTATCACTGCACACTTCTCTGCATTAACTTTCATCTGCCACCTCTCTGCCCATTCCATAACCCTGTCTGTGTCCTCTGGAAGTTCATAATACTACAAGTTTCTTCATTCTCAAATTTTGAAATTGTGCCCTATGCACCAAAGTCTAGGTTACTAATAGAATCAAGAAAATCAGTGATCCTAAAAACCTACCCCTGGAGAACCCCACTATAAATCCTCCTCCAGTCTTGTCGCTCAATGAATTTTGTATCCATGTTGCTACTGTCCCTCTTATTCCCTGAGCTCTAACTTGGGTTCACATCTGTTATGCAGCACTTTATAAAAAGCCTTTCAGATGTTCACGTTACCCACAACTGTTTGATTTTTCCATCACCGTCCCGCACCCATCCCTTCCCTCAAGCCTTTGCAAAGCCGAACGTTTAAAATAAAGCATGATTGGAGCTAATATCAAGAAATGAGATATTTTTCACTTGAATTACTGTGATGCTTTCCCGATACAAATAAAATTTAAGTGGCCCTCAGTGATGACCATCTTTTTTATGTCGTCATCAATTTCCATGAAAGGACATTTCCACACATGAATTCCACAAAGTCTGTTTTGAGAGATACTTACGTTTCAGATTTATTCTGAAATGTTTGCTAAATTCCAGCTTGCAGAACATTGCTGATTTTGAATAAAGTTGATGGAGTAGAAATTGAATGCTTGTTATGCAAAATGCCATGTTTTCCAAGCCTATCAACATGATTTTGCTGTACTTTTGTTATGCTTACATATTTGTCAGGTTTAATCCGGCTCGTATCTGGGGGTATTGCTGGATATTGCTTTAAGGTGTTAAAGCCCAGCAGAAATATTCCAAAGATGCTCTCAAGTAATGCGTCTGATTAAGCTGTTGAGTCTATTTCACAAACTTAGAAAAGGAAGAAGTGTGTAAGATGAGCTTGGACAGGAGAAATGAGGTAGCTTGATGTGTTCACTTAATGTGTGATTTGCTTTATGAACTAAAAATAGACAAATGTAGTTTAGATTAATAAAGATTATAATAATTTGAGACAACCTCTGCACATGGAGAAATTGTATTTCAGGAAAATTATTTATTTAAGCAGATCTGTGTCATCGCTACCAATGAAAAGTTTAATAAATTGCACATGGCCTAATTTTACCCACACTCACATGGCTGGTTTCTTTTAATTTAAAAATAGAAAATGAATTTTGTCTGTGGCCAATTTGGTACCAGTGGGTAGCCTTAAAAACTTGCAAGGCTCAGTGATGGTATGCTGACAATCCATACAATTTACATAATTGCAGGAGATTAGTATTTACATGATATTTTGAGGGTTCCAGTGAAACTGACTTATATAGCCTCTGACACAGAATTTGATAAAGTGCCACATATAATAGATTTATTAGCAAAATTAAAATTCATGGGATTAAAGGGACAGCAGCAACATGGATACAAAATTGACTAAGGTGCAGAAAGTAGCAGTGAATAGTTGTTTTTCAGACAGGAAGGAAGGTTATAGGGTTTATTATTAAGCTCAGTGCTCCATTTGATACATATTAGTGACCTATACTTGCATATACAAGGCAAAATTGCAAAGTTTGCAAATGACATGTAGTAAACGGTGAGGATAGTTACAGACCCCATAAGAACATGGACTGAATGGACAGGCATATGGTGGATAAAGTGTCAAGTGATGCATTTTGGTAGGAAGAGTACAATTATAAAAAGGGTACAATTTTAAAGTTGCTGCATGAGTAGAGAGACCTTGGCTGTATCCTGGAATGTGCTGCCTGAAAGGGTAGTGGAGGCAGATTCAATTGCAGCTTTCAAAAGGGAATTGGTTAAGCACCTGAAGGGGAAAAAAAATGTAAGGCTATGGGGAAAGGGCAGGGCGGTGCAACTTGGTAAATTGCCCTTGCAGAGAGTTGGTCAAATGACCATCGTCTATTACTTAGTCAAAATCGAAGAACTCCTTACCTAATAGCACTGAGTATACCTATGCAGCACAGACTGCAGTGGTTCAAGAAGGCAGCTCACCACCACCATCTCGAGGATAATTAGGCATGGGCAATACAGACCTTAACAGTGATGCCTACATTCCAAGAATGATTGATTGAATTAAAAATAAAGTTAATTGGTTAAAAAAAGCCAGTTACTTAGCCACTTGGTTACTGTTTGCATAGAAACCAATGCTTGCTATCTGGACTGGTCCAAGCACAAGTGACTTTGCTGAAAAAAAACATTTTGTCAAAGCTTTTCATCTTGCACTCAGGACATTCGCAAGAATACCAATGTCAGGGGAAGCAACAACTTTGTACTGTATGAGAAGACACTGCTGATTGGTTGGCAAGTGGACTCTGGTAGAGGCATTGCCATGGAGAGTGCATCAGTTAATGGTGACTGACAACTGCCAAGCATTGTTTGAAATTTAAACTGGTCACTCTGGTCAAGGCATTGCCTTGGCGAATGAACCAGTGAATGGCTATCACTTATTTTCTTTAGCTGAAACAGGTGCAATGTGTGTATATATCTTTTCTGTCTGCAAAGAGCAGGGCCCTGTGTTTTAATGTACGTAATTCCAGTACACACACATGTGTCACACTGCGAGCTTGACTGACAACTTAAATTGGTTGTCATCGTAATTTTTCACACACCAAGGTTTATTTAACAAATGTCTAATCGTGGAATCACATCTAATGTTGGACACTTTGTTTTGAGTTTTGCAAGCATGGGCTGGTTGGGTCTGGTCTGTACGTTGTCCATTGCGAACAACAGAAGGGACATGCTATTCGCAACGGGTAAGGTGACAGTGTGATAATTATAGGTTGTGGAAACAGTCAAGAAGAATGAATAGTACAGTGATACTCAGGCTTAAATCAACAAATATCTCTTGAAATTGCAAGGAGAATGATCACAGGTTTTTCTTTTCAAAAAATTTAAAGGGTTTGGGGATTTAAATGACTTGACAGTTTGACATTCTACCGAGCTTATCCATTTATGCCTAACTTTAACAATCCCAAAGGACACCTGATCTCTCCAGAAGGGGTGCTTCACCTCTCAAAGGGTGCCTAGAGCTCTCAAAAAGTTCACCTTATCTCTCTAAATAACTCAAACAGCTTTAGACATTTTTCTCAAATGTCTAAAGCCCTTGAGTCATGTTTTGGAAATCTCAATAATGGAAATTGCAGTTGTTTGAAGGCAGATGAATGTTTACACATGCAGCTGTTTCAGTGTACCATGTATGTGTGCGTGTGCACACACCACCAGGGGTGAAAACAGTAGGGCCCGGTACCTCGGAATCGGAGCTCTGGAGGCACCTTTTTGATTAAGGTGTGAGCTCTTCCAACTTTCCGAAAATTCAGGCCAGAGAATGCAATGTGAATACAACTTTAAGAAGCTGCAGAGACAATATTCAGGTAATATTTGTATCACCTTAGCCATAAAAAGCCTTGTACTTAAATTGTTAGAAGCCTGTACTTGTCTTCGGAGATCGGGCACTCCATTTCCCAATGAACCAAGAATTGGCTGCACATGTGCAGTTCAGGTTTTCAGACTGGGGACCGGCCCTGCTTAGAAGGGAGAAAGAGAGAACGGTGAGAAAAGACAGGCCAAATGATCTGGAAGGGAAGACTAGTATTAATCAGGTGTCCCAGAGAGCAGGACACATGAGGGGGAAAGAGAGAAGTCCCAAATTAGGGAGGGGGGACATGAAAAGGTCCCAAAAAGAAGTCCCAGGTAAGGGACAAAGCCAAAGGACAGAAATGGGCCCCATTAAGTCATGTTAAAATGAGGCAGCAGAGGAATAGGCTCCAAATTAAAGAAAGAGCCACAGGGAGCAGACTTTGAGCAAAGTGAGCACGAGAGAAGCCCTGAAGATCTGAGAAGGCAGCCGAAGGGTGGTGACTCTGTGCAGCGGGCTGTTGGAGCACAGGTATCCCTTTGGAGCAGTGGTGGTCTGCTTGGCATGGCCGAAGATCTGAGATTGTACTTAGAAGGTGAAGCTTGAGTGTACTTGGAGATCAAGGGGAAAAGAATCTCGGAAGGTGAGATCGAAACCCTGCGAGGTGAGTTGTTGTTGAAGCCATCTGAGTGGAAGCAACTTTTGGAGAGAATTCCAAGGCAAGATCTTTGAATGTGGAGATTGAAAACACTTGAGAAGGAGACGTTTCAGTGAGATTGGTTGGCTTGCAGTATGATGAACATCTGGGTGGGTTGTTGAGAAATACATGGAATCTGGTTTGGTCGCATCTGTCTTCTACTGTGTTGTGTGATGTGTAAGACCACAGTTTCCCTGTTAATTCAATGTACCTCATACTTATTCTGATGTTCGAATATAAGTTAGTATTGTAAATTATTTTATCCTTCTGAATTTGTTTAATTTTGTTCAAAACCTATGGAATCTAAGCTTTATTTGCTTAGTAAGTGCCTTGAATCTCTCACTTTATTTACATTAAACAAAACGTTATTGGTCCTTAACTGGGTCTCCTCCCACGACCAGTGATCTGGCCAAGGAGCTTAAGAAAATAAATAGATTCTCATTCCAAACAAGTACAGTGAAATCTCGATAAATGAACACCTATTTGACGGCACCGAGTATCTTGCATTGTAACACACAGCCTGCATCTTTGAACCGCTGGCATTTGCAAGTTGCAACCTGCAGATAGCCTTCAATGTACCATCTGTTCACAATCTAAAATACAGGACCTGTAGGCCTGCACTAGATGACAGCAGGTGAAAAAAACTGCTTTTGTCGCTCCTTACCCAGCATCCATGGTGGCAAATAAACTGCAGTACCACTGGGATCAAGCACTTTCTATGCGATGGGCAACAACACATCGGCTAAGAATCATACAACTACACCCAGCATTTCAAATATGGGTTGCTGCAGCACACAGGAGGAAAGGATCATGCATTCCCAGGAATCAGCCTGGTGAGCCTTCGCTGCACTCCCTCTATGGCAAGTATATCCTTTCTTAGGTAAGGAGACCAAAACTACACACTCTACTCCAGGTGTGGTCTCACCAAGTCTCTGTATGGCTGCAGTAAGACATCCTTGCTCCTGTACATCATCCCTGCACCCAGTCCGCCCCACAAATAAAAACTCGTTGATGTGAGCGGCTTAGGAATTGATTATTTTGTTACCTTTATGGAAAATAATTATTGTCACCCAAACCTGTCTGTTTGATGTTGGAATTTCAGTATTGAACTTTTATTTGGTTTAACAGGTCTAAAGGTGAACAAATCCCCTTAACCTGATGACCTGCATTTTAGGGTTTTAAAAGGTGTAGCTGCAGAGATTGTGGATGTAACAATGTTGGTCATGCAGAATTCCTTAGATTCCATGGATTGGATAAGTAAATGTAGCAAATAGCTATTCAAGAAAGGCGGGAAAGAGAAAACAAGGAGCAACAAGCCATTAACGTAATACCTTGTAGTGGTGAAAATGCTAGTATCTATTATTATTGGTGAGGTAACAGCACCCTTGGAAAATCATAATATGATTAGGCTGACTCAACATGACGTTATAAAATGAAAATCATGTTTGCCAAATCTAGCAGATTTTTTTTAGGATGTGACGAGTAGAATCAATACGGGGGAAATCACTAGATGTGGTGTATTTCAATTTTCAAAGAGTGATAAGATGCCAAACAAAAGGTTATTATGCAAAATTAGGGCTCATGGATTGGGGGTAATATATTAGCATGGATTGAGTATTAGGTAAAGGGCAGAAAATAAAATAGAACCAACTAAATGGGTCATTTTGGGGCTGGCAGGTCATAAATAGTGTGGTGCTTGTTTATGATATGACTCAGATCTAGAAACTGGGTGTACTGTTTCCAAGTTTGCTGATGATACAAAGCTAGATGGAAAGGTAAGCAGTGAAGAAAACATAGAAGCTGCAAATAGATAGGTTAAATGAGTGAGTAAGAACATGGCAGATGGAATATAATGTGATGAAGTGTGAAGTTATCCACCTTGGAAGGAAAAGTAGAAAAGCAGAACTTTTTTTAAATGGGGGAGACAGGGAAATGTTGGTATTCAGCGGGACCTAGGTGTCCTTGCACATGAATCATTAAAAGTAAGCATGCAGATACAGCAAGTAATTCGGGAAATGTATGTTAGCCTTTATTACAAGGAGATTAGAATATAAATGTGAAGAAGTCTTCCTGCATTGTTATAGGGCCTTGGTAAGACAACATCTGAAGTACTGTGTACAGTTTTGGTCTCTAAACTTAAGGTAGGATATACATGCCTTGGAAGAAACGCAACAAGGGTTCACGAAACTGGAATGAGAGGATTGTCCTGTTAGGAGAAATTGAGCAGACTAGGCCTGAATTTTGCAGAGTTCAGAAGAATGAGGTGATTGCATTGAAACACAAAATTCTTAGGGGGCTTGATGGTTTAGATGCTGAAAGGATCTTTCCTCTAGATGGAGAGTCTAGAACTAGGGGTCACAGTCTAAGAATAACGGGTCAGCCATTTAGGATTGAGAAGAGAAATTTCTTCACTCACAGGTTTATGATTTTTGGAATTCTCAACCCAGAGGGCTGTCGATGCTCAGTCAGTGAGCATGTTCTAGACAGAGATCAATAGATTTTTTGGATAGTAAGGGAATTGAGGAATATGAGGATAGTGTGAGATGGTGTAGCCATGGTAGAAAGGTGAATCAGTCTTGAAGGGCTGAATGACCCACACCTACTCCTGTTTCTAATGTTCTGATTGTATTAAAACTTGCAAAACTTGAGTTTACTTCTTGTAGCTGAGTTCAGATACTTGCTGATGGTTGGTGGCATTTTTCTGACTAGTTTGTTTCAATAAAGTGTGCAGCTGAGTTAATCACTGACAGAAAATTATAATGATTTTGTATATTCGGCCAGGTTTCTCCACATTAGTTAATTAACAGCTAAGATAAAAGCAAAATACTGCGGATGCTGGAAATCTGAAACAAAAACAAAAATAGCTGGAAAAACTCAGCAGGTCTGACAGCATCTGCGGAGAGGAAGACAGTTAACATTTCGAGTCCGTATGATTCTTCATCAGAACTAAAGAAAAATACAAATGAGGTGAAATATAAGCTGTTTGAGGGGGGTGGGACAGGTAGAGCTGGGTAGAGGGCCAGTGATAGGTGGAGGCAAAGAATAGATTGCCAAAGATGTCAGAGACAAAAGGGCAAAGTGGTGTTGATGTTGGTGATATTAGCTAAAGATTGTGCTAATGGAGACATTAAGGATAGAAAGCAGGACAAGCAAGTGACAGATGTTGGGGGTGGGCTAGGGAGAAGGGATTGAAATAAGCTAAAAAAAGTGGAGATAAAACAATGGATGGAAATAAATTTAAAAATAATAATAGAAATAAGTGGGAAAAGAAAAATATTTTTAAAAATATAAATTATTAGAAACAAAGGGGGATCGGAAAGGGGGTGGGGATGGAAGAGAGAGTTCATGATCTGAAGTTGTTTAACTCAATGTTAAGTCTGGAAGGCTGTAAAGTGCCTAGTCGGTAGATGAGATGCTGTTCCTCCAGTTTGCGTTGGTGTTCACTGGAACATTGCAGACACTGTCCACCAATATTCATAACAAGCCTATCGACTCCCACAGCTACCTTGACTACAGCTCCTCACACCCTGCTTCCAGCTTGCTTGGCAATCTCTTCTTTGCCTCCACCTATCACTGGGCCTCTTTCCAGCTCTACCTGTTCCACCTCCCTCAAGCAGCTTATATTTCACCTCATTTCTATTGTTCTTTAGTTCTGATGAAGAGTCATACGGACTCTAAACTCTCCTCTTTATTCCTCTCCGCAGATGCTGTCAGACCTGCTGAGTTTTTCCAGCTGTTTTTGTTTTTGTTGTAGTTAATTAATAGCCTTGAGTCCATAATGGATGACCTGAAATTTTCCCACATCAAACCATAGTTTTGCCCATTCATTTACTTTCAATGTCGGTTTGCAACTTTTGTTCCCATTTATAGTAACTGTTGCACCTGACTTGGAGTGCTCATCAAATTGGATATGTGGCACTCAATCTTCAACCAACTCATTGATAAATATTGTGGATAGCCTCAGCCCCAGCACAGATCCCTGGAGGACGGCACTTGTCACATCCTGTCGATTTGAGTACATATGCATTATTGCTACTCCCTAACCCAAGCAATCATTTTCCAGTTTCTCTCCTAGCCCTGGACACGCCCCTTCCCTTAATATAATACAATCCATTCAATCTGAAAGACACCAGGACTGGACAAGATGCGCCTAAGGATATTGAGGGAAGGGTGTGTATAAATTACAGGGGATTTGGCCATAATTTTTCAGTCTTCCCTAGACTCGGGAGGTGCTTGTTCAAAAAAAGGTTGTAAGGACAAGCCCAGCAATTACAGACTAGTCAGTTTAACTTCAAGCTGGAAGCAGGGTGTGAGGAGCTGTAGTCAAGGTAGCTGTGGGAGTCGATAGGCTTGTTATGAATATCAATTCTGGAATAATTGATTCTAGAAACAATTATTCAGGATAGAATTAGTAGGTACATGGAAAAATATGGCTTGATAAGGAAGAGCCAGCATTGATTTCTAAAGGGGAAATTGTGTTTCACTTGGAGTTTTTTTGAAGAGGCAATAGAAAAGTTCGATGAGAGTAATGCTGTTGATGTGGTATACATGGACTTTCAAAAGGCATTTGATACAGTGCCACACAACAGACTGGTGAGAAAAGTTATTGCTTATAGAACAAAAGGGACAGTATCAACATGGACACAAAATTGGCTGAAAAATAGGAAACGGAGAGTAATGGTCAATGGAAATTTTTTGGGCTGGAGGAAGGTTTGTAGTTTTGACCAGGGGTCGGTATTGTGACCTTGTTTTTTCTAATGTATATTAATGTTCTATATCTTGGTGTGCAAGGGGCAATTTCAAAGTTTACAGATGATACGAAGCTTGGGAGTGTTGTAAACAGCGAGGAGAACAGTGTAGAACTTCAAAGGGACATAGACAAGGTGGGGTGGGCAGATAGGTGGCAGATGACGTTCAATGCGGAGAAGTGTGAGGTGATGTATTTTGGTAGGAAGAACATGGACAGACAATACAAAATAAGGGATGAAATTTTGAAGGGGCTGCAGGAGCTGAAAGACCTGGGTTTATATGTGCATAGGTCATTGAAGGTGGCAGGACAGGTCGAGAGAACAGTTAGTAAAGCATATAGTATCCTGGGCTTTGTTAATAGGGGCATAGAGTACAAGAGTAAGGAGGTTATGCTGAATTTATATAAGACATTAGTTAGCCCTCAGCTGGAGTATTGTGTACAGTTCTGGGTGCCACATTATAGGAAGGATGTGAACACATTGGAGAGAGTACAGATGATATTTACAAGAATGGTTCCAGGGATCAGAAACTTAAATTATGAAGAGGTTGGGACTGCTCTCCTTGGAGAGAAGGCTAAGAGGAGATTTGATAGAGTTGTTGAAAATCATGAAGGGGCTAGACAGAGTAGAAAGGGAGAAGCTGTTCCCGCTCATAAAAGGATCAAAGGCAAGAGGACACAGATATAAAGTGATTTGCAAAGGAAGCAAATGTGACGTGAGAAAAAACTTTTTCTCACAAGAAATGGTCCGGGCTCTGGAATGCACTGCCTGGAAGTGTGGTGGAGGCAGGTTCAATCAAGGCATTCAAGAAGGTATTAGATGATTATTTGAATAGAAACAATGTGCAGGGGTACAGGGAAAAGGCAGAGCAATGGCACGAAGTCATAATGTTCATTTGGAGCAGTGGTGCGGACACGATGGGCCAAATGGCCTCCATCTATGCAGTTAAAATTCTGTGATTTGGTGATTCAGTCTAAGTAAAACATGAGGTATAATAAGAATATTACTCAAACGTTTTGTCTCTGAATCTGACAACTGAACTTGTTCGCAAGATTCGGAGGCACATATTTCTGGGTTACAAAATTCATGTGTGTCATGAACTGTCAAGCTGTTATGGAACATTAAAAGCTATTTGTGTAGAGATGGGTTCCTTCTGTAGATTCTTATTTGACCAGATGGGTAAATGATCGGCTGATCTGTTATAGCAGTTTTGAAAAATAGAGAGAAATTAAGGCAAAAGACAAAATTATGACTTCCGTTTGGTTTTTTCCCGGTGTCCCTCTGACTACGTTATACTTTGAGATCTTTTACTGAGAGTGAAGTACGTGTGCATCTGCATTCTATTACTGTTCATTAGCTGCCCAATAATAGGGTTGTCCTCTGTTCTCTGAACTCCTGAAAATATTACAGCATTAAAATTGTTCTGGATTTTGGAATGGAATGACATCTGCCTGCAATAAGTTTTCTTCTACTTGTACAGAGTTTGTACAATGTTATACATTGTTCTTCCAAATCCTCAGAGCAGAGGAGACAGGTAGAGGATAAAATTTATCAGCAGCACAAAATGATCCCGACATCTCTCTATCTCATCAACTAACTTGTGGAATACCACAGGTTGTGAGGATGCCTGGGACGGTCTCCACCTGAACCAATCTGGGACCAATGTTCTAGCGAAAAGGGTAAATAGGGTGGTCAACAGGACTTTAAACTAGAAAGTGGGAGGGGGAGGGAAGGGTAAAACTCCAAGAATTATGACTAATGGGAAACAAAGCAGCAGGTTAGCGTGTGGGGGGTGGATTCAACTTCATGGAAAATTATGAAAAAACTGAAAAGAAAGCCCAGGAGAGGCTATTAAAGTCTCCAGAACACAAAATAGGACAGTGTTTGGAAAGGGCTAGGAATCTAACTTCAAGCACATCAGATAAAGGGACGACAATGAGAAAGGGGACGGGAAATACAGGACTGAAGGTGTTGTATCTGAATGCACGCAGTATACGAAATAAGGTGAATGAGCTTGTGGCGCAGATTGAAATTGGCAAGTATGATGTGGTGGGCATTACGGAGACATGGCTGCAAGGGGATCAGGACTGGGAGCTAAATATCCAAGGATATACATCCTATCGAAAAGATAGGCAGGTTGGCAGAGGGGGTGGGGTTGCTTTGTTAGTAAGAAATGAAATTAAATCGATAGCAAGAAATGATGTAGGGTCAGATGATGTAGAATCCATGTGGGTAGAGTTGAGGAACCGCAAAGGTAAAAAAAAACCATAATGGGAGTTATGTACAGGCCTCTGAACAGTAGTCAGGATGTGGGGCACAAGATACATCAGGATCGAAAAGGTGTGTAAGAAAGGCAAGGTTACAGTGATCATGGCGGCTTTCAATATGCAGATAGACTGGGAAAATTAGGTTGATAGTGGATTCCAAGAAAAGGAATTTGTGGAATGTCTATGTGATGGCTTTTTGGAGCAGCTTGTGGGAAGCACTAGGGAACAGGCAATTCTAGATGTAGTGATGTGTAATGAGGCAGTTTTAATAAGGGAGCTTAAGGTGAAGGAACCCTTAGGAGGAAGTGACCATAATATGATAGAATTTACCCTGCAATTTGAGAGGATAAAGCTGGAATCAGATGTAACGGTATTACAGTTGAATAAAGGCAACTACAGAGGCATGAGGGAGGAGCTGGCCAGAATTGACTGGGAGATGAGCCTAGCAGCAATGGCAGGAGTTTCTGGGAGTAATTTGGGAGACACAGCAAAAATTCATCCCTTGGAAGAAGCATACCAAAGGGAGGACGAGGCAACCATGGCTGACGAGGGAAGTCAGGGACAGCATAAAAGCTAAAGAGAAAGCATACAATGCAGCGAAGAGCAGTGGGAAACCAGGGGATTGGGAAGCCTACAAAGACCAACAGAGGACAACTAAAAAAGAAATAAGGAGGGAGAAGATTAAATATGAGGGTAAACTAGCCAGTAATATAAAAGAAGATTGCAAGAGTTTTTCTAGATATATAAA
This sequence comes from Carcharodon carcharias, assembly GCF_017639515.1. Classification (NCBI taxonomy): domain Eukaryota; kingdom Metazoa; phylum Chordata; class Chondrichthyes; order Lamniformes; family Lamnidae; genus Carcharodon; species Carcharodon carcharias. Next base: position 84,729,753 of record NC_054471.1, read on the forward strand.
GGGTAAGAGAGAGGCAAAAGTGGACATTGGGCTGCTGGAAAATGACGCTGGAGAAGTAGTAGTGAGGAACAAAGAAATGGTAGAGGAACTGAATAGGTACTTTGCGTCAGTCTTCACAGTGGAAGACACGCGTGACATCCCCAAAGTTCAAGAGAGTCGGGGGGCAGAGGTGAATATGGTGCCAATTACCAAGGAGAAGGTGCTAGGAAAACTGAAAGGTCTGAAGGTGGATAAATCATCTGGACCAGATGGATTACACCCCAGAGTTCTGAAGGAGATAGCTGAAGAGATAGTGGAGGCGTTAGTGGGGATCTTTCAGGAATCACTGGAGTCAGGGAGGCTCCCAGAGTACTGGAAAATCGCTAATGTAACCCCCTGTTTAAGAAGGGAGTGAGGCAAAAGATGGGAAATTACAGGCCAATTAGCCTGACCTCGATCGTTGGTAAGATTTTAGAGTCCCTTATTAAGGATGAGATTTCAGAATACTTGGAACTGCATGGTAAAATCGGGCAAAGTCAGTATGGTTTCATCAAGGGGAGGTCATGCCTGACAAATCTGTTAGAATTCTTTGAGGAGGTAATGAGAGGTTAGACAAAGGAGAGCCAATGGATGTTATCTACTTGGACTTCCAGAAGGCCTTTGACAAGGTGCCACAGAGGAAGCTGCTCAGTAAGTTAAGAGCCCATGGTGTTAGAGGCAAGGTACTAGCATGGATAGAAGATTGGCTGTCTGGCAGGAGGCAGAGAGTGGGGATAAGGGGGTCCTTCGCAAGATGGCGGTCGGTGACTAGTGGAGTTCCGCAGGGGTCAGTGTTGGGACCACAACTTTTCACTTTATACATTAATAATCTAGATGAAGGAACTGAGGGCATCCTGACCAAGTTTGCAGATGATACAAAGATAGGTGGAGGGACAGGTAGTATTGAGGAGGCAGAGAGGCTGCAGAAGGATTTGGACAGGTTAGGAGAATGGGCAAAGAAGTGGCAGATGGAGTACAACGTTGGGAAGTATGAGGTCATGCACTTTGGTAGGAAGAATAGAGACATAGACTATTTTCTATATGGGGAGAGAATTCAGAAATCTGGAGTGCAAAGCGACTTGGGAGTCCTAGTACAAGATTCTTTTAATGTTAACTTGCAGGTTGAGTCGGTAGTTGGGAAGGCAAATGCAATGTTGGCATTTATTTCAAGAGGACTAGAATATAAAAGCAGGGATGTGCTGTTGAGGCTTTATAAGGCTCTGGTTGGACCACATTTAGAATATTGTGAGCAATTTTGGGCCCCGTATCTCAAGAAGGATGTGCTGGCCCTGAAGAGGGTCCAGAGGAGCTTCACGAGAATGATCCCAGGAATGAAAGGCTTAACATATGAGGAACGTTTGAGGTCACTGGATCTATACTCGATGGAGTTTAGAAGGATGAGGGGAGATCTGATTGAAACTTACAGAATACTTAAAGGCCTGGATAGAGTGGACGTGGGGAAGATGTTTTCATTAGTAGGAGAGACTAGGACCCGAGGGCACAGCCTCAGAAGAAGAGAGCCAGAGAGTGGTGAATCTATGGAATACATTGCCACAGAAGACTGTGGAGGCCAGGTCATTGAGTGTATTTAAGACCGAGATAGATAGGTTCTTGATTGGTAAGGGGATCAAAGGTTACGGGGAGAAGTCAGGAGAATGGGGTCGAGAAACCTATCAGCCATGCTTGAATGGCGGAGCAGATTCGTTGGGCCGAATGGCCTAATTTCTGCTCCTATGTCTTATGGTCTTATGGCCTCACTCACTGCAAGCATGTTCAAGCTTATTTTATTTTCTTAATATTGTATTCAGGTAAGAGAACTATTGGCTCTGTCTTAGACATTATCCGGGGTAAAATATTGCTGGTGCCTGTCGTAACTAATCGCAATGCATTCAGATTTTTCCCATTCTGCTCAATACCTAATTATACAATAGCATCATCCAGGGAAATAACAAAATGACTCCATTGGAAAAGTGGTTCGACCATGGCTAACTAGTGAAGTTAGGTGTAGTAGCAGAATAAAGACGAAAGCTTACAATGTTGCCAATAATAATGGTAACCCTGTGCATTGGGAACAATTCAAAATTAACAAAGGATGACCAGGAAATTGGTAGAGGGAGACAATAGAGAATAAATGAGGAAGAAATATAAAAATGGTTTGCAAGTGCTTTTGAAAGTATTTAAAAAGGAAGAGATTAGCGAGAATAAATGTGGGACCCTTAGACGCATATAAAGGAGAAAATATAACGAATAAAAAAATTTAGATGTTAAACAATTTCTGTCTTTACAGAAGAAGCTACAAAGAACATACTCGAAATTGTGGGTAGCAAGACTCTAGTAAGATTTAGGAACTTAAAATAATTAATATTAGTAAAAAATGTACTAAAGAAATTAATGGGACAAAAAGCTGACAAAGTCCCTGGAGGTTGTGACCTACATCCTTGGGGTTTTAAAGATTGGTTGCAGAGATAGTGGATACGTTGGTTTTGGTCTTCCAGAATTTCCTAGGTTCTCGAACAATTCCCTGGATGTAAGGTAGCAATTGTAACGCTACTATACATCAGAGGGGGAACTGTAGGCCACTTAGCCTGACAGTACTGGGAAAATGTTTACATCTATCGGGACATAACTACCAAGCTCCTCGGCATCGGATTTGGGATACCCCAAAGATGCACTGGGGAACCTCCCTTGGAATTTGAAAGATCAGGGTTTACAGGGCAATTGCCCAGAAATGCAAACTTCCCTTGGGCAATCCCCCTGCCCTGGAAACCATCCGAAAATGCGATTTACATAGCACACTTTGGATGGTTCCGGCTGTGTTACAAAAATAGTTACTCAGCAAAAGTTAGAAGAATTAAAACCCCTTCTAAATCCCGATGGGCCAGATGGATTGTTTCCGAGGCTGCTGAAGGAAGTCAGGGAAGAGATAGCAGATGCTCTGAGGATGATTTTCCGATCTTCACTAGATACAGGAGAGGTACCGGAGGACTGGAGAAATGCAAATGTAGTTCCATTGTTTAAAAAGGGATCAAAGGAAATGCCAAACAATTACAGGCCAGTTAGTCTTACATCAGTGGTGAGCAAATTAGTAGAATCAATCCTGAGAAATGGGATTAACTGTCATGTGGAAAGGCATGGACTCGTCAGGGATGGTCAGCATGGATTTGTTAAAGGAAGGTCTTGCCTCACAAATTTGATTGAATTCTTTGAGGAAATGACAAGAAGGGTTGATGAAGGTAGTGCAGTGGATGTTGTGTACATGGATCTTAGCAAGGCATTTGACAAGGTCCCACATGGCAGATTGGTCAGGAAAGTAAAAGCCCATGGGATTCAGGGTAATGTGGCAAACTGGATAAAAGTTTGGCTTTGTAACAGTGGTCAGTGGATGCCCTTGTGAATAGAAGGTTGTTTCAAGTGGTGTTCCATAGGGCTCGGTGTTGGAACCCTTGCAGTTTGTGTTATATATTAACGATTTGGACGTGAACGTGGGGGGCACGATTGGGAAATTTGCAGATGACACAAAGATTGGCCGAGTAGTGGATATTGTAGAGGATAGCCAGAATCTCCAAAACGGTGGAGTGGGCAGTGAAGTGGCAGATGGATTTTAACATGGAGAAATGTGAGGTCATACATTTAGGGAGGTCAAACAGTTACGGGGATTATAAAATAAAGGGGAATATACTAAGAGGGATAGATGAAGTGAGAGATCTTAGCATACAAGTACACAGGTCCCTGAAGGCAGCAGTTCAAGTAGACAAGGTTGTAAAGAAAGCATATGGAATGCTCTCCTTCATTGGCAGAGGTATAGAATATAAAAGTAAGATATAACGTTGGGATTGTATAAAACACTGGTGAGGCCACAACTGGAGTATTGTGTGCAGTTCTGGTCACCACATTACAAGAAGGACGTAATAGCTCTGAAGAGAGTACAGGGGAGGTTTACAAGAATGTTGCCAGGATTAGAAAAGGGTAACTACGAGGAGAGATTGGATAGGTTGGGGTTATTTTCCTTAGAACAAAGAAGGTTGAGAGATGATTTGTTTGAGGTGTACAAAATTATGAGGGGCATATATAGATTAGACAGGATAAAATTGTTTCCCTTGGTGGAGAATTCTAGAACCAGGGGACATAGGTTCAAGATAAGTGGCAGAATGTGTAGGGGGTCATGAGGAAGAACTTTCTTACGCAGAGGGTAGTGGGTGTCTGGAATTCGCTGCCCAAGTTGGTGGTAGAGGCAGAAACTTTAAACTCTTTTAAAAAGTACCTGAATCTTAAGTGCTGTAAGCTGCAGGGCTATGTGCCGGGTGCAGGAAGGTGGGATTAGAAAGGGCACCTGGGTGTCCTTGGGCTGGCATGGACAAGATGGGCTGAATGGCCTCCTTCTGTGCTGTAACTTTTCTATGATTCTAACATTCTGGGTAACTATTGTAAACAGACAGGCTGGTCCTCCCTACGGTACTCCCCCCACCTGCTGACTAGACCCACCCCACGTGGTATTATCCACCACGCCACTGGATTCTCCAAGGGTTCCCCCTGACTGTACTCTATCCCCTGGAAGGCATCCACCCTCACCCTGTTCCCAACCCGAGCAGACACCCACCTCTCCGCACCCGATCCTCCCTCCCCAACCTCCGACAACCACCCCTACCCCGCCAGCTGTCCAAAACCATCCGGCCCCACACCGCACCCACCCAACGTCCAACCCCTACTCGACCTCCGATTTCCCCACCCCTAAATCCTATCCACTTACCTTAGGCACTTCTCCCTGGCCTGTCTTTTCAATCGGACCTTTAAACTTACCTGGTTTACTGCAGCTAATGCTGTGAAAAGGAGGCATGTCCTCCTTCAGTCCAACTCTGCTGCACTGTGAAGCTGCGCTTCTGAGACGGCTGCACTGCCTGGATCTCGTCTGGCCTGAGTCAGAAAGGTGGGCGAGAAAAGCACGGAAGAAACTTCTTGTAAGTAATTGGGCGTGGAGTGGCAATCTGATATTGATTGCCACTCCAAGGAAGTTATGGCCCATCCTGTAGTAATGTGGACCTGGAAAATTACGATGATTGGCAGAGTTAACATGATTTTATGAAAGTGAGATAGTGTTTGGCAAATTTGTTTTTGTGGTTGTAACTAAGATGTGAATGTAGTATACTTGGATTTTTTGAAGGTATTTGATTAGGAACAGGAGTAAGGAATTTAACCCCTCAACCCTGTTCGGCCACTCCATGAGATCATGGCTAATTGGTGACTTGTAATGCGTATATGAAGTTGTCGCATGTAGTCCTTACCCAAGGTAAGGCTCGTTGAACTGGGAGTAATATATTAGCATGAATTGAGGATTTGTTAACAAATAGAAAACAACGTAGAAACAAACAAACCATTTTCAGGATGGCAGAGTCCTTGCTTGGACCTCAGCTATTTTTAATCTATATCAAACTTTGAGGATGATTGTAATGTTCCAAGTTTGCTGACGAAGCGAGTTGGGAAAGTGACGCATGAAGAGGACACAGATACTGTGAAAGAATATGGACAGATTAAGTAAATGGTCAGGAAAATGGCATATGCAGTATAATTTGGAAGTATGCAATTATCCATTTTGGTAGGAAGAATGGAAAATTACGATTTTGTTTTAGAAAGTGAGAGACTAGGAATTTTTTTAGAGCAGGTTAGTGTCCTTGTACAGGTGTCACAGCAAGTTAATATTCAGGCATAGGAAGCAATTAGAACGACAAATGGCACATTACAATTCATTGCAACGATGTTGGCTTTGGTGAAACCACACCTAAAGTACTGTGTACAGTTTTGGTGTCTCTTCCTTAAGAAAGATGAACTTATCTTAGAGTAGGTGCAACAAAGAATCATTGAATTGATTTCTGGGTTAAGTGTCTTCCTATGACGAAAGATTGAGTAGACTATAGGCCTATATAGTTCTATATTTCCTGGAGTTTAAAAGAATGAGTTGATCACATTGAAACATATAAAATTCTTAAGGGATCTGATAGGCTAGGGGCTGCGGGGATGGTTCCTGGGCTGGAGAATCTAGAACAAGGGGACATAATCTCAGGATGGCCATTTAGGACTGAGAGGAGAAAATTCTTCACTGAGGTTTGTGCATTGTTGGAATTCTCTACCCAGAAGGCTGGCTGTGGACGCTCAGTCATTGAATATTCATGATCGAAATCAATAGATTGTTGGGTTCTAAAGGAATGGAGGAAAATGGGAATCCGATGGGGAAGAGTAGTTGTTGTAGAAGATCAGCATTGATTTTATTGAACTGTAGGCTGACTCGGGGATGTATGACATACTCCTCCTCTTAACTTGTATGTTCTTAAGGAGGATCTTAAGGAGATCCCCCATGAACTGGATATCATAATTTTTTGCATATGCTCTCATATGTTTCTCCAACTTCTGCAAATGCGGACTGAAATATTTAGCGAGATGAAGGCAGCTATTAATTGTTATGCAGCTTTATTTTGGAGATAGCAAATGACCAAAATAACAGTTGGAAATAAACTACACTGACCACTTAGTTTTCATGGGCTGATTTTTGTTTTTGCTTTCACCTTTCTGTAAAAACTGACCTCCTTTATCTTGACTTTCAGCTCCAGGTACAAACCTGCACCTGGAGGTATCCTCTTTAAAGCCATGTGCCTCTTTCTTTTTTTTCAACAAGTGGGATGGCCATCCCTCTAACTACTTTTTAGCATTTTGTTGGTAGGTTTATCAATAAAACGAGAGTACCTCTATGTTTTTTCTATGTTAAATTCCCTCTGAACTGCCTGTGCTTTAAGGAGAACAATCCCAGCTTCCATAGTCTTTCCACATTCCCCCTCCTCCCTAGTACTGTTCTGGTCAATCTCCTATGCACCCCTTCCAAGGCCTTGACATCTTTCCCAAAGTGTGGTACTTAGAACTGGCCACAGTACTCCAGCTGGGGCTTAACTAAAAGATCAGCATAACTTCTGTATTTTGTTATTTACGCTCTCACTCTTTTTAAGGCTGTGGATTCCACATGCTGTTTTAACGCCTACTCAACTTGTCATGACCCATTCAAAGATTTATATCCATAAACCCCAGGTATCTCTCTCTGTGCACCCTATTTAAAACTGTACCATTTAGCTTATAGTGCCTATTCTCAGGTTTCCCCTTGTTGGAGAATCTAGACGTAGGAGACATAGTTTCAGAATAAGATGGGAGATAGGAACATAGGAAATAGGAGCAGGAGTAGGCCTTTCGTTGAGCCTGCTCTGCCACTCAAACAGATCATGGCTGACCATCTACATCTTATGCCATTTTTCCCACAATCACCATATCCCTTAATGTCATTGCATCTAGAAATCGATCAATTTTTGTCTTGAACATGCTCAATAATTGAGCTTCCACAGCCCTCTGGGGTAGAGAATTCCAAAAATACACTGCCTTCTGAATGAAGAAATTCCTCTTAATTTCAGTCTTAATGGCCTGCCCTTTATTCTGAGACTGTGTCCCCTGGTTCTAGACTCACCAGCCAGGAGAAAAATCCTATCCACATCTACCTTTCCATGTCCTGTAAGAATTTTAAATTTCAATGAAGTCACCTCTCATTCTGAGAAACTCTAGAGAATATAGATCCAGTCTCCCCAATCTCTCCTCATAACCCAAGGATTAGTCTGGTAAACTTCTATTGCACTCCCTCAATGGCAAATGTGACCTTCCTTAGATAAGGAAACCAAAATTGTACACAGTACTCCAGGTCTGGCCTCACAAGGCTCTATACAATTGCAGCAAGACATCTTTACTCCTCTACTCCAGGCCCCTTATGATGAAGGCCAACATACCATTTGCCTTCCTAATTGCTTGCTGCACCTATGTGCTAACTTTTAGTGACTCATGAACAAGGACACCCAGGTCCCTTTGGACATCAACACTTCCCAACCTCTCCCTATTTAAGAAATACTCCACCTTCCTGTTTTTTCTACCAAAGTGGATAACTTCACACTGATCCACATTATATTCCATTTGCCAAGTTCTTGCCCACTCACTGTAGCCTGTCCAAATCCCCTTGAAGCCTCCTTGCATCTTCCTCACAACTCAGATTCCCACCTAGTTTTGTGCCATCAACATATTTGGAAATATTTCAGGGGGAGGCAATGACGTAGTGGTATTGTTGCTGGACTAGTAATCCAGAGACCCGGGGTAGTGCTCTGGGGACCCGGGTTCGAATCCACAGCAGCTGACGGAATTTGAATTTAATAAAAATCTTGTTCACTAATGTCCTTTAGAGAAGAAAATCTGCTATTCTCACCTGGTCTGGCCTCCACAGAAATTTGGTTGACTCTTAAATGCCCTCTGAAATGGCCTAGCAAGCCACTCAGTTGTATCAAGCTGCTATAAAGGACCACCCGGCATCAACTTAGGCATTGACACCGGCAAACTCAGCCCTGGCGACCTTGCAAAGTCCTCTTTACTAACATCTAGGGGCTGGTGTCTCCCAGACTAGCCAAGCAACAGCCTGACATAACAAAAACAGAATTACCTGGAAAAACTCAGCAGGTCCGGCAGCATCGGCGGAGAAGAAAAGAGTTGATGTTTCGAGTCCTCATGACCCTTCGACAGAACTGGTAGTTTTTCCAGGTAATTCTGTTTTTGTTTTGGATTTCCAGCATCCGCAGTTTTTTTGTTTTTATCAGCCTGACATAGCCAGCCTCACAGAATCATACCTTACAGATAATGTCACAGACTCCTCCATCACCGGCAGAGGTGGTGGCATAGTGGTATACAGTCACGCAACAATTGCCCTGGAAGTCCTCAACATCGACCCCAGGCCCCATGAAGTCTCATGGCATCAGGTCAAACATGGGCAGGGAAACCGGCCGATTACCATGTACCACTCTCCCTCAGCTAATGAATCAGTGCTCCTCCATGTTGAACGCCACTTGGAAGAAGCACTGAGGGTGGCAAGGGTGCAGAATGTACTCTGGGTGGGGGACTTCAATGCCCAACACCAAGAATGGCTCGGTAGCACCACTGCTGACTGAGCAGGCTGAGTCCTAAAGGACATAGTTGTTAGATTGGATCTGCGGCAGGTGGTGAGGGAACCAACAAGAGGGAAAAACACACTTGACCTCATCCTGACCAATCTGCCTGCACCTGTCCATGACGATATTGGTAGGAGTGACCACTGCAAGGTCATTGTGGAGACGAAGTCCCGCCTTCACATTGAGGATACCCTCCATCGTGTTGTGTGGCACTACCACCGTGCTAAATGGGATAGATTTAGAACAGATCTAGCAATTCGACTGGGCATCTATGAGATGCCATGGGCCATCAGCAGCAGCGGAATTGTACTGGAACACAATCATGGCCTGGCATATCCCCCACTCTACCATTACTATCAAGCCAGGGGATCAACCCTGGTTCAATGAAGAGTGCAGGAGGGCATACCAGGAGCAGCACCAGGCATACCTCAAAATGAGGTGTCAATCTGGTGAAGTTATAACACAGGACTACTTGCATGCCAAACAGCATAAGCAGCAAGTGATAGACAGAGCTAAGTGACCCCACAACCAACGGATCAGATCTAAGCTCTGCAGTCCTGCCACATCCAGTCACAAACAACTCACTGGAGGAGGAGGAGGAGGAGGAGACTCCACAAATATTCCCATCCTCAATGATGGAGGAGCCCGGCACATCAGTGCAAAAGATAAGGCTGAAGCATTTGCTACAATCTTCAGCCAGGAGTGCCAAGTGGATGATCCATCTCGGCCTCCTCCAGAGGTCCCCAGCATCACAGATGCCAATCTTCAGCCAATTTGATTCATTCCTCGTGATATCAAGAAACATCTGAAGGCGCTGGATACAGCAAAGGCTATGGGCCCTGACGACATTCCAGCAATAGTACTGAAGACTTGTGCTCCAGAACTTGCCATGCCCCGAGCCCAGCTGTTCCAGTACAGCTGCAACACTGGCATCTACCGGCAATGTGGAAAATTGCCCAGGAATGTGTGGTATATAAAAAGCAGGACAAATCTAACCCAGCCAACCACCACCCAATCAGCCTACTCTCAGTTATCAAGAAAGTAATGGAAGGGGTCAACAACAGTGCTATCGAGCGGCACTTGCTTATCAATGACCTGCTCAATGACGCCCAGCTTGGGTTCCACCAGGGCCACTCAGCAACAGCCTTGGTTCAAACATGGACAAAAGAGCTGAACTCCTGAGGTGAGGTGAGAGTGAGTGCCCTTGACATCAAGGCAACATTTGACCGAGTGTGGCAGCAAGGAGCCTAGCAAAACTGGAGTCAATGGAAATCAGGGGAAAGCTCTCCATTGGTTGGAGTCATACCTAGCACAAAGGAAGATGGTTGTGGTTGTTGGAGGTCAGTCATCTCAGCTACAGGACATCACTGCAAGAGTTCCTCAGAGTAGCGCCCTTGGCTCAACCATCTTCAGCTGCTTCACCAATGACCTTCTTTCCATCATAAGGTCAGAAGTGGGGATGTTCGCTGATGACTGCACAAAGTTCAGCACCATTCACGATTTCTTATACTGAAGCAGTCCATGTCCAAATGTAGCAAGACCTGGACAATACCCAGGCTGGGGCTCACAAGTGACGAGTAACATTCACACAAGTGTCAGGCAATGACCATCTCTAACAAGAGAGAATCTGACCATCGCCCCTTGATGTTCAATGGCATTACCATCACTGAACCCCCTACTATAAACATTCTGGGGGTTACCATTGACCAGAAACTGAACTGGACTAGCCATATAAATACTGTGGCTACAAGAGTAGGTTAGAAGCTCGGAATCCTGCGACCGGTAACTCACCTCCTGACTCCCCAAATCCTGTCCTCCATCTACAAGGCACAATGTCAGTAGAGTGATGGAATACTCCCCACTTGCCGGGATGAGTGCAGCTTCGGCAACAGTCAAGAAGCTTGACACCATCCAGAACAAAGCAACCCGCTTCATTGGCAACCCTTCCACAAGTATTCACTCCCTCCACCACTGATGCATAGTAGCAGCAATGCGCCATCTACAAGATGAACTGCATGAATTCACCAAGGCTCCTTCGATGGCACCTTCCAAACCCACAACCACTACAATCTAGAAGGATAAGGGCAGCAGATAGATGGGAACACCACCACCTGGAAGTTGCCCTCCAAGTCGCTCACCATCCTGACTTGGAAATATATCGCTGTTCCTTCACTGTGGCTGGGTCAAAATCCAGAAACTCCCTAACAGCATTATAGATGTACGTACACTATATGGACTGCGCTGGCCCAAGAACACAGCTCACCACCACCTTCTCAAGGGAAACTATGGATGGGCAATAAATGCTGGCCCAGCCAGCAAAGCCCACATCCTGTGAATGAAGTTTTTAAAAAAAAAATAACGTTTGGACCCCCAACCCAAATCGTTTATATACATTGTGAACAACTGTGGCCCAAGCACTGATCCTTACGGTACCCCACTAGTAGCAGCCCGCCATCCTGGGAATGAAGCTCTTTCCCGCTCTGTTTTCTGTTTGTTAACCAGGTCTCAATCCATAGTAATATATTACCCCCAGTCCGAAGTGATCTAATTTTGTTCATTAACCTCCTGTGTGTGACCTCATCAAAAGTTTTCTGAAACTCCAAATGCATCACATCCACTGATTCTGTCTTATCTATGCTACAAGGAATATCCTGTTTAAAAACTCCAGGTTTGTCAAGACATGGGGCCGTAACCTCCGAATAGTGTCAGAAGGTGCTGGCCCGCAGAAATTAGAAGAAATAAAATTCCTACTTGCCTGGTGTTGAAAATAATGTTGACACTTCTGTTCACCGGAACTGCTTCGGGCCTGCATTGAAGGACCCCTTGCAGGCCCCAGCGAAGTCTAGATCCAGCATATTCAAGGAGGCCATGCCCCCACCCTTTTACAATACTGGGTGGTCTGGGGGGTGGGGTGTCGGTCAGAGGGTTGGGGAGGGGTGGGGTTGTTGTCGGAGGTCGAAGATAGAGAATTGGGGGATGGTGTGGGGGAGTCCCGTGGGGTCGGTCTGGGTCTTTACAGTAGTTACTCAGAAGTTAGAAGAGGTTTTAATTCTTCTAACTTTTTCTGGGTAATTATTGGCATAACCCCAATGGAACCATCCAAAGTTTACGATTTAAACCACATTTTCAGATGGTTCCCAGCACAAGGCAATTGCTCAGAGGAAGTATGCACTTCTGGGCAATTACCATGCAAACCCTTACCTGTGAATTTGCCAGAGGGAACCCCAGTGCATCTTTAGGGTAGCCCCTAAATCTGATGCTGGGGAGCGCGGAAGTTACGGGCTATGATTTCCCTTTCATAAATCCATGTTGACTCTTGCCCGATAAAATTATCATATTATTATTTTCAAAACATCCAGTTATCACACCCTTTATAATAGATTTGAACATGTTCCCTACTACTGACGTCAAACTAACAAGTCTGTTTATTCTTAAATACTGGAGATGAGGAGGAATTATTTCCTGAGGATCATGAATCTTTGAATTTCTCTACCCCAGAGAGCTGTGAATATATTTAAGGCGGAGATAGACACATCCTTGAACTACAGGAAAATCTAGGGTTATGGGTAACAGGCAGGGAAATGGTGTTGAGGCCGCAATTAGATCAGTTATGATCTGATTGAAAGATGGAGCAGACTAGAGGGGCCAAACAACCTATTTGCCTCCTATATGTATGTTCTTATGTTCTTTCCAAAATGCATTTTATCTGCCACGTGTTCTGCCCCTTTTGCTAGTCTGCTAATGTCTTTCTGAAGTCTGCCATTATCCTCCTCACTTTATTTATTACATTACCAAGTGTTGTCATCCACAAACTCAGAAATGATTCCTCCTTAGAGCCAAGACCAGGTTATTTAATATATATCAAATAGAGCAGTGGTTGTTATATCGATCCCTGGGACACACCACTGTATACTTGCTTCCAGTCTGACAGACAACTATTCATCACTAACCTCTCTCTTTCTTGATCGATTTTGTATTCATGCTGCTACTGTCTCTTTAATACCATGGGCTTTCACCTAGATAACACATTTATTATGTGTACAGATTTGGACACTAGGATGATATGGCAGAATTTGGCATTGCACAAATTCATAAAATTGGTGATTTTTTTTTCCTTCCAGGAGTACAATTTACCAATACAAATCTTCTGATGTGAAAGAACACCCCTGTTCAAAAAGGGGAGAGAAATAAACTAGACAATTACAAACTACTCAGCCTTACATCAGTGATGGGGAAACAGCTAGAGACAATAAGCTGTGACAAAATTAACTGTCACTGGAAGAAGTTAATCTGCAAGAGCCAACATGGATCTATTAAAGGAAAATTGTGTCTGGCAAACTCAGTTCAAATTCTTTGTGGAAATAACAAAAGACAGTTGATGTTGTGTACACATGAACTCTCAGAAAGCTTTTGATAAAGTATTGCAGATTAACTTATTCCAGTGACAGTTAATTTTGTCACAGCTTATTGTCTCTAGCTGTTTCCCCATCACTTGTGTAAGGCTGAATAGTTTGTAATTATCTAGTTTATCTCTCTCCCCTTTTTTGAAGAAGGGTGTTCTTTCACATCTAAAGATTTGTATTTACATATTGTCCCCCTGGAAGGAGACAAAAACACCAATTTTTAACTTTGTGCAATGTTGAATTCCATCAAATCACCATGGTGTGCAAATCTGTAAGATCTGCTGTTCTGTGCTTTATGTACTGATATTCTGTGTGCAGTTGCGTACCGAAACAGATTACAGGCTGCCATCATGTTACTGTTGTTTATTACCAAAAATGGGATGCCTGTGTGTTACCCGTATTTTTCCTCAACAGCAGTGCATAGATTTCAATTCTGGGCAAAGTGTTGGGTTTATGAATGAAATACCGACCAATTTTCCTTTTAAAGTTGCGATAGAACACTAAAGAATGTCACTGGGATTTTAAAGGTTCTCCTCAGATATGAAAATATTTTGTTTGCGGTTAAAGGTGCTTCTGTTTTTCCATTAATATTTGCATATAGGGAATTGCATTGCAATAATGGTTCTAGGTTCATTGTTGATCTTCAAGAGCATCACTGGTATTAATGTGGTTGCAATTTATTTTCACTGTTAGCTTATGGTTTAAAATATAAAATGATAATACAATTCTATGAAAAGTTGAAATTGATTTCAGTAATCTTCACGTAATGAAGAGCTTGTGGCAGGCCAACAGTTTAAAGTATGAGTATATCAGACAAGATCACCTATTTCTGCCATTGCAACATCTCTGCCTATTTCCAAAAATCCACCACAGTCAAAGGCTTATCCACATATACAAACTTCTGGACTTTATTTCTCCACCACCTTCCATAAATTCCGAATAAACCAAAAATTGGCGGCGATGGCTTAGTAGTATTGTCGCTGGGCTAGTAATCCAGAGACCCAGGGTTATGCTCTGGGGACCCAGGTTCGAATCCTGCCATGGCAGATGGCGGAATTTGAATTCAACAAAAATCTGGAATTAAAAGTCTAATGATGACCAAGAAACCATTGTTGTGAAAAGGGCAAGGAAATCTGCTGTCTTTTACCTGCTCTGGCCTACATGTGACTCCAGATCCACAGCAATGCAGTTAACTTTTAAATGCCCTCTGAGCAAGGGCAATTCGGGATGGGCAATAAATGCTGGCCTAGGCAGCGACATCCACATCCCATGAGTGAATTTTAAAAATTCCATCACTCCCTATACTAATAATGTAATGCTTGCCAATTACTCCAATCCTTGTCAAGATACATTAATTGCCTGTCCCCTAGCAGATTAATTTTTCAAAACCTTAATGTTCAGATACAGACCCTTTTGTGGCTTAACTCAACTTATCTCTCTGACATTGTTGACCATTATACCCATTTCAAGCCTTTGATTCCTCTAACTGGTGGTCTCTCCATCTAAGCCTTCCAAGCTAGCTGTAGTTGTGACCCAGCTTTTGGAATTCCCTCCCTTAATCACGCCATCCCACTTTCTCTTCCTTTCGGGGGGTGACCAAAGGTACTGTTAGTTAGATATAGGCGTTCCATACTTTACCACAATTTTGCTTATCTCTGCTAACTTTCTCTTTTGGACTCAGGGTCTATTGTTACTCCCCTCAAAGCACTGTTGGAGTTTTTTCCTGGTTAAAGGTGCTGTACAAATGCAACTTTATAGTATCAATATACTATGCACCTTGATGGTAGGTTGTACACTCACTCCTCTGAGCAAGGAAACTGTGGGCTTTGCTGTGCTGTTAGTCAGCAAAGTATTGAAAATAATGTGTTGTAGAACAAAAAGAGGGGGTTACATGTGGATATAAAGAGACCAGAAATGAGAGAATACGATCTTTCAATGGGTACAAATGTTTATCTGAATGCAGCAATTCTTTAAGATAATTTTAGTAAGTTTATTAATTTATATCTGCTTTTAACAACAGAAGAAAGATCAAACGGACACCAGAATGAGCCCTCAGAAGGTAGCACAATCCAGCATTGATCTATTAGGTCTGGGTGAGTAATGAATATTTAAGTGGATTTTATTTCATGATTGTGTAAGAAATAACACAACCTTTTACTGAAATGAAAGTAATTATTCTTTGCATCAATAGTCATTGTTGGCTAAATTTGCAATGGTACAGGTAGTCTTCAGGCAGCCTATGAATTGGTAGTTCAAGCAATAAGACAACCGTACGTGCCTTGCTCTGCAGCTTACGAGTATAAGTAATGAGCTCCTAAGGGAAGGAATATCTACCTAAAGACTCATCGTATGTGACATTTCAACATTTGCAATACAAAAGATTTTAGGAAGGCTTATACAATACAGTCGTATTTTAGTATTGTGTATGAAGTCCATATTTTGAATCTCCCTGCTGAAATAGATTGTTTTCAACAGATGTTGACTAAGCAACTAGACATTTTTTGACAAATTATCTTCCTCTCTACCTGAATTACAATCTGGCCCCATGTGGTGAAAGTGCAAGTTCATTTTTATCTTGAATGCACATCTCTTTTGCTGTCAGTTGTTTGTCTTGATTTGCAACTAGTTTGTTTTGCTCCATGAAAACCATATTTGGCTTTGATTATAGAATTATCTTTTTGTCATCTCTTGCTATTTCTTAAATTGCACACATCACAGTGATCTTAAAGCATCTGGCAGCAAAAGACCACTACAGTCAGGAGACACACCCCAGTTCAATTTAAATTAAATTAAGGATTATTTTCTCCCGAATTAATGGAACTTGGGTAAAGTTGTCCATTCAATAACCTGAAGAAAGAGATGTTCCTTGTATTTAACATTCTGTAGAGAATGAAGAAGTATTAATGTGATTTTAAAAATTGATTAAATTCAATTATGGAAAGAAATGTGAATTCTTTGAAATTCTATGACCTCAAAACCAACCTTCCAAAAGAGGTGAAAAAATATCCATTTTGAAAATGTGTACAGTTACTATTTTTCTGTAGAATGGTTAAATCATCTAAAATTTTCTGTTAACTGATTAAAAAGTTAGTGAATTTTTATTGTCCCTCAATAAGAATTTTGCCTCACATTTCACTTTCAGTCAAATCTCAGGACTTTCCATTTGTAAGTTTAATTCCATCTATTTAGTAAAACCTTTATAACGAATTTTCTCTCCAGAAGATTTTGTAAATGCAACCAACACCTTGAACATTTTCTCTTCTCTTTTCAAAAGCTCATTACTTCTTGGAGTATAGCCTAAGAAGTATAACCTGAGAAGTTCTGGGGAAACCATGCACATGAAAATATCCCTGCATTTAGGTGGTGTCAATGGTGTCTATTCCTGAAATCAAGTGTGAAGGTGCCAGTTATTTTTTCCCCAGCTAAAGGTTCTTCATTGCTTGAATCAGACCTTTCTCTAAAGTTTGTGCATCAATACCTCCGGCCTCTTTCGGATCAGATTTATTACTTAAACTAACCAGGTCGTCATCTCAAATTTCCCCAGGAGCTTCAGTGTTGGTACCTGTCAGGCTGTATGCCCTCCAAACCTACATAGCATTTATATAGTTCCTTTCATGATGTCAAGAACATCCCAAATGCTTTACAGCCAGTGAAGTATTTTTCATGCGTAGTAACTGTCCTAATGTAAGGAAGTGAAGCAGCCACTATTTACACAGCAAGGTCCCACAAACAGCAATGAGATAAGGCCAAGATAATCTGTTTAGTAATCTTGGCTAAGAGATCAGTGTTATCCAGGACATTGGGAAAGCTCTTCTAAACTTCGAATAGTGCCAAGTAATATTTTACATCCACCTGAGGCAGACAGGTCCACGGTTTAACATCTTGTACAAATTGACTGTGTGCAGCACTCCCTCAGTACTGCACCGATGTATCAGCCTGGATTGTGTTCATTTTCCTGGATTAGGACTTGAGAACACAACTTTCCCACTCGGTTCAATTAAGTTAAGTCTAACTCTGATGAGTTGAAGGTCCACTTGGAGGTAAGGGGGTACAATATCCAGCTTTGGAGTTGCCAAGAGCTGGAGCTGTTTGCATATTCAGACAGCCAAAAGCCTGTATTTCTGCATAATGACCGATTCTCCCAGCCTGAAGGTTGGACAGTCTCCTTTTTTATTGCTCCATATCCCACACTAACTTAAATTTATTCCCTGCCAGCATTTTGTAATGTCAGTTACTCCATTGGTCCTGTAAACCATGATTTCAGATTCTCTCAATGAGTAGAATCAGGATCCTATTGCCTGCAGAAGGAATTTATTCCGATAGATTTATGTTGCAAATACATACTTCAGTTAAAAGCTTGGCAATGGGAAGACCATTTTTAGGTAAGGATCTCCCATGACAGGCAGTAGATATTTTGCTTAGTTTCATTAATAGAGATTGTAACTTAAAATGAAGTTTATTTATGGTGGTACCCAGTCAATTAGCCTGTGTATTGATGTTCACGTTCTATAATACATGCAGCATCTACTTAATGTTGTTAACTCAGTTATATTTGGGTTCATGTTACAGCTATTTTCTACTATGGCCTGTTCGAGTAGAATGTCTCAGGTTCACCTTTGATGTTCCATTTTATTAAATGTTTCAGAAATTTTGTGCAGTTAGAGTATCCTTATTTCCAATGGGAACCTTGGTTTAGTTATTCACTGAAACTGCCACTTAGCTTTTACTGTACGGAAAGCTGTACTCTTAAGATCATCTTCTCTCAGCAGTGGTATCTGCAAGTTCTTACTGGATTTTGCCATAATTTGTTTGATATTCTAATGGGGCATTTCTTGGGACTCACCCTAATTATCATCATAGTTACTTTAGGGTCAATTTCCACTTTTGCTCAAGAGTCATAGCTATTTATGGCACAGTATGGGGCCATTTGGCCTATTGAGTGTATGCTGGCTCACCATGGAGCAATGCAGTCAGTACCACTCCCCCCGCGCCCCATGTTTTATCCCTGTAAACCTGCAAGGTTATTTCCTTTAAGTGTCATCCAATTTCCTTTTCTTGATCTTCTCCACTTCCATTACCTTCGAGGGCAGCAAATTCTATCAAATCTCCTCTCAATTGCCTTTGCTCCAAAAAGAACAACCCCAGCATAAGCTCCCTGCTTTTGCCTCTATTTTTGAAGCCCAAGCTCCTATATGCTGAGCTAACCACTCTCTCAACATGTCCTGCCACTTTCAAAGATCCGATGCACATACACGCTTAGTTCCGACACATCCTTTAGAACTGTGCCATAGAGTCTGTATTGCATCTTCCAATCCCTTCTGCCAAAATGCATCACCTCACACTTCTCTGTATTAAATTCCAACTGCCACTTGCCTGCCATTGTATTGTTGCAGTCAATTAGTATCACCCTCACTGTTTGTCACTCCTCCAAATGCGGTATCATCACCACATTGTGAAATTTTACTCTGTGTTCCAATATCCTAGTCATTTATATGTATCAGAATAACAATAGTCCTAACACTGACCCTTGTGGAACACTACTGTCTACCACCATCCTGCAGTCTGAAAAATAACCGTTTACCATGACTTGCTGTTTTCTGTCCTTAAGCCAATTTTTTATCCAATTGGACTCTGACCCTGCAATTCCATAAGGCCCAATTTTGTTAACCAACATTTTGTGGTACTTTGTCAATTACTTTCTTAAAATCCATATCGGCAGCATTCATTGAATTCTCTTCATCAACCTTCTCTCTGAAACTTCATCAAAAAATTTGAGAAAAAATTCATTCTACACCCCCTCTCATAAATCATAATGTTTCATAGAATTATATAGATATTGCAATACTGAAACAGCTCAGCCAGTTTGTTTTCATCTTTATCCTTCATGTGAACAGTAATTCCAATCCCACTCAATTCCGATGCTCGTCTATTTCCCCTGTTTTTTAGTTACCAATCTAACTTATTCTTCAAGCTGATCATGGTCTTTCCTTTAAGAAATTTAGGACAGAAAATGATGAAACATTTCTTTTATATAAGAATAAATGTAGGTTGTCTTAATAGTCACTTCCTTGGGTGAAGGATACAAGGCAGATAAATGGCTGATTAAATACACTTCTCTTGCTTCCATTAACAGAAAAGGTGGCCAATAGGCAAGTTAAAGGTTACCCCACCTGTTGTTTTCCAGTATCCCTACATGAGGTTCTGGTTGGCACACACAAGGCTGCCACATGAAACAATCCTCATAAATTTACTACACAATGCCTAGACTTACAACAGTACACCACGTCCTGTGGTGCACAGTTCTGACAGATGGTCATGTTTATGCCCATCATCTCGTTGCTAGCCTTGCCACCCCCCATTACTCTGAAATTTGTACTACTTTGGTACATTTTACCCAATGCTTGGGGGATGGTGAAAGAGAAAGAAAGGCAGATTAATTGTCTGGAAGAGTCACATTCATTTTTCAAACACTGCATGTCATGGGTTTGCAATCCCAGTCCTGGAAGGGACAGTTTTGAGGAACTGGGGAATGTTGGGGAAAGTGCTGAGTTTCAATCTATCTTTCAAGTCAAAATTAATTAGTACCAGTCTTGGGTATTTTGTACAGTACAGGAGTAGGAGACTGTGTAGTGCGATTTATCCACAATATCATGACCACACTTTGTATGTTCAAGTCACAATATCTTCAGAACCTATCCAATTGGGCTATGCTTCTCCACTGTCTAAAGGAAGAATACCATTCAGTTTGCACTAGAACACCTAGATCTCTCTGTATCTCAAAATTCTGCAGTCATTCTCCATTTAAGTAATATGGTGCTTTTTTATTCTTCCTGTCAAAGTGAACAACTTCACATTTTTACGCATTATACTCAATCTGCCATACTTTTCCCCACTCACTCAACCTATCTATATCCATGTGCAACCTCCTTATGTCCTCTTCCCAACATACCCTGCCACTACCTATCTTTAGCATCTGCAAACTGAGCTACCATGACTTCACTCACCTTGTCTAAGTCATTGATATAAATTAGAAAAAGTTGAGGCATCAGCAGAGACCCCTGCGGGATTCCACTTGTTACTTCCTGCCAATCCGGAAAAGACCCATTTATGCGTACTTTGTTTTCTGCCAATCTTCTACCCATGCTAATATGTTACGCCTACACCATGAGCTTTTATTTTCCGCAATAACATTTGATGTGGCACTTCATCAGATGCCTTCTGGAAAGCCAAGTACAGTATAACTACAGGCTCCCCTTTATCCACAGCGCATGTTGTTCCTTCAAAGAATTCCAATAAATGGGTCAAACATGATTTCCCAGCACCTCAGTGCAAAAGATAAGGCTGAAGCATTTGCAACAAGCATCAACCAGAAGTGCCGAGAGGATGATCCTTCTCGGCCTCCTCCAGAGCCCTCCAGCATCACAGATGTCAGTCTTCACCCAATTTGAATCATTCCACGTGATATCAAGAAATAGCTGAAGGCATTGGATACAGCAAAGGCTATGGACTCTGACAGTGTTCTGGCAACAGTACTGAAGCCTTGTGCTCCAGAACTTGCCATGCCTCTAGCCAAGCTGTTCCAGTACAGCTACAACACTGGCATCTACCCGGCAATGTGGAAAATTGCCCAGGAATGTCCTGTACACAAAAAGCAGGACGAATCCAACCCGGCCAATTACCGCCCCATCAGTCCACTCTCAAACATCAGTAAAGTGATGGAAGAGTTCATCAACAGTGCTATCAAGTGGCATTTGCTTAGCAATACCCAGCTCGCTGATGTCCAGTTTGTGTTCTGCCAGGGCCACTCAGCTCATGACCTCATTACAGCCTTGGTTCAAACATGGACAAAAGAGCTGAACTCCAGAGGTGAGGAGCCCTTGCAAAACTGGAGTCAGTGGGAATTGGGGGGAAGCCTCTTGAAAGTTGGAGTCATACTTAGCACAAAGGAAGTTACTTGTGGTTGTTGGAGGTCAATCACCTCAGTCCCAGGACATAACTGCAACCCAACCATCATCAGCTGCTTCAACAATGACCTTCCTTTCATCATAAGGTCAGAAGTGGGGATACTTGCTGATGATTCACAATGTTCAACACCATTCATGACTCCTCAGATACTGAAGCAGTCCATGTCCAAATGCAGCAAGACCTGGACATAACATTCGCGCCACACAAGTGCCAAGCAATGACCATCTCCAACAAGAGAGAATCTAACCATCACCCCTTGTTGTTCAATGGCATTACCATCACTGAATCCCCCACTATCAACACCCTGGGAGTTACCTTTGACCAGAAAGTGAACTGGACTAGCCATATAAATATTGTAGCTATAAGAGCATGTCAGAGGCTAGGAATCCTGCAGCGAGTAACTCACCTCCTGACTGCTCAAAGCCTGTGCGCCATCTACAAGGTACAAGTCAGGAGTGTGATGGAATACTCTCCACATGCCTGGATGAGTGCAGCTCCAACAACACTCAAGAGGCTGACATCATCCAGGACAAAGCAGCCCATTTGATTGGCATCCCGTCCACGAACATTCACTCCCTCCTCCACCTTAGCAGCAGTGTGTACCATCTACAATATGCACTGCAGGAACTCACCAAGGTTCCTTAGACAGCACTTTCCAAACCCATGATTGCTACCACCTAGAAGGACAAGGACCGCAGATACATGGAAACACCACCACCTGGAAGTTCTCCTCCAAGCCACTCACCATCCTGACTTGGAAATAAATAGCCGTTCCTTCATTGTCACTGGGCCAAAACCCTGCAAGTCAAAATCCTTCCTAATGGCACTGTGGGTGTACCTACACCATGTGGACTGCAGCAGTTCAAAAAGGCAGCTCACCACCTTCTCAAGGGCAACTAAGGAGAAGCAATAAATATTGGCCTAACCACAGCATCCATATCCCATGAATGAATAAAAAAATAACTTTTCTTTGAAAAAGAAAGTCTAGGGTCTCTTAATTTGACCCTAAAGGCCAAGAGACCAGAGTTCTGCATTGATGATTAGTGTTTCTGGTAGGTTTGAAGGGTGGATAGCCGTCACTATTTATTTGTTGCCCTCTGGTTACATCTGTATGGGGTTGGGTTGCAATCCTCATTCAAATCGTACCTCATTTTTAGTTGAAAATATCTCAGCAAATGAATAAGCCCACAATACTTTGGTTTTTGACTCTGACTGGTACGTGCTTTGCTTTATTAAATATTAAACATTGATGCTTCCACTTTTATGATAAAGTTTTAAGTTCTGACCTCATGGAGATATGCCACTATTTACAGGTGTTATTTCCATTGGATGCTAAATAAGTAGATGATTTATCAAGAGCTTGGCTTCTTTCTGTGTGCCTCTGGTCTAGTACCATTGTGTTGCAATGGTGAAACCCAACAAGTGTTTTGATTGAAACTTTTACACTAATCCCTACAAATCTAATTCGAGGATTACTCCTTTACTCCTGAGCTAGTGAAATCTAATGTTATGGTTTGCAAGATTAGCACGATTTGGATCTCTGATCATGCTTCGGTCATAGCTACCCTGATGATTTCAGAGCTGAAGAAGAGCTTAAGCAAATGTTGCCTCCCTTCCTTCCTCTGCTAAAATCCTCCTTCAGCTGTTCAGAATGTTCAACTTTTCAGAAGAACACAGCAATCATCTACTCTGGTCTGATACCTGAGATGTTTTACAATGTTATCATCATCTATGTCTCCAATGGAGCAGAGATTTCTGAGGGTGAATTCAACTTGTTAGCAAGCCAACAAAGTAATTGGACACTGGAGGTGTTCTTTGCTTTATGTCGTTATCAGAGGGAATTAGATTGCCTTCTGGCCTCTACTGTTGAGGAACTAAATTGGTATACAAATGTTTGTTCCTTTGAGTGCAAGGATAAATTGGACTTTCTATTTGTTTACTCTCTGAGGAAGCAGTAAGGTGATTGAGCCAACCTTAGGACTAGTAACAGCCAAAGTATTTAAATGGTTCATTGCAAAGGTTCCCAGCTCCCCCTTTGTATCACTTTTATAGGATTTGAAGGTTGTAGTTAATGATTGGTCACGCTTGTATTCTAGTGTTAGTTGAACAGTGTGAGCTAATTTTCCCCAGTTGTCTGTACAATTTCTAGATTTTTACAAACTTGTAGTTAAGTTTGTTATTAAAATATATTATCCCGTCTATTGTGATTCTTCTTTCGCATTTCCGTGTAATTCATAATTGAAATATGCAGTTTATTCAAAACTAAAACCTGCCCAACACTGAGACTGTGATCACAATTTTGAAGTTTTACAATTAGATAACTGACTTAAAGTTGCAACTCATTTAAATTAATTGAAGACTTGCAATCTGTGCATTTTAGTTTTGAGCAATTTTCAGTAAGTGAAAGTGCCACTAATTCTGTGGAGTTTGAGCTTTATGGAACAGCAGCGGAGTTGCCCAATTATCTCTTACCAGACACACTATAATCAAAGCAGCAAGGAGATATGCAACAGAGAAGTTTTGCGGTTCTATAGTTTGATTATTCTCCTCCTTGAAGTCTCAGAAATGGGCTTAAAATTGAAGCCGCAGAAGCATCCATCTCAAATAAAAGTCAGTTTCCAACATTATTTTCAGTCCCTCCCTCCCTCCTCTGTCCCCTTCCCTCCTGCCTGACTCTTTTCCCTTACACCATCTTCTCCTCCCCCACAGACATCTTCCTCCTCCCCTTAGCCCCACCCTGGACTCACTCCTCCAACCCCCCACCCCATCTACCTCACTACTTGTTGCACTCTCCTCCATTACAACCTCTTCCCCCTGTACTCCACCCCCCCCCCCCCACATTCCCTCCAAACCTCACCCTCACGGTCCCCTCTCCCCACACTCAAACCTACCCCCCCTCACCACCCGTACACCTTCCTCACCCAGTCACACCAAGACCTTCCTCTCCCACCCCACCTTGGTACATCTTCCTCCCCCACTCACAGCTGGATCTTCCTTCCCCCCCACCCACCACCCCAGCCATAAGTAGCAGCCCATGGCCAATACCATGATGGTCCAAAGCAGACCCAAGATATCAATGGAGACCTCCTACCTTCTATGAGCTGCTTTGTGGCAGAGCCATTTCCATGAGAATCCATACAGCATGCGATGCAGGTGTTCCTCCAGGGTCTGGTAGCTGTAGGGCTCCAGCATCATCATCTTGGATGTCTGCAACCTGAGCAAGGCCCTAATGGTAAGCCCTGACTTCTGCATGTCACCATTGTCCAGATGTCTTCTGGACCGGTGTGTTTTCCCGCCAGCGTAATGGCAAATCTAACGAGGAGGACGATTTCAGTTGGGCCTTTGCATCCCATCAGTGGGATGCACAGTGGATTCATGCTGGCCTCTAGTGGGATTCGCATTCTGCCATGATGGGCACCATTGGATGATCCTGCTGTGCTTTCATGCCATTGTGAAACTGATTTTTAGCCTTCTCGCCATATTGTTGACCTCCGTTGTCATGAAGCCCGGAGCCGGAAAATTCCAGCCTAAAATGCTGTCTATGCACCAGAGGTCCATAAAGCAGACCATTGTGCAATATTGATCCACTCTATCACAGTCCCAATGTTGTGTGTGCTGGCTGCAGGCTAGCGTTGTTAAGTTGACAAAGCTACCCCGTTCGTAAGTATATACAGAAAGAAATGGCAGTTTGAAAGTCAGGGGAAATTCTGTTCAAAGTATAGTCCTGCATCCAGGGAAAAAAACTGAGTTTGATATTAAAGAAATTCCCATGATAACCTGACTTTCACACTGAGCTGTTATTGACATGGTTTCTACCAGTGCAGTGTTTATCATTCTTACATTTTCAATTTGGGCATGTTTGTTTGAATTATATCCATTACAAGCCTACCGACTCCCACAGCTATCTCGACTACAGCTCCTCACACCCCGCTTCCTGTAAGGATTCCATCCCATTCTCTCAGTTCCTTCACCTCCATCACATCTGTTCTGATGATGCTACCTTCAAAAACAGTTCCACTGACATATCCTCCTTCTTCCTTAACCGAGGTTTTCCACCCACGGTCGTTGACAGAGCCCTCAACCGTGTCCGACGCATCTCCTGCGCATCCGCCCTCACACCTTCTCCTCCCTCCCAGAAACATGATACGGTCCCCCTTGTCCTCACTTATCACCCCACCAGCCTCTGCATTCAAAGGATCATCCTCTGCCACTTCCACCAACTCCAGCATGATGCCACCACAAAACACATCTTCCCTTCACCCCCCCCCCACCCCGGCGGCATTCCATAGGGATCGTTCCCTCCGTGACACCCTGGTCCACTCCTCCATCACCCCCTACTCCTCAACCCCCACCTATGGCACCTCCCCATGCAAAGGCAAAATATGCAACACCTGCCTCTTCACTTCCTCTCTCCTCACCGTCCAAGGGCCCAAACACTCCTTTCAAGTGAAGCAGCATTTCACCAGCATTTTCCACCAACTTAGTCTACTGCATTCGTTGCTCCCAATGCGGTTTCCTCTACATTGGAGAAACCAAACGCAGACTGGGAGACCGCTTTGCAGAACACCTTCAGTCTGTCAGCAAGAATGACCCAGACCTCCCTGTCGCTTGCCATTTTAACACTCCACCCTGCTCTCTTGCCCACATGTCTGTCCTTGGCTTGCTGTGTTGTTCCAGTGAAGCTCAATGCAAACTGGAGGAACAGCACCTCATCTTCCGACTAGGCACTTTACAGCCTTCCGGACTGAATATTGAGTTCAACAACTTTAGATCTTGAACTCCCTCCTCCATCCCCACCCCCTTCCTGTTTCTTCCCCCTCCCTTTTGTTTTTTCCAATAATTTATATAGATTTTTCTTTTCCCACTTATTTCCATTATTTTTAAAATCTATATTTTTTTGCCCTTTTAGTCTTTATTTCACCCCACCCCCACTAGAGCTATCTGTACCTTGCGTGTCCTGCTATCCATTCTTAGTTAGCACATTCTTTTAGATAATATCACCACCTTCAACACCTCTTTGTTCTTTTGTCTGTGACATCTTTTAGTCATCTGCTTCTATCACTGCTTGCTTGTCCCTACAACCTCCGCCACCCCCCTCCCCAACTTAAACCAGCTTATATTTCACCCCTCTCCTATTTTTACTTAGTTCTGTTGAAGGGTCATGAGGACTCGAAACGTCAACTTTGTTCTTCTCCACCGATGCAGCCAGACCTGCTGAGTTTTTCCAGGTATTTCTGTTTTTGTTTTGTTTGAATTATTGTTTGTCCTTGAGAAAACCGGGTCAAACAGCTTTGTTGGCATGGTACTATATCATCAATCTACAGGGGCTATACCACTGTGTCCCTACCTACTTCAAGGAAGTTCACATGTATTGAAATGATTTCAAGATCCTCTAAGAAAATGCACAATCCTTAAATATAAAAATATTTTGAGTGCTTGTGTATAAAATCAAAACTGCAAGGCAGGTAGCAAGAAGGAGGAAAATAACCACCTAATGAGGTGCAAAAACTGTTGCAGGATCAGATGCCAGGACACCATTAAAAACATAAGAACAGGGTTGGGCATTTAGCCCCTTGAGCCTATTCTGCCATTCACTTAGATCTCAGTTGATCTGTACCTCAATCACATTTTACCTGCCTTTGCTCCAAATCCCTTGATACCCTTACTGAAAAAAAAATGCTCAATCTTAATTTTGAAAATTTCAGTTGACCCATTATCCACAGACTTTTGGGGACAGTTTTCCAGATCTCCATTACACATTGCATTAAATGGTGCTTCCTGATTTTGCTCCCAAATGGCCTGGCTGTAATGTTAGAATTGTCATGTTTGGTAATCCCCTACCACAGGAAATAGTTTCTCTTTAACTGCCCTATTCAATCCCCTTTATCAATTTAAACATCTTGATAAGATTGCCTTCTGCACTCAAGGGGCAAAAAAGGCACACTTGTACAGTGTATCCTCCTAATACACTTGCAGTGAATCCACACTCTACCCTTTTCAGGCCAATACATCTTTCCTGAGGCGTGTTGGAATTGGCTGAACATAGTATTCTGGATTGTGGCTGACCGAGGGCCCTGCAAAGTTGAAACGTCACTTCCACACTTTTGAAACCCAACCCTCTCCAGATAAAACGCAACATTCCATTAGCCTTTTTGATTACTTTTTGCACCCATGCAGTAGCTTTTAATGAGTTGTATACATGGAAGCTGAAGTTCTTTATTTGTTACAGTTCCTTATCTGATCCCATTCAGAAAATATTCTTAATTGTCTTTCTTGGATTCTGACCGGACACCCCCTTATTTCACTGCATTGTGCTTCCATCTGCCATAATTTTTACCCACTTGTTATGTCCCCTTGTAACTGACTGCTCCTATCCACAAAAAATACTTTGCTTCCTGTTTCCATTGGTAGTACAAGGACTAGGGTTACATATTTAAGGTTTAGAGCAAGAAATGCAGGGAGAATGTGACGGAGAACTGTTTTACACTGTGAGAGTAACGGAAACAGAAACAAACAATGGTTTCAAAAGGAAATGGGATGGGCACTTGAAAGAAATAAGCCAGCAGGGCTATGGGGATTGAGTGGAGGGAGTGGAACTGACTGGATTGCTCCATGGAGAGCTGGCATGGACTCAAGGTGCTGAATGGCCTCCTTTGTGCTGTAAATGACTCTGACTCTTAGCTTAGCAGTCAACTGCAAACCTGGATATACCACCATCTATTCCTTCATCCTGGTAATTTATGTCCCAAGATTAGCTCCAATTTGGAGCACTTTTATTTTTGCTAATAATCTTGTACAGAACTTTATCAAATGCCTTCTTGAAGTTCTTGTAGCTAACAGGTAGAAACATTTCCCCCTTCAGTGATCTGCTCAAATAATTAAACTAGGTTTATATAGCTAAGGAACATGCTGAAGTCCCACCCAAAAGAGGAAATTGAAGCTAAAGTATGGATCCTAGTTGGGCATTACATGCATTGATCAAAATTTAATGGCTCTAGTATTCTGGTATTAACTTCTTCATGTGGGTAGGTCTTCCAAGCATCTCTGTTTATTACCCCTTTCATCTCTTGTATGAAGTCCCTGCTCACTCTAAAAAGGCTCATTTAGTCAACAACCAAACCATTACTCACTCCACTATATTTGCTCCATCTGCCACAACAATCAAGTAATTAGGCTGGAACCAAAATATTTGCAATAAACTTTTCTGCCCTCATTTATTTGAAGGTTTTTACTTAGGCTTCTTATCAGTAAAGTTGAAAATAATTTTGGAAAGCGTTTGACTCTTGGTATAATAATAATTTGGCAAGTGAGATATGGGATCATGGAGTCAAACAGTTGGTAAGCTCATAATTGTGTATTTTCAAAACACACTGTCTCCTGCCAATGCAAGGTGGCTGCCGATACCTGACTGCGCATGTGCAGAAATCCAAGGACGTCACGCTTGTGGGGACGGTGGGATAATGTAACAGGGATCCAGGATCAGGGAAGGCATCGGGAAAGGGCATGATATTAATGTTGCGGCTAGAGGGAAGAGCATGGTTAGGAGCTCACAGGTGGTCAAAGAAATCTATGCTTCCTGGTTTCTCAACCATAACCCCGCCCAGAAGAAAACACTAGAGCTGTGCATGCACAGCATTGGCAACAGACACAGCCATTTTCAAACGATAAGCAGGTTGTATTGTTAAGATATGATGAGCTAGACTTGACCAGTCTGATTGTAGTGCATAGCCAATCAAATATTCCAGGTGAACTGCTTGCATTCAGCATGTGACCAAAACTAAAAATTGAGCCAATTTTTTAAGCATTGACTCTGTTTTAGTTCCAAAAATGCATTTACTCAAATTCTTTCAAAAAAGGTAATTTAAGTTAGAAAATTAAATCTTTTAATTTGTTCCAGTTTAAGCAAAGTTTACTTAGAATAGGCATTTTGTTTTACTTTGGAGGTTCCTGTATTTTAAAATTAATGCCTTTGCTCTTTAAATGACCGTAGTTGTAAAGGAGCTGAGACCTCGCACTATATGTCTATGAAATATGCATATGAACATGGCTACCTCCTAAAATTTTTAAAACTGGACAAAGACTTTAAAAAACACTGAAGCTATGTCTGCCTGTAACCCTGAACTAAAAGAGCTTTCTGGCAATATCAGAGAAGCTGCCTTCTCGTTATCTCTGAAGAGACGCTAACGTTCCTTGTGGCTGCAGAGATAAAATTCAAAGGGAATTCTACAAAGGCCATCTACATTTCATAAGCCAATGAAGACCACTAGTCTGCTAGGACAAAGGACCCTGCAACCTCCTTAGAACTCTTAATAGTTGAAACATTATCAAGTTGGGCAAACCTGTTACACTGTCTTGCTGTACTGCCAATCAGTCTGCCATTTTCCATATGTCAATCAGTAGCTCAGAACAAAAGCTCTGTCCAGGCTTGAGTATCTGCCCCGCGCCGCCACCCCCCCCCCCCCCCCCCCCCCCCCCCATCTACACTGTTTTCCTACTGGATTTATGTATTGGCACTGATAAGACTAATTCATCTCAACACGCCTATCCCATTGTGGATGTCACCTCAATTGGAAAAGTGAATTACCCAGCATCAATCTTCAACCTGCCAACCCCTGTGGAAGAACCATTGGACTTTGATTCTGGGCTCAAGTGAAACAATAATTCTTTATTCTGAAGCCTTTGCCCTGTAAATCTTCCTTTCTCTCTCCCGCCTCTTTTATTGTATGAGTAAAAAGGAAGGCTATATTTCACCCTTCCTCTCGGATTTGTCTATGAATAAGCTACCCCTCTGAGTTTACCCTATCTCGAATTTGCTGTGGAGTTATTGATATAAATTGGATTTCACTAAAACTGACGAGTTGGAAAATATAGGTCCGCTTATAAAGGGGGAAATCAAAATAAAAACCCCTTTCTGTTTATGGACAAGTAGTAATAGGAGAAATCAGGGCTTTTTAAATTAAACCCCTTCCTACCCGTAACATGGGGTTAAACATTTAAGATCAGTTTTGTATTAGATCACCCACTCGGGTACTTTTTTCACGTCCCTGATCTTAAAATACTAAATATCCTCTTCTGTCTTTCCTGTTTGTAATGATTATCAATTGACATATTGATGGGAGTAAAATGTTGCAACAGAAGCTAAGGCCATATAACTAAGTTTACATTCTATTTCTATTGACAAATCAAGATGAAGGGTCATAGTGCTGGACATGAATAATGGTAAGAATGAATGAGAAGTTGAGGTAAATCAGGAAAGAGTCACTAGGATATAAAATCAAAACAGGACAGCAGAGAGAGAGATCATGGGAATATGGTGGCGTAGTGGTAATGTCACTGGACCAGCATGGCAGCTGATGGAATTTAAATTCAATGAATAAATCTGGAATATAAAGCTAGTCTCAGTAATGGTGACCATGACAACTATCATCGGTTGTTATAAAAACCCATCTGGTTCACAAATGTCCTTCAGGGAAGGAGGTCTGCCATCCATGTGTGGCCTACATGTGACTCCAGACCCAGAGTAATGTGGTTGACTCTTAACTGACTTCTGAAATGGCCTAGCAAGCCACTCAGTTCAAGGGCAATTAGGTATGGGCAACAAATGCTAACCGTGTAGGAGGGAGGGATTTGGATTCCTGAGCCATTGGGTCCGATTCTGGGGAAGATGGGATCTGTACGAGCTGGACAGATTGTATCTCAGCAGGACCGGGACTAATATGCTGGCAGGGGTATTGGCTAGTGCTGTGGAGGAGGGTTTAAACTAGGTTGGCAGGGAGATGGGAACCTGAACAGGGTGACACAAGAGGGAAACAAAAATAGGAAGGAAAGACAGATAAATAGAAAGCAAAAATGGAAGGCAGAGGAAACAAGGACTAGCAGCAGATAGGGCCATGGTGTAAAAAAGTGTAACAATGTTAAGAAGACAAGTCTAAACACACTGTACCTGAATGCGTGGAGCATTCGCAGTAAGGTAGATGAATTAACAGGGCAAATTGATGTAAACAGGTATGATATGATTGTGATTACAGCGACATGGCTGCAGGGCAAGCAAGGCTGGGAGCTGAATGTCCAAGGGTACTTTATATTTAGGAAGGACAGCCAAAAGGAAAAAGAAGTTGGATAGCATTGTTAGTTAAGGATGAAATCAGTGCGACTAGAGGGAAGAGCGTGGTTGGGACTCAGTGTGCAAAATTAAAGCACATGGGATCGTGTAGGGTAATATATTGGCATAGGTTAAGAATTGGTTAGCAGACAGGAAACAGATAGTAGGAGTAAATGGTTCTTTTTCAGAGTGGCAAGTGGTGACTAGTGGGTTACCACAGGGACCAGTGCTTGGGCCCCAGCTATTCACAATATATATCAATGATTTGGAGAGGGAACCAAATGTAATATTTCCAAGTTTGATGACGACACAAAACTTGGTGGGAATGTGAGTGGTGAGGTGGATGTTAAGAGGCTTCGAGGCGATTTAGACAGGTTGAATGAATGGGCAAACACATGGCAGATGCAGTATAACATGGATAAGTGTGAAGTTATCCATTTCAGTTGGAAAAAACAAAATGGCAGAATATTATTTAAATGGTGGTAGATTGGGAAATGTTCATGTACCTGGGTGCTCTTGTACACCAATCACTGAAAGCAAGCATGCATGTGCAGCAAGCATTTAAGAAGACAAATGACATGTTGGTCTTCATTGTGAGAGGACTTGAGTATAGCAACAAGGATGTCTCACTGCAGCTGTACAGGTCCTTGATGAGACCACACCTGGAGTATTCTGTACAGTTTGCTCTCCTAAGAGAGGGTATACTTATCATAGAGCGAGTGCAGCAAAGGTTCACCAGACTGATTCCTGGGATGGCAGGATTATCATTTTTTTAAATATTCGCTCCTGGTGTGGGTGTTTCTAGCTAGGCATTTATTGCCCATGTTCAGAGGGCATTTATGAGTCAACTACATTGTTGTGGATTGGGAGTCACATGTAGGCCAGACTAGGTAAGGACTGCAGATTTCCTTCCCTAAAGGACATTTGTGAACCAGATGGGTTTTTACAACCATCGGCAATGGTTTCATGGTCATCATGCGCATTTTTTCTGATGGGATTCAAACCTGGGTCCCCAGAACATTACACTGGGTTTCTGGAAAACCAGTCCAGTGAGAATACCACTATGCCACTGCCTCTCCTAAGAGAAAGATGCTAGCTTGCCCTCGCTATTGACGCTTCAGCCATTAGAAACTTTTTTTAAATTTACCCTACGTAAATCCTTGATTATTTTAAACATCTCTACCTCTTTTTCGCTTTCTCAGTTCCAATGAGAGTAAGCCCAGTTTATCTACATCACATCCATCCTAAAGTGTGGTGCCCAGATTTGGATGCAGTACTCCAACAGGGTCCGAGCTAGTGCGTTTAGCATAACTTCTTGATTTTTGTACACTCTGCCTCTGTTTGTATAGCTCAGGATCCTAATGCTTTATAAACTGCTTTGTTAACCTATCCTACCACCTTCAAAGGTAAAGTGTACAAACACCCCAGGTGTTTGTTGAGTTGTTGCCGTCTATTGTCTCTTTCATTTTTCCTTCCAAAATATATCAGTTCATGTTTTTCAAGATTGAATTTCATCTGCCTTGTGTGTGCCCATTCCACCAGCCTGACTGTGTTTCTTTAAGTCTATTACAATCTTCCTCACTGTTGGCTATACTTCTGAGTGATACCCAGCTTTAGTTTGTAGATTTTGGAGGAAAGAATTTCATAGAATGAACAGCCCAACTGGTTTATGCCCCTGTTTATGCTCCACATAAGCCTCCCCCACCCTTCCTCTTCTAACTAAGAGAGGGAATACAGCAGTTTGGAGTACCAAAGGCTAATTTTGGAGGAAACAAATGATTCCGAGGAGGATATGAGTCTTGATTTCAATGTGGTGACAACAAAGGGGACATGAAGAGCACATATAATGGTGCAAATTGAGGTCAAATAATAGCAGGATTGTTCAGAGGTGACAATTGTGCTATCGAATAAAATAGGGAAATGGAAGAAATATCGTGGGGAGAAAGAAGCTGGAGGCTAGAAATGAAAGAGAGCACCTATCAACAGACTTTTACTTGTATCTTTTAGAAGTGAGGTGTGTTGAATCTCCTCAGGATGAAGGTAATGTCCAAATCTTGACTGACCTGGTGATTGTACAGATTTTAGACTGGATAGGGAATATTAAAGAAGTAAAAGCAAATACTGCGGATGCTGGAAATCTGAAACAAAAACAAAATTTGCTGGAAAAACTCAGCAAGTCTGACAGCATCTGTGGAAAGGAAAACAGTTAACGTTTTGAGTCCGTATGACTCTCCATCAAAACAGTCCTGATGAAGAGTCATACGGACTCGAAACGTTACCTTTGTCTTCCTTTCCACAGATGCTGTCAGACCTGCTGAACGTTAAAGAAGTGTTTGCTACTAGCTTTTTAAAAGTTGCATTGGAGGAAATGTAGGCATTTTTCTTGAGGCCAACTTAGTTTCAACTGGCACGGACGCTTAGTACAAAATGACCCCTAATTGGGAGATAAATTGAAGCCATCTAACTCTGTACACACTAGTCAAACCTGGAACTTTTGTGGTCTGAGCACCTCACTTACTAACACCCATTAACATTGTGGTGGAAGGGAAGACCATGTCAAATTTATTTAAGCAGTATAGTTGGTAATGTTCTCTGTTTAGTTTCTCTAGGTTTAGAGACAGTTAAATGAGGAAACATTTATTTCAAGGTAACTGAACTGTAGGTTTTTCCAGCCTTTGATGTGTCTCTGCTTGAATTTGCGTGGGATTCAAACAAATTGGTGTTTTAGAGGAAGCTAATCACATGACTTTGCAGGCTGGGAGTTTTCTGTCAATGCATTATTATGTTTAAGACTCTTAAGTGTTTCCTATTAGTTTTACTATTTGCACTGTGAATGTAATAAAATGTTGTTTCAAATGTAATTATCTATCATTATATTATGGATTTGTTATTGTATCTCTTTGATTTCTTTTTAACTATATTTTGTGCAAAGCATCTTTGAAAATCTACATTTCAAAATCTTGGTTACTTTGATTATTTATCCTTAATATATGTGAATAAACAAGCAACCCTTACCCTTTCTAAGGTGAACAAAGGGATTGTTAGTTCTAAGGCTTGAGTGCAAATTCATTATTCATGTTACAGGTTTAAAACCTCTTGGGATGAGAGTGTTGCTACAAAAGTAGGTTTTTAAGTACACATTGAATCTTGAGCCTGCCTCTGTGAACACCATTAGATGGAAGGATCATTGAATGATGTGGCTGAAATTGAATACTTTTTTTCTGATGTGCGTTTCTTTTTGGAAGAAGAGAAAAAGAAAGGTCCAAGACAGGTGGTTTGATAAATAGATATGAAAGAAGGTGAGGAAATGGCCATACTGCTTTTGTTCCATCACTTCATCATCACCATGGCAACAAGGCTGCCTGCTCACAAGTTATCACTAAATCTTTAATGTTGATGCTTTAAGAAGGTTACACAGGACCTGTAGATGAATTTCTTTTCTCCAGGGTTGATGAGCTTTTTTTAATGGGAGCAATGAAAGAAAGTACCCTAAAGAAATATGACATTAAGACAGAGGTGAAGTACTTCCATTTAAATAGGATATCACAACTGCTGCATAATAAAGGTACCTTCCATTGCCATCAATAATCCACACTCCTTCCAGCTCTTTTCTTATTGTTATTTTTGCATTTGGAACTTAATTGACATAATGATTAATGTTGGCATCCAGTTCGCATGGGAACTACTATCAAACTCGATTTAGTGCAGACGCTCTTAGAAAGAATGAAGTGCAGCTTATTGGATGATTTTTGATAAGGGTGTTGATGAACCTTGTGAATGGTTTTGTACATCAAATGTCAGAAATCCTTTCCTCAAAAAACCTTTTGCATAGGACAAGCTATACAATCTTTTGAATGCATTTTTGATTCCCAGTTATTTTGGGAGATATTTTGCATTCCTGTACTGAGTGTGCAGGGGAAATATCTAACCTCTTATATGTGCTATCTCTAACATGTCTACATTAGTGTTTAAAGAAGAAAACATCAAGCATTTGAAACTCTGTTTTCAAAAAGCATCAAAGTTAAACTGCATGAATAATATTCATTTTTATCCATTCATGGGATGTGGGCATCACTGGATAGGCCAGCATTAATTGCCCCTGTTCAGAGGACATTTTAAGAGTCAACCACATTGCTGTGGGTCTGGAGTCACATGTAGGCCAGACCAGGTAAGAATGGTAAATTTCCTTCACTAAAGGACACTAGTGAACTAGATGAGTTTTTACGACAATCTGGAATGGTTTCATGGTCATCATAAGACTTTTAATTTCAGATTTTTTAAAATTCAAATTTCACCATCTACAGTGGTGGGATTTGAACCAGGGTCTGCAGAGGATTATCGTGTGTCTCTGGAATACTAGTCCAGCGACAATATCACTGTGGCATTTAAAAGCAATGGCATTGTTTAAAATGGGCAAGAAATGAAGTGAGGTTAACACTGAAGACTGGCTATTTTAGCCAGTTAGGTCAAGTTATTCTCCAGAGGAATGCAAGTTGAAGAAATCAGCCACCCAAAGTTACTCAGACTTGATCCCAATTTGGTTACAATTAACCCTTTATTGAAATTCAGATGTGTATGCAGCATGATGTTTAAGGCAATAGCAGACAATATTACCCATCACCATCTTTTGGATAGAAAGTATAACCCACAGAATGTGGCCTCCACTCAAACTGTCTAAGCTCCCTGGGGTAGAGTGTTTGCTCTGGACATTATTGCTGATTGTAATTGCACTTGTTCTTGAAAAGCTCAGCAAAGGTTTCTACTCAAAAATGTGCCATTAACCAGCTCAATCAGGTAGCCATAAGACGTGGGAGCAGAAGTAGGCCATTCGGTCCATCGAGCCTGCTCCGCCATTCAGTGAGATCATGACTGATTTGATAATCCTCAACTCCACTTTTCTGCCTTTTCCCCATAACCCTGATTCCCTTACTGATTAAAAATCTGTCTGAGTCTTGAATATACTTAAAGAATTCCACAGATTTGACTAACCTCTGCGAGAAGAAATTCCTCCTCATCTGTTTTAAATGGGTGCCCCCTTACTCTTGAGATTATGCCCTGAGGTCCTACACTCTCCCACAAGGAGAAACAGCCTCTGAGCATCCACCCTGTCAAGCCCCCTAAGAATCTTATGTTTCAACAAGGTCGCCTCTCCTTCTTCTAAACTCCAATGAGCACAGGCCCAATCTACTCAACCCCTCCTCATAAGAAAATCCCTCCATCCCTGGAATCAACCTAGTGAATCTTCTCGGGACTGCCCCCAAATTATATCTCTCCTTAGATAAGAACACAAGAACTTGGAGCAGG
This sequence comes from Carcharodon carcharias, assembly GCF_017639515.1. Taxonomy (NCBI): domain Eukaryota; kingdom Metazoa; phylum Chordata; class Chondrichthyes; order Lamniformes; family Lamnidae; genus Carcharodon; species Carcharodon carcharias. The sequence goes on from NC_054471.1 coordinate 84,766,553, forward strand.
AGTAGGCAATTCAGCCCCTCAAGCCTGCCCCACCATTCAATACGTTCATGGCTGATCTCATTTCGGCCTCAACTCCAATTTCCCACCCTCTCCCCATAACCTTTTGAACTGTTACTAATTAAAAACCTTTCTATTTCCTCAAATTTATTCAGCGTCCCGGCATCCACTGCACTCTGAGGTAGTGAATTCCACAGATTCACGACCCTTTGAGAAAAGTAATTCCCCCTCATCTCTGATTTAAATCTACCACCCCTTAGCCTAAAACTATGGCCTCACATTCTAAAATGCCCCACAAGGGGAAACATCCACTCCACATCTACTTTGTCTATCCCCTTTATATACTTATATACTTCAATTAGATCTCCTCTCCTTCTAAACACGAGCGAGTATAAGCCTAAACTGCTCAATCTCTCCTCATAATCAACCTAGTGAACCTCCTCTGAGCCACCTCCAATGCAGCTACATCCTCCCTCAAGTAAGGGGACCAAAACTGTGTACAGTACTCCAGGTGCAGTCTCATCAATGCCTTGTACAATTGCAACAGCACTTCCCTATTTTTATACTCTATTCCTTTAGCAATTAATGCCAAAATTCCATTTGCCTTCCTTATTACCTGCTGTACCTGCATACTAGCTTTCAGCGATTCATACAGGACACCCAGATCCCTCTGCACTGAAGCATTCTGAAGTTTCTCTCCATTTAAATAATAAGACGCCTTTTTATTCTTCCAACCAAAATGGATAACCTCATACTTATCCACGTTAAACTTCATCTGCCAAATTTTGGCCCATTCACCATTGCCCATATCCATTTGTAAATTTCTTATTTCTTAATTGCAACTTACCTTCCCACCTATTTTGGTGTCATCTGCAAATTTAGCTATAGTACCTTCTATCAGTGAATCCAAGTCATTAATATAGATTGTAAATAGTTGGGGCCCAAGGACGGAACCCTGTGGCACCCCACTAGTCACAGCTTGCCATCCAGAAAAAGATCCATTTATCCCGACTCCCTGATTTATATTGGTTAGCCAATCCTCTATCCAAGCTAATATACTATCCCTAACTCCGTGTGATCTTATCTTGTGCATTAATCTTGTGTATAAGGGGACCAAAATTGTTCACAGTATTCTAGGTGTGGTTCTAACTATAGTGCCTTGTATAGTTTTAACAAGACTTTTATACTCTGTTTCCTTTGAAATAAAGGCCAACATTCCATTTGCCTTACCTATTACCTACTGAACTTGTATGCTAGCTTTTTGGGATTCATGCACGAGGACCCTCAAATCCCTCTGTGCTGCAGCTTTCATCAGTCTTTCTCCATTTCAATAATATTCAGCTCCTCTATTCTTCCTGCCAAAGTGCATAACCTCACACTTTCCCACATTATATCCCATCTGCCACATTTTTGCCCACTCACTTAACCTGTCTGTATCCCTCTGTAGACTGTTTATATCATCCTTACCACTTGCCTTCCCATCTACTTTTGTATCATCCGCAAACTTGACGATAGTACATTCATTTTCCTCATCCAAGTCATCGATATATATTGTAGATAATTGTGTCCCCAGCACTGATCCCTGTGGCACTCCACTAGTTACGGGATACCATCTTGAAAATGCCCCATTCCATCCCAATCCCATCCCAACTCTGTTGTCTATTAGTTAGCCAGTGCTTTATCCATGCAACCTCCAACACCATGGGCTCTTATCTTATTAAGTAGCCTTATGTGTGATACCTTATCAAACACCTTTTGGAAATCCAAATTTATTACATCTACTGGTTTCCCTTTATCAATCCTGCTGGTTACCTCCTCAAAGAATTCTAACAAGTTTGTCAGGAATGATTTCTCCTTCATGAAGCCATGCTGACTCTGCTTGATTAGATTATGTATTTCTAAATGCTCTGTTGTAACATCCTTTATAATAGACTCCAACATTTTCCCAATGACAGGTGTCAAGCTAACTGGCCTATAGTTACTTGATTTTTGTCTCCCTCCCTTTTTGAATAAGGGTGTTACATTGGCAGTTTTCCAATCCTCATGAACTCTTCCAGAATCTAAAGACTCTTGGAAGATTGCTACCAGTATATCCACTATCTCTGCAGCTATTTCCTTTAATATCCTAGGATGCAACCCATCTGGTCCAGATGACTTATCGGCCTTTAGCCCCGTTAGTTTCCCTAGTACCTTTTTCTCTAGTGATAACTATTATATTTATTTCCTCCCCCACTTTTGCCCCATGATTATTTAGCATTTTTGGTATTCTATTAGTGCCTTCTACCGTGAAGACTGATGCAAGGTATTTATTCAACTCCTCTGCCATTTCCTGGTTCCCCATTGTTATTTCCCCAGCCTCCTTCTCTAAGGGGCCTATGTTGACTTTAGTGTTCCTCTTCCTTTTTGTATATTTAAAGCTGCTACTATCCGTTTTTATATTACTTGCTAGATTACCCTTAAAGTTTATTTTCTCCCTCTTTATTATTTTTTTGGTTCACCTGTTTGGTTTTTAAAACTTTCCCAATCATCTGGTTTACCACTAATCTTTGCCACATTCTATGTCTTTTCTTTCACTTTGATACTATCCTTAACTTCCTTGGTTAACCATGGTTGGTTTATCCCCTTCCTACAATCCTCCTTCCTCACTGGCAGATATCTTTGTTGTGAATCATGAACATTTTTCTTAAATGTCTGCCATTGTTCATCAACTGTCTTTTCTGTTAAACTCCTTTCCCAGTCCACTCCAGCCAACTCTGCCCTCATTTCTTTGTAATTACCCTTATTTAAGTTTGGCACAGATGTTTCCGAACTAAGTTTCTCTCTCTCAAACTGAATGCTAAACTCCACCATGTTATGGTCATTGTTTCCTAGGCTATCTTTTACTCTGAGATCATTTATTAAACCTGCCTCATTACACATTGCCAGATCCAAAATAACCTGATCCCTGGTTGGATCCACAACATATTGTTCTAGGAAACTGTCCCGAATACACTATGAATTCTTGCTCATGGCTACCTCTACCAATTTGATTTTCCCAATCTACATGGAGATTAAAGTCACCCATGATTAATATTCTACCTTTTTTTACATGCCCTCATTATTTCCTGATTTACTCTCTGTCCGACAGCATGGCCACTTTTAGGAGGTCTATAGACTACACCCACCAGTGTTGTCTTCCCCTTGTTATTTCTTACCTCCACCTATATGGATTCCACAGCTTCCGATCCAAGATCAATTCTTGCTATTGTATTTATTCCATCTCGTACTTACAAAGCTATCCCACCACCATTTCCTACCTGCCTGTCCTTTCAAAAAGTCTCATACCCCTGAATATTTAGTTCCCAGCTTTGATCTACTTGTAACCATATTTCCGTAATGGCTATAAGATCATACTCATTAATTTCTATTTGTGCCATTGATTCATTTATTTTGTTCCGAATACTATGTGCATTTAAATAAAAAGTCATTAATTTTACCTTTTTACCATTTTTTTCCCCCTTTGACCCTATTTGTTGCTTTATTTTATGTACACTATCCCCTTCCTGTCACACTCTGGGTATCATTACCTAAGTAGCTGCCCTGCAATGCCGCCATATCCTTTTGCTTTGTAAGCGTACTTATCCCCTATCCAGAACCATTCCCCTCTATATTTAGCTTAGTTACTGGCTAAAAAACAGTTTCTCTAAATGTTAGCTTTAAAAATGTTCTTTTGATATATTTAAATGTGGTAACTTGAAGTTTAATTAAAATAGTTGAAAATAGGCTTGTCACAAAAATTAAGTACTTTTAAACTTGTGTCAATCCATTGCACTGATTAATCTGGTTTCAAATGACAGGAATTCACTTGAAGATATGTAAAACTATTTTCTAGTTATAGTGGTGTACATGTGCCAGTTTCTTAGTAAATGGAAACAAGGGCAATTAGGAATGGGCCATAAATGTTCGCCTTGCCACTGATGCTCATATCCTATGAATGTATAAAAATAATTGCTTTTAAAACATACCTTTTATTTTCATTGTCAAAATAACAAGCTTAATTTTTAAACATGCGCAATTAGTGGAAAGTCCCAGTGGTGATTGATTTGTGCTGGGGGTTTGACCATTTTTGAGGGCAAGTTCTGTTGCCAGCACAATGTTTTTGAAACTGGCATAAAAGATTTAGGAAAGTTGAGAGTCACTTGAAACCTAATTGCCTGTCATTGAGAATAAGCAAAAGGTAGAAATTTTGAATAGTTACTTGTCATTATTTGCAGTAGAGAGAGGTCAGCATGCCAGACATCCTAAGGAAACTAATATTGAATTAGGAACCAGAATAAGACAAAGTATTCAGAATAACAGTAATGAAAAAAATAATGGTACTAAAGTGTGACGAGTCACAGAATTGTTACAGTGCAGAAGGAGGCCATTTGGCCCATAACCCTGCACATTTCAGATAACAGGCTAATTCCCTTTTGAATGCCTTGTTTGAACCTCCCTCCACCACACTCTCAGCGCATTCCAGACCTTAGCCGCTCCCTACATGAAAAAGTCTTTTCAGTTGCTTTTGCTTCTTTTCGTTCTTAATCATTTTACAGTGGAAACAGTTTTTCCCTATCTACTCTGTCCAGACCCCTCATGATGAGGGGTTCCCAGGAGCAGATGGTTTCTATCCTAGAATTTTAAAGGATGTCAATGAGATCATTGCAAAGGATTCTTAATTATAATCTTCCAAATCTCCCCGATTCAGGAACCTTTCCTTTAGTTTGGAAAATTGTGCATGTCACTTTGCTATTTAAGACAGAGGAGTTTAGCTAACTATTTCTCAGGAAATTACTGGAGTCTGTTGGCGGGATTTTCCAGCCCCTCCCGCTGGTGGGATCGTCTGGTCCTGCTGAAGCGAATGAAAGTTTAAATGGTCTGCTGTGAAGGCGGGTGGGGAGTGCACTCTGGCCTATATCTAAGGATACACTAATTGAACACCTTGAAAATTTTCAACTGATCAGTGTTACAACCACAGTCGAATTTGCTGAGCAAGCCAAATCCCAAACTTGTCTTACTGACCACAGAATCACAGTGCAGAAGAGGCCCTTCAGCCCATCACTCAGCACCGACATGTGAGAAACACCTGACCTACCTACTTAATCCCATTTACCAGCACTTGGCCCATAGCCTTGAATGTTATGACATGCCAAGTGTTCATCCAGGTACTTTTTAAAGGATGTGAGTCAACCCGCCTCCACCACCCTCCCAGGCAGTGCATTCGAGACCGTCACCACCCTCTGGGTAAAAAAGTTTTCCTCACATTCCCCCTAAACCTCCTGCCCCTTACCTTGAACTTATGTCCCCTGGTGACTGGCCCTTCAACTAAGGGGAACAGCTGCTCCCTATCCACCCTGTCCATGCCCCTCGTAATCTTGTACACCTCGATGAGGTTGCTCCTCAGTCTTCTCTGCTCCAACGAAAACAACCCAAGTCTATCCAACCTCTCTTCATAACTTAAATGTTTCCTCCCAGGCAACATCCTGGTGAATCTCCTCTGCAGCCCCTCCAGTGCAATCACACCCTTCCTATAATGTGGCAACCAGAATTGCACACAGGACTGCTGCTGTGGCCTCACCAAGATTCTTTCCAACGCCAACATGACCTCCCTACTTTTGTAATCTATGCCTCGATTGACAAAGGCATGTATGCCTTTTTCACCACCCCACTAACATGCCCCTCCGCCTTCAGAGATCTATGGACACACACGCCAAGGTCCCTTTGTTGCTCAGAACTTCCTAGTGTCATGCTGTTCATTGAATACTTCCTTGTCAAATTACTCCTTCCAAAGTGCATCATCTCTCACTTTTCAGGGTTAAATTCCATCTGCCACTTATCTGCCCATTTGACCATCCTGTCTTTCTCTTCCTGTAGCCCAAGATACTCAGCCTCACTGTTAACCACCCGGCCAATCTTTGTGTCATCCGCAAACTTACTAATCCTACCCCCCACAAAGTCATCTATGTCATTTATATAAATGACAAATAATAGGGGACTGAGCACAGATCCCTGTGGTATGCCACTGGACACTGGCTTCTAGTCACTAAAGCATCCTTCTATCGTCACCCTCTGTCTCCCACAACTAAGCCAATTTTGAATCCACCTTATCAAAGTACCCTGTATCCCATGTGTATTTGCCTTCTTTATAAATCTCCCATGTGGGACCTTGTCAAAGGCTTAGCTGAAATCCATATAAACTACATCAACTGCACTACCCTCATCTACACACCTGGTCACCTCCTCAAAAAATTTAATCAAACTTGTTAGGCATGACCTCCCTCTGACAAAGCCATGCTGACTGTCCCTGATCATAACTTTTGTTTTGTATTTTGAAAACAAGGGGAAAACTACTGATCCCAGAAGCATAGAACCCCAGTAAAACTTTTAGGATTTTAAAATTTGAAGATTTATTAACAAGAAGAAAAGAACTTAAGCACCCGAGTAAAATTACATAGTTAATCAGTCTTACAAAACATTCCCACCCCCTGCCAAAGTCCATTTGGTCAAAACATACAAGTAGCTACTTGGCAACAGCTCCCTTATAGATTTTTTACAATAAAAATCTGGTAATATTACCCAATACAAAACTGCTGCTACTTAATAAAGTATACTGCACAACTTCTCACACTCTGCTGTGGAACTGAAGGAAGTTCAGCAACAGACTGCTTTCTGAAAACAAAGACTTTTCTGGCTTGAAATTGGATGGTTGCTTCAAAATTCACAGCTTTTCTTAGCCCAGCACTGGTCTCAGGACATCTCTCCCACACGGCCAAGACAACTCAACTAAACATCTTTCTTAAATACCCTTTTCCCCTTAAGTGCCTCAGCATCTCCTTGAAGTCAATTTTTCCCAAATATAAAAATCTTTTCATGTTTTCCTATTGCCTTCACTTTTGGGTCAAATAAAATTTAATAACCTTCCCTTGTTTAGCTATGAAACCTTTGTAAGTTGTAGAAGTCCCTTGCCACTTCTAAACTCCCTTGAACAGCTGAAAAGTCAAATTCTTACTTATAATGCAAATTTCAAACCAACCTATTTATTGGTACATTCAGCTTCACCATAGCCTCGCATTACAAATGCATGCATCTAGAATTTTCAACTTTCATCCCTCTGCTCCTACAAACAAGCTATCTTTACTAATCTTTCCCCAGTTTAATTACACACACACACACACATACACACACACCCTTACGCACCCTTCTTTTCAGAATACCACCATATTCCCAAAAAACATCCATCTTCACATCAGATAGAGTCAGCATGGATTTGTAAAAGCTAGGTCATGCCTTATGGACCTAATTAAAGTTTTTAAAGAGGTGAGTAAATTATGGAAGGGGAATATCTATGGATGTTATCTTTGAGCTTCCAGAAGATATTTGATAAAGTCCTTCAAGTGACAGTTCGCTTAAGCTAAAGCTCATGGAATTGAAGGCAGTTTATTGCCTGGTTAGAAAATTCTTTGAACAGCAGGAGACAGAGTAGCAATAATGGGAAGGTGCTTTCATTGGCAGGGTTTTACTCGTGGCATCCAATAAGGACCTGTGTTGTCATCAAAGTAGGTATCAATAAGTATGGTGACTGGGTAGAAAACCAGTCATTCAAGTTTGTCAATGATACAAAAAAGGGACATTGTAAGCAGTGTAGGTGGAAGTATAAAATTACGAAGATGTTAATAGATTGAGTGGGCTAAACTGTGGCAAATAGATTTCAATTATTTTGAGTCTGAGATCGACTTTGGTTCACCTAAGGTGTTAAGGAATCTAAGGCAAAGGAGTTAGACAGATCAGCCATGATTTCATTGAATGACAGAACAAGCTTGAGAGTCTGAATGGCCTACCTCTGTTCCTATGTCCTATGTGCCTTGACAGTAAATTATCTTTACCAACCCATTAAGCTTGCTCTTCTGTTTCACCAGAATCCTTTGACAGTTGAAAAGATGTACCCCTCCTCTTACTGCACTAAAAACTTGATGCCCTTCTAACCCATCATATTCTCAACACGTGCTTTACAATGTGTGCATTGAATGACAACACTAGGAAGAAATGTTCTGAAAGAAATTGCATTTGCTGTGGCAAATTTATTATACGCAAGTGCCAAAGTACAAGATAGTATGCTTTGGGTTTAGAAGTTTGAACAGTGTATGTTTAACTAACTGAAAATTCATCTTTGTGATTTGCTGTGATCTGAAATCCTAATTTGCATTTGCTACTTAATTTTCCATTGTGTATCTATGAATGGAAAGTCTTTGTTCATGAAGGCTTCTCTGATGTGACGTTAGTTTTCTGCAGCCTGGATGTGGGATTGTTTAATTTTGTGAAATAGGTTTGAGTGGAGCTAGGGTAAAATAACAATAGGGTGAAACTAGAGATGGCAGTGATGAAAGATGTCTTTCAAAATTGACCCTGGTCTTCCCTATGCATAGAAAGAGAACAGTAATTCGGGCTGAGGCACAAATGGACAAGTTGCAAGTTTCTCAATAGCTGAATGTGTGCTGCAGCAAATGTAATTTAAGAAGTGATGGTTAATTTTGCTTTACAATTTTATGCAAGGGCAGTGCCCTAGTTGGTGGCCCTGCTTCATAAATAGAAAAAGCAATGGCCAATGCTTCCAACCTGAAATTTTGTTTTGGCTTTTAGGTAATTTAGCTAAATGTTGAAGTGCGACTGCTGCAGCTCTTGTCTCTGTGGCACAACATTTGAAGGTCTGATTTGATGGCCACAAAATCTTTTCAGCTTTATTCTGGCAAAGACACAAATGTTAGCACAGCAGGTTCTCACTTCTTGTGCCCTTTAATATTTATCTTTTTTTAAAAAAAGAATCTGCTGCCCGCCAACTAAACTAGAAATATATTAAAATGCAGCAAAAGATATTAGGTTGAACCAAATCTTATGAGAGGCATGTTGCTGACAGATGAAAAGAAGAACAGAAGGTCCATACAAATTGTATTTAAAATGCAGAATACTTCAATTTCTGGTCCCCAGCAGTAATTTAGTTTTATCATTTCATCTACAGAGTAAAAATATTTTCCAGAAGGATTGGTTTCTTGTAACTGGTAGTTTGTAACTGTTTTAGAAGAGAATGTTAATTGTTTTTGTCTTCAGATATTGATATCAGAAGGCTACCTGCTGCCAAAATATATGGCCAAAGGAAATAACTTAAATTCAGTATTTAAAGAGTTCATTGGTATTTTGCCAATTATTATAAAGAGTTTTAGTGAGAAAAGAAGCATTTAAAAAGGAACAAGCCTAGTTTTGTGCAGTTGGACTCATGATAAAATCTAATAATGGAAGGTTATTAATGACTTGGTGTCTAGATTAGGCTTTAGCGAGTTCTATGTCTTAAGTGTCTCTGGAACCTTGAGATTTCCTTGTAAAACTGACAACCTGTCAAACCAAGATTTTATTCCTCAGAAATTCAATTGCACATACGAAATAAACTTGACCTTCAAATTTAAATATGAATCATGACCCCTGAGATAATTCTGTTTCAAGAATGATAACTGATTAAAAGTTACACAATCATTATCCCTGATTCTTCTCTGCAAAATTCTGCTTGAATGTGTTTTACCACTCTGGTTCATTCTCAGCCCCCTCTCAGTGCTCTCTCCAAGTCATTACAATCTGCCCACAAAATTGACATGCAACTAACATCGTCATGGCATTAAATATTGTAAACCACTTCATCATCTACCACCATTTTTCTCTCCTTTCCAGATGACCGCCTCATCTGGCTTTGTATATTTGGCTAAAATTCTGTACCAACTCTTTCCTGGATGAAATAATTTTGAGGCATTATATTACGTTTAAAGGTGCTGGACAAAAGCAAGTTGCTTTGTCTCATTTTGTATCTCACATGCAAATAGTTCCAGTGATTTGAGAGCTGGGAGAGAAAAAAGGCAAATTCCTAAAGAGGGTCAGGAAAATGTAGTAATTTTCATAATGTTATTGGAATTTATTGTAGAGTAATAGTGGGGTCTGTGTTTATGCCTGTGTGGGGGGGGGACTTAATTGAATTAAAGCAGCTGGTCTGAAGGCTTTGATGTATCAGACCATAAGCTAGGTTTGAAATGTTAAATAGGTAAACATGGGGGGAGTTTTAGAATGTGAGGGGGGATGGGAACATTTGATTTTTAAATAAACCAGACTAGCTTGAATTCAAAAGAAGGGGTGAAATGTTACACCTAGCCAGAAGACGTTAAGAATAATGTGTTTATTTTTTCCAAAGATTACAGATAAAACCTGTACTATGATAGATATTATTAGAGAGGTAAAGTCCAAAGACATAGTGAAGCAAAGGGAATTTGCATTCAGTGGGGAAAACATGTAAAAATGAGAGACGGCTGTGTGTAAGGGCAGGCATTCTAAGATCTAACAAGTGCGAAAAGCCTCTAGCCTCTAAGCCTCAAGCTGTTGTCTGCAAGAAATGAAGTGAAGAAAAACACGTTTTGAATTTGACTGTTCAGGGTATTGTGTGTTACTTTGCCGGGTCTTTTAAAATCTGTATCTCTTACTGTTGCCTTAATGAAAGTGTAACTGGGACTTAGATTAACTAGAGGATTTAGAAGTTATAGTAATTTGTAGATCTCTGTGTGTGGTTAAAATTATTTCTTCTATTAAAGGTTTAATTTAGTTATGTAAGAAACCTATAAGACTCGGTCCTATTACTACAGAATTCAAGGCATGCATCTTGAAATATATGCAAATTACAAAACAGTTGTGACAGTTGTTTCAAGTTTCCATTTGGGATTTGAGCAGCTCAGCATTTACGATCGGCTGTGCCATAACAAGAATAACAAGTCAGGAAAATGGCCACAGCTTTCCCTCTCCACAGTTGTTGCCTTACCTGCTGAGTGCTGCTAGTATTTTCTGTTTTTGTTTCCAATTTCCAGCATCTGCAAATTTTCACTTGTTTGGGTAGTGTTAATTATAGAGAAAAATTGCCATTCTCCTGTTTTACTTTGTTGAAGTAATTAGCAGTCAATTCACCCCACCCATGCCCACATCAGAAACCTAGTTCAAGGCTTCTGTTAGGTGTATAAAAGTCAGCCAGTAATATCTTCTGAAATTCTCTTGTTGCCTATGGGGTTCGCTTAGGCTCCTGTTAGGATCTTTATGAAGTGACTAATTAAACCAGCATCCCACTGCCTTTTGGTGTTATATGTTGATATTGTTTACGTTGCCACATCGTGGCAACCTGCCCATTTATTTTAATTGGATAAGCAGACCAAAATAATGAGGTAGATTTGCAGTTGAGCTGCACCTGACAAATGTGGCACACACTGCCACTGATTGTAGAATGTGCCAGTGTTACTAGGCCAAATAATCCGTTGCAGTTCCTGAAATCCTCCTCCTTGGTGCAGTGTGGTGCTTTGTGGTCCGTCCAAGTTTCTGATATGAAAGGTGGTGTCGTGGGAATGCATTATAAGCGAGAAAAATGTTGGACCCCAGAGGAGGGGAAACGTGGATAGACTCTCCACTTATTGCTTTTGCATATCTCTGTGCAGAGATTTGAGCAGTGTAGGTAGAATTTTAAGAGATGATGGTCAAGATGATTGCAATTGGTCCAAGATGATTGCAATTTATTTTCACCCTCCCTTTTCTACAGAGGAAGACCCGGGTTATAAAGGATCAAAAGTTTCAAATCACATTCAGGCTTTTATATAGCCAATTACAGGCACTAAGTACTTACAGACATAGTGAACTTTTAAAGGAAGACTTGTGTGTTTTAAAAAAGAAGTACAAGCAAGGACACTGAGCAAAAGATGGCTGATAATATGGTGACCACTTGCTGGAAAATTCCTACGTGGATTATCCTGACAGACCAGTCCTGAGAGAACATGGAATGTTGTACCTGAAAAGGTGTCATGGCCTTTTTCAAGCAGAGACACTTGAAAGGGAGACAGGAAAGATGGTTGCAAAGACAAAAGTCTGATTTACATGTCTCAGCAGTCACCCAAAAATCCATCTGTTGTTGATTTATATCTCAAAAAGTTAAAAAGTTCTGATATGAATGCAAAACAACTATTTCCTCTCCTGGAATACACCCCTCCCTGGGTCCTTCTTAAAAATATTATATATTTGGACTGGGAAAAGGCATCCACAGGGTAAGGAATCCCTTTTTAATTAACCTTGTTGGTTAACTGAGCCAACTGAGGGGTTTGAATAAAGACAGGGAGCCAACTCATTTCTCCTCACCCGGGAGCATAACAAAATTAGGGTCTCGTTTGGGAAATTAACTAATTGGGGGACCTCTCCCAGGGACCGGTTGTAACAACTTAGGGGGCTCAGTGCTGGAATAGTTCCTATGGATGAAACGAAAGAATTAGGATGGGGAAAGTAAATTGTTCCTTTGAAACCAATTTTAAAAAAAAAAAGATTTTCTTGAGTCTGCCCAACTGAAGTGCTAAAATGTCCACATTTGATTCCAGTGTTTTTACAGACAGAAGGGGCGTTAGTTACGAAAATTTAACAATTTACCTCAGAGTTAAAAGAGGGAGGGAGGCACTTCGGATTAGAATCTCACCCGAAAGCCAGAAAACCCAAAATTTTAAAAGATGTGGTCAATGGTCTACAGGTGGAAATTGAGGACAATGAAACAGAGTAACAGTAGAGAGATTAAAATAGGAGCAGCGGAAATTAGAACTTAAGGAAAGGGAAAAGGAAAGGTTAAGAGAGAGGGAGAAGAAAAACAAGAAAGAGCATGGAGAGGAGAGAGAACTTTAGGACTGAGGGAAAAGGAGTTTAAACTAAAACAGCTCGAGTTGAGGAGCAGGAATCCTACAGCGTCCCTTGAAGACACCACTAGCTCACACTTGAGGGCTGAGGCAATCTGGTTTGCTCATTTAGCCCTAAGTTTGATGAAGCAGAAGTGGAAGCTTTCTTTATCTCTTTTGAGCGGTCAGCACAGGAGTTAAAAGTGCCCAGTCCAACATTGGACTGCAAAGTAAACTTTCAGGAAAAGCTCACGAGGTTTACGCCCTTTTGCCTGAGGAAAGTGCCACTGACTATGAGGCGGCAAAAATTTTAATGCATCCCAGTTAGTGTTGGGAGGCATACCATTAGTAGTTCAGTATGCTCAGGAAACAGCCTGACCAGATGTACCTGGAATTTGAAAGGCTTAAGCAGCCATCTTTTGACCAGTGGGTGTGGGCACTTAAAACAGAAGCCTCTTATGAAAATCTCAGCGAAACAATTCTCCTTGAGGAGTTCAAGAACTCTATACCCTTCTCAATAAGAACATACCTAGAGTAACGGAGGGTTAGAAGATTGGACAAAATATAAAAAAACAGCAAAGGATGGTTAAAATAAAATGAAGAAATTAGAATATGAGAGAAAGCTAGCTAGAAATATAAAAATAGATGGTAAGAATTTCTACAGGTATTTAAAAAGGATAAGAGTAAGTAAAGTTAACATTGGTCCTCTGCAGAGTGAGCCTGGGGAATTACTAATGGAAAAAAAGGAAATGGTGGATGAATTGAACAGATGTTTCCACTTGTCTTCACTGTAGAAGAATACAAATAACATCCCAGAAATAGTTGTGATTCAAGAGGTGAAAGGGAGGGAGGAACTTTAAACAATTGCAATTGCAATGACCAGGGCGAGGGTACTGAGAAAATTATTAGAACTAAAAGCTGACAAGTCCCCAGATCCTGATGGACTTTATCTGAGAGTCTTAAAAGAAGTAGCTGCTGAGATAGTAGATATGTTGGTTTTAATTTTCCAAAACTTCCTACATTCTGGAAAGGTCCCATCATATTGGAAAATAGTGCATGTTCAAGATGGGAGGGAGACAGAAAGCAGGAAAATACATGTCAGTTTACTTAATATCTGTTGTAGGGAAATTGGTGGATCCTATTATTAAGGAGGTTATAGCTGGATACTTGGAAAATCTCAATGCAATCAAGCAGAGTTGACATGGTTTTGTGAACGGGAAATCATATTTGATTAATTTATTAGAATTCTTTGAGGAAGTAACAAGCAGCATGGATAAAGGGGAACCTCTGGATGTAGTGTACATGGATTTCCAGAAGGCATTTGAAATGCTGCCACATCAAAGGTATTACTACGCAAAGAGCTCATGGTGTAGGGGGGTAACATATATTAGCATGGAGAGAGGATTGCTTAACTAACTGGAAGCAGAGAGTAGGCATAAATGGATAATTTTCAGGTTGCCAAGATGTAATCAGTGGAATGCCATAGAAATCAGTGCTGAGGCCTCAACTATTTACAATCTATATCAATGATTTAGATGAAGGGACTGAATGTACGGTTGCTAAATTTGCTGATGACACAAAGATAGGCAGGAAAATAAATTGTGAAGAGGGCATAAGGAGTCTGCAAAGGAATTATAGATAAATGAGTGGGCAAAATTTTGGCAGATGGAGTATAATGTGGGAAAATGTGAATTTGTCTACTTTGGCACGAAGAATAGAAAAGCAGCATATTTAAATGGGTGGTGATTGCAGATCTTGGTGGTACAGAGGGATCTTGGTGGTATAGAGGGATCTGGGTGTCCTGGTCCATGAATCACAAAAAGTTAGTATGACACAGCTGATGGTAAATGCTGAGCGGCTCAAATCCCAAAGGGAAACTTGAAACAACTGCCGCAACTTATTTTGCAATTTGTATATATTTCGAGATGCGTGCCTTGAATTCAGTAGTAATAAACCTCCCAATCCTTATAGGTTTCTTACCAAACTAAATTAAACCTTTATTATTAGAAGAAATGGTTTTAAATACATACATAGATCTACAAATTACTACAATGATAACTTCTAAATCCTCTAATTAATCTAATTCCCTGTTACGCTTTTGTAAGCAACAGTAAGACACACAGATTTTAAAAGACCCAGGCATAGAAACATGATACTCTGAACAACCCAATTCAAAGTGTGCTTCCGTAACTTCAGTTCTTTGTAGACAGCAGTTTGAGGCATAGCTGCTGAAGGCTTTTTGCACTTGTTAGATCTTAAAATGCCTTACCTTACAAACAACCTTTGCTCTTTCATACAAATTTTCCCCTTTGAATGCAAATTCCTATTGTTTCACTATGTCTTTGGACTTTACCTCCCTGATCATAAAAAATTATCATAGTACCGACTTTACCAGTACTCCTTGGGAAAAATAAACACCACACTGTTTTTGAATTTCACCTAGCTAGGTGATACATTTCACCTCTCCTTTGAAAACAATCTAGTCTAGTTTATTTAAAAATGCAAATGTAATTTTACACCTTACATTCTAAACTTCTCCTATATTTACCTACTTAACATTTCAAACCGAGCTCATCTTCTAAAACATCAAAGCCTTCAGACCAGCTGCCTTTAATCCAGTTAAGTCTCTCACACACAAATGCATATAGACACAGATACCACTATTTTGCAATAAATTCCAATAACATTATATCTTCCTGACGAGGTACAAGAAGTGATTAGGAAGGCAAATGGAATGTTGTTGTTTATTGCAAGAGGGCTGGAATATAAAAGTAGGCATGTTTTTCAGTAGTTGTATAGGGTATTGGTGAGAACAGATCTAGAGTGCTGTGTACAGTTTTGGTTTCCTTATTTAGCAAAGGACAAAATTGCATTTAAACTGCCCACTCGACTAATTCTGGGATGATGGGATTATCATATGTGGACAGGTTGGGCCTGTGCCCATTGAAGTTCAGAAGAATGAGAGGTGATTTTATTGAAACATATAAGATCCTGAGGGGACTTGATAGGGTGGATGCTGAGAGGATGTTTTCCCTTGTGGGAGAGACTAGAAATAGGAGACAGAATTTAAAAATAAGGGGTCTCCCATTTAAGATGAAGTTGAGGAGAGGCTTTTCTCAGAGGGTTGTGAGTCTGTGGTGCTTTCTTCTCCAGAGAGCAATGGAGGCAGGGCCATTGAATATTTTTAATGTTGAGTTAAATAGATTCTTGATTGACAAGAGAGTCAAAGAGTATAGAGGGTAGGAATCAAAGTCGAGTTGAAGCCATAATAGATCAGCCACGACCTTTATTGAATGGCGGAGCAGGCTCGCGGGGCTAAATGGCCTACTCCAAATTTGGGTGACCATATGTTTATAAAATTCCATACGATTTTCAGTGTTGTGACTGAAAGGTGCTGGGCCGGATTTTCGCAGAGTTGGGCCGACTCTGGAAACCTTTAAATCACAGAATATTAAAGAAAGTTTGTGGCACAGAAAGAGGCCTTTTGGTGCATCATGTCCGCGCCAGCCGAAAAATGAGCCCCCCAGCCTAATCTCACTTTCCAAAATTAAAATTCCACTTAAGATGGCAGGTGGGACCCTGCACAAGCCCTGCCCCCATTTCCGACAGATCCCATATTTACCATAAGGGAGCAGGGCGTAATTTGCATAGCCAGGAAACCCGACCTCAGCAGGGCTAATTGGAATTAGTTCAAACAGACTCCATTTTGGCTGTTCCAAGGGACTTATCCCGCAGTGTGGGAGTCACAAATTGATGAAGTAGACATAAACAGGCCTTCGAGTGTTTAAGTGTCATGATCTCAAGATTTTCAAATCACCTGCTCTTTAAACTTGATAAACAATAGGCTTAAGCCATCAGTGACAGTTTTTAAAAAACACCATCTGGTGGACTTTTTTGATTGAAAGGCCATCTGGCATAGGTTAGAAAGAAACTTGACTGCCTGTTCCAAAGTTTCAACATTTCCCAATGACTGCTATTACATCTGAGGTCAATATGAATGCTTGGCTGATTTTTTTCGCTTCGACATCTAAAATCTACTTCTGGGGCCAGTGGGCTGAACTCTATTCTGCCCCTGCTTCCCTGGAGTAAAAATTGGGTGTAATTGGACCCTTTAAAACTAGGCAGGTCTGCCAAGTCTGAATTTCCCATCTCGAGCTATTCACCTTGGTATTGAAAATCTGGCCTGCTGTCTTTTCCTGAGTATATGTTAACAATATAAGTCAAACTCCACAGTGACTTCAATAACTTTCCACATCAAAGGTAGAATTAAGGGAGAATTTAAACTGTTTGTGAGGCACGCTCCAGTATTTCCAGTTCTTCAAGTGTAAACTGAGGGAAAAGTTTAACTGCATTTATATAATCCAACATATTAGGATTGCAAACACATTGCTGCCCTTCCAACCAAATAGGTGGGAGTGCTATGCAGCTCACTGGCGCTAAACAGCATGAGTGACGGATGCTATTTTCATGAGCAAAATTAAAACTTCTAACAGTGATGCTGCTTAGTCAATTCGTGCATGTGAGTGCCATTCTGAGACATCAGAATGCTAGGGCACTGCATCACCCTCTCCCAGATTGTTTTGCAGGTGATTTGTACTTTTGAGGAGAAAGAGAGGGCAGAAATGGCTAACAGTGGAACCCTCCCCAGAATATATCCTATGTGCCATGTTAAAAACCCTTTTGCTCTGTTGTGCTTAAAAATAATAAGAATAGGTTAAGAGAGATTTTCTTTAACTTTTTGTAAGCACATAACATAGAGTAAAATGTATTCCCCTATTTGAGAGTACTGAGCTGCTGAAAAGCACCTGCATTTCACCTGGGGTAAAATACTGCTTGATCAAATAGCAACTTATATTTATGTAGTTATAAAGTAGAAAAATGTCCCTAGGAATTTCACAGAGGCACAACAAAAACATGTGTACCCAGCCAAAACAGATGTTCGGAGGGAGACGAATTAGACAGAGGTGGATTTGAAAGCAGAGGGAGGCTGCCATGATTTCCTGTGTAGCAATAATGATTGCATGTCCAAGGTAATTGGATGTACCGCACTTTAGGCCATGCTGAGGATATGAAAGGCACGGTATAAATGTAGGTTCTCTTTTCCAATTTTTAAATTTGACTTACTGCTTAAAAGCCAACATTTTTCATGAATTTGGCGGTTTAGAAAGGTTGGGGGAAAGCTGTTGTAGGGTCGGGATTTATGGTAAGGCCCCACTTTATCCGGAATCATTCTTGAGTGCCACAAAGTTCTGAAAATGAACATTGGAGACTGGTAATGAAAAACTAAACAATTTAACAAACAAAATTGCACAACTTAAGGTAATTTGACAATTAAACAACAATGATTTTTGAGAGTTTTGCTGGGCTATAGTTTTAGTGATCAACATTCCTCCTGCATAATAGGTCATTTGACATTTCCTTCAAAGAGTAGAAATTGTTTTTTGGCAGTTGCAATTCTTTGTAGTGAGAGTCTTCAGTTTGGGCTGTCCTTATTTCAGAACAATAAAGATTTATATTCCTCTATCAGCAACTGGTGAAATTTCTAACCAGCTATAGTGATGCTTATCATGCATGTTAATCCTTTCTGAACTTTGAATTGAGTCCATGGCTTGGGCCACTCTTTGATCGGATATAGTATTAATATCTACAATATATAATTTGCGTACCACAGTTTTAAATGCACTGGATGTAAAAATACCTGGGCTTAGAGGCAGGCCCAGGCATAATGGATCCTAGAAGTTAGAAATGTCACGCCTCTGCTCAAAATTATTTGATTTGTTCAGAGGTTTGGGGCAGACTGCCCTAATGTTAGACAAAAACAGAATTACCTGGAAAAACTCAGCAGGTCTGGCAGCATCGGCGGAGAAGAAAAGAGTTGACGTTTCGAGTCCTCATGACCCTTCGACAGAACTGATTGAATGTTAGAAGAGGGGTGAAATATATGCTGGTTTAAGGTGGGCAGGCGGGTGGTGTGGTTGTAGGGACAAGCAAGCAGTGATAGGAGCAGATAATCAAAAGATGTCACAGACAGTGGAACAAAGAAGTGTTGAAGGTGGTAATGTCTAAACGACTGTGCTAATTAAGAATGGATGGCAGGGCACTCAAGGTACAGCTCTAGTGGGGGTGGGGTGGAAAGACTAGCTCGGCATACAAGATTTAAAAATAATGGAAATAGGTGGGAAAAGAAAAATCTATATAAATTATTGGAAAAAACAAAAGGAAGGGGGAAGAAATGGAAAGGGGGTGGGGATGGAGGAGGGAGTTCAAGAACTAAAGTTGTTGAATTCAATATTCAGTCCGGAAGGCTGTAATTAGTACATTCGTTTAGATAATATCACCACCTTCAACACTTCTTTGTTCCATTGTCTGTGACATCTTTTGATTATCAGTTCTGTCGAAGGGTCATGAGGACTCGAAACGTCAACTCTTTTCTTCTCTGCCGATGCTGCCAGACCTGCTGAGTTTTTCCAGGTAATTCTGTCTTTGTTTTGGATTTCCAGCATCCGCAGTTTTTTGTTTCTTTTTTCCCCTAATTTGCCCTGGGACATCTGAGGAAGTGAGACCTGAGTAGTGATTTGCTTTGTTCTAACCAGTCGAAGTGGGGCACATTTGGGGATCTTGCCTGGGCATCCCTGAATATGTGTTAATGTTCAACAAAGCCTTTGGAGCCAGATATGTCAGCTGGTTGGTTTGCCAGTGACTCATTTCCCATCTCTTCCTCCCTCCTTGTCAGTATCACGTTTCACTCAAAGCCAAGGCATCAGCCCCACACAATAAAATGCGTTGTTCCCACCCTCACCCTGGATGTTCTGACGTCAGGAGTGGAGGTCAGCACCTTCCACTTGACTTAAACAGGTAGAGCAGGGACATTGCCTTTCACTGATAGACCACAGATCAGCCACTTTGCTAGTTTATCAGTTCTAATGAGACAATGGTAATGAAACATGGCTTCAAGATAATATTACTGCATTTTATTTGAAAACTCTTGTCTTTCAAGGCAAAGATGACTCTTGTTCATCTTCTGGGTGTTTGATAGGGTTGCGGTGGGTATGTAGGTGGCTGCTAAGGCCAATTGGTGTCTGGAAGGTTCTGCTGCAACAAGGGCAGGATATGGTAAATATGGTGTTTTGGGCAAGTTGCTGGCTCAGGATTTCCTCTCCTTACGTTTTCTTTCTGCTTCTGACATACACTTGCTTTCAAAGGAGGCATCACCCTTATTTGGTTGCACTAGTTGCGGTGATCCTGGGCGAGCTTCTCCCAGCGCTTGAAGTTGGATGTTAAAGGGCGTTTGAAAATTACAAGTGCTGTTAGAATAAGAAATGTTTGTGACTAGTCAAAGGTCCCAGGAGCTCCCAGGTTTCTCCTTCATCTCCTCTTTACTAATTAGAGTGAAAAATCTAAACTTAACCAGATGGAAATATGTAAATCTAGAACATTCCTGCAGGTAACCCGGTCCAATCACAAGCCTATTACTGAACCGTGAATGTAATGCCAGTGGAAATGGAGTGTTTAATTCAAAATGGCATTTGTTATTTGTGTATCATAGGCACTCCTATATCTCCTCAACAGCGCAAGTGGAACTTGATCTCAAGCATTCACCATGATAAAAGTAGGCGTTGGTTCTGTGTGAAGAGTGCCTGTCCACTGGGAACTAGACAATCTGCCAGTAGTGCTTTATTTGATTTACATTCCATATAGGCCATTAAGGAGAAGTGATCTAAATTATTCACCCCTTGACTCAGTGCAAATTCAGAAGTGGAAGTAAACGTCACGTAGTGCTTCAGAAATGTACCCTTTGGCTCAGCGTTTCCAAATTATGCAACTCATGTCCTTGAACCAAGAATACTGCTTACAAACACAATTTTTTGCAAGAAACGTCAGAGTACCCTTCTGAAATGATCAAGTTTGTTATATAGCTTAAATGAATAAACAAAAGGCTCATGCACTGTCTTCAGCCCCAACGAAAGTGACAAGTTCGACCAGAAACTGATATTTCAAATGATCACTTCTCCACATGCCTCGGTAAAATAATGCTTTAATTCTAAATAGGCATGACTGTATGTGTAATTGAGCCAGTAGTTTCCATTTAAAAAGGACATGGGTTGAGAAGAAGGAATGAAATAATGCATAACAATTGAATAAGCTTGCATTGTGGTTGTACATTGCATCTATTGCAGATTTTTTTTAGCAATCTTGAATACTAAATTATGAGATGAGCTTTGCAATGTTTCCTGCATTGCATTGTTACTGCGTCTTAATGAATCTTTCTTTTACTTTATTGTAAGAAACCAATTTGCTTGTGAAATACAAGTCAACAAAAGAATCAGTAATTAAAACTATTCCCAAAATATAGACATGGATTTTCTGCATGTATTCTTACCCTTCCCAAAGGATAGAATTCTACAATTTCTCTAAATTGTGCAACCTTTGTTATGTTTACAATGCTAAACCTTGTGTAGATTTCTTTGTATCCCTCTGACTGGCTGGGCATAGTTCTTGATCCTGTAAGAACTGTTGCAAATCGATTGGACCAGCATATGTCCCATATGAACAATAATAATCATTTGTTACAGACCGTGCTCTCTAGAACACACGTTCTAAAGTATTTTTCTTTCTGACTACAAAAATTAAATGTACTGAATTCCAACTTCTTGATGTGCATAAACATTTTCTGTTTGTAGTTTGAAGCTATGGGATTAAAAAGAAAAGCAGATGAAACAACAGCAAAAGCCCCAAAGTTTTCTCCATGTTGACAGTTTCTTTTTGTCGCTTACATTTCAGACAGCAATTTTGATGCCTTGTGGCCATTTTATACATCTGGGCAATGATACTCTTGGTCAAATTGAGTAACCTCCTTTTGATTACCAGCAATTCATAGTTTGAAAATTAGAACTATGGCATGTTTTGAATTCACAAAAAAATTAACTCAGTTTGACCCTGTTAAAATATTTAGCTGTTTTGTGTGGCACATGTTAATGTGATAGAAAAAGATGTGTTTGTGGCTGGTGTTTAAGGTTTTATGTTTAGTGCTGACTATTGAAGAGTTATACCTATTAGAAATAACTCTACTGCTTGCAAAATGTATGCCCAATATATTTTAATCACTGATAGAGAAAATCAGTTTACTTGGCCACACACCATCGGTTTTACTATAGTCTGCTCAATGATCGAAGTATCTGTAAACTTGTGAGGGCAATTTCAAAATGTTTCTTATCTGTGCAGCATAGCAGAAGTTTTAATTGCCTTCAAATGGAATTTCCATCACTCCATTCTGGTGGTCTCTATCTCTCCTCTTTACCTCATGGAGTTGTAGTGTAGTTAATTACAACAGTCAGCTTGCACAAACTGACGGTGATGAAATAATGATAGGAAGTTGTTGTTAAGGTGTTGCTCTGATTGTGGAAGTCATAACATTCCAGTAAAATAAATCAAAATTTAACCTTGTTAGAAACTGATGTGTGCAGATGAATTTTGTTTTAAAAATTTTGCAAAGATGCTAAGTCAGTGTAAGGTACAAGACATCTTTAATTAAGGAAGTAATTTTCAATTGAAAATGCGCTTGTAAAAGCTGTTCATTTTAAACAAAAAAAAAATCTAGGTTCGGTTATTGCCGACTAAGATAAAGGATGCAGTGCTGTACTACTAATTAGACATTCGATCCCAGTTTTTATCAGAATACATTAGGTCCTGTTAATAAAGTAAGTGTTAGATTAAGTATGAATAATCAGCTTCTTGAGGCTGTACTAAGAAAACATTCAGGATTTGCGTGGAATGATACAAAACCAAAGGGGTTGAGTTTCAGTTGAACCCAAAAGTATAAAATATAATTTGTTGTCTGAGCTTTGGAACCGAAAGCAAATACTAGTTTTCTTGAGTAGTATAAATTGATTTATGCAAAAGTGAAAAGCTGTGCTATTGTTAGATATGGGATTGTTTGGTAATAGTTCATATGAAGGAGTAAAAAAGTTAGCAAAGTTAAATCTTAAAAAAAATAGTAAGATACCGCAATTTTACTCGTGCAAATTTTTTGTGTCTTTAAAAAGAATTTGAGTTCACCGAGCTTTTTTCCTCCCTCTTTGGAGCTCCATCCTGTTAAGGAAATGTTTCAGAATTCACATCCCACAGAAATTTATAATCTAGGGAATTTACCAAAGTTGCTGGTATGTCATTTGGTATGTTGGGCAATTTGCAGATAGGTTCCTTGGTAGAAGTTTGTGGTCATATAGTTAGTAGTAACAGTTGACTTTTGTCCTTTGCTAACTAAAGAATTACATTCCAATTGCTCATTTATCATTTTTTGGGGCGGGGCTTCACTGGTTATAGCTGACATTTGTTGTCCTCTCGTTTCTCTTGAGATGATGGCAGTAGGCAGCCTTGAACTGCTGAAGTATATGTAGTGAAGGTACTCTCACAATGCTGTTCTGTGGAATAGTCCAGGATTTTGATTCAGTAATAATGAAGGAACAGTGATATATGCCCAAGTTGGAATGATGTATGATCGAGGGGAACTGAGGGTAATGGCGTTCCCATGCACTTGCTGCTCTTGACCTTTAAAGTGGCGGAGTTTGCAGTTTGGGATATGTTTCTGAAGACATCTTAACAACTTACTGTAGTGCAACCATAGTGATGAAGGGATTGGATGTTTAAGCTTAAGGTGGGATGCTGATCATTGGGCAGCTTTGTCCTGGAAGGTGTTGAGTTTCTTCACTCCACCAGCCAAGTGGAACATATCCAATCATACTCCTGACTCGTCCCCTGTGCATGATGGAAAGGCTTTGGAAAGATGAACTAAGATACTCAAATCTCTGACCTGCTCAAATAGCCCGATCCAGTTGAGGTTCTGGTAAACAGTAAATCCCAGGATGTTTATAATGAAGGTCCTGTTGATGGCAATTATATTGAATTTCAAGGAGAGGTGGTTAGGCTCTCTCCTGTTAGAGATGGTCGTTGCCAGACACCTATGTAGGTGTGAATGTTACTTGCCACTTTGAGCCCAAGCCTAATGTTCTCCAGCTCTTTCTGCATGCTCGAATGGCATGAGTTATGTGAGGAACTGCAAATGGGGCTGGCCCCTGTGCAATCATCAGATACAGCACCACCCCTGATCTTAGAATGGAAGAAAGGTCATTGATGCATCTGAAGGTGCAACTTGTCCTAGGACAATTAGAACTTCTGATGTGATATCCCAGGGCTGAGATAATTTATCTCCAACAATGGCAACCATCTTGCTTTATACCAAGTATTACTGCAGCCACTAGAGAATTTTCCCCCGATCTCCATTGACTTTGGTGCTTTGATGCCGTGTATAATCACTCTCAGCTGACCTTTGGAATTCAGCTAATCTATACAAGCTTGGACCAAGGCAGTCTGGAGTCAAATTACTTTGGAGGAACCCAAACTAAGCCATCAGTGAACAGGTAATTGGTGAGTAAGTGTCATTTGATAGGAATGTTGTTGACGACTCTTTCCATCACTGGTTGGGAGTAGGACATACCTAGGCAATATTCCCCACTGGATAATTCTGCAGCAGTGGTCAACAGTGTTGTAGCCTTAATTTAATCTGATTCAAATTTGAAACAAACCAAAAAAATTAATAACAAAAACAGAATTACCTGGAAAAACTCAGCAGGTCTGGCAGCATCGGCGGAGAAGAAAAGAGTTGACGTTTCGAGTCCTCATGACCCTTCGACAGAACTTGAGTTCGAGTCCAAGAAAGAGTTGAAATATAAGCTGGTTTAAGGTGTGTGGGGGGGGGCGGAGAGAGAGAGAGAGAGAGAAGTGGAGGGGGGGTGTGGTTGTAGGGACAAACAAGCAGTGATAGAAGCAGATCATCAAAAGATGTCAACAACAATAGAACAAAAGAACACATAGGTGTTAAAGTTGGTGATATTATCTAAACGAATGTGCTAATTAAGAATGGATGGTAGGGCACTCAAGGTATAGCTCTAGTGGGGGTGGAGGGAGCATAAAACATTTTAAAATATTTAAAAATAATGGAAATATGTGGGAAAAGAAAAATCTATATAATTTATTGAAAAAAAAAAGGAAGGGGGAAACAGAAAGGGGGTGGGGATGGAGGAGGGAGCTCAAGACCTAAAGTTGTTGAATTCAATATTCAGTCCGGAAGGTTGTAAAGTGCCTAGTCGGAAGATGAGGTGTTGTTCCTCCAGTTTGCGTTGGGCTTCACTGGAACAGTGCAGCAAGCCAAGGACAGACATGTGGGCAAGAGAGCAGGGTGAAGTTTTAAAATGGCAAGTGACAGGGAGGTTTGGGTCATTCTTGCGGACAGACCGCAGGTGTTCTGCAAAGCGGTCGCCCAGTTTACGTTTGGTCTCTCCAAGGTAGAGGTGACCACATTGGGAGCAACAAATGCAGTAGACTAAGTTGGGGGAAATGCAAGTGAAATACTGCTTCACTTGAAAGGAGTGTTTGGGCCCTTGGACGGTGAGGAGAGAGGAAGTGAAGGGGCAGGTGTTGCATCTTTTGCGTGGGCATGGGGTGGTGCCACAGGAGGGGGTTGAGGAGCAGGGGGTGATGCAGGAGTGGACCAGGGTGTCCCGGAGGGAGCGATCCCTACGGAATGCCGATAGGCAGGGGGTGAAGGGAAGATGTGTTTGTGGTGGCATCATGCTGGAGTTGGCGGAAATGGCGGAGGATGATCCTTTGAATGCGGAGGCTGGTGGGGTGATAAGTGAGGACAAGGGGGACCCTATCATGTTTCTGGGAGGGAGGAGAAGGCGTGAGGGCGGATGCGCGGGAGATGGGCCGGACATGGTTGAGGGCCCTGTCAACGACTGTGGGTGGAAAACCTTGGTTAAGGAAGAAGGAGGAACTGTTTTTGAAGGTAGCATCATCGGAACAGATGCGACGGAGGCGAAGGAACTGAGAGAATGGGATGGAGTCCTTACAGGAAGCGGGGTGTGAGGAGCTGTAGTCGAGGTAATTAATAAATAAAAAAATTAATAAGTGATTAAATAAAATTTGCTCCCTTAATACTTTTGTTCTCAGGCAATACTTGATAAATGTGAAGCAGAAGCTCATGAGCACAGTTTAATTTCTAATTTATAAGAGCACGCACGGTATTGTTGCTAATCAAGAGCACTGTACTTCTGTTCATAAACTGGATTGTGTGAACGTCTGAGAAACTATAAACATTTGAGAAAAAAAACATTGAGACTGTTGAAAACAAAAAGATTAGGATCAATAATGGTAAGTTGAAAATTAAAAACGTTTAGTATCAGGAAGAGACTTTACACAGAAAATATATTTTCCTCCTTTCCAAAGAAATAGTAACATGATCTTGAAAATGAGGGTTCGTTATCAATGATTTGTTCCTTGATGAATTCTAGGTCATGTTCATACACTTCACTGCTGTCAATAGCTGTATCCTATGAATCAATATTTGATACTGTATGCAATTCTGCAGTTTGTTAGAGTTATACATTTACAAAGCAGATGAAGCATATCAGCGCTTCAGTCATATTCGACTTATGAGCCTACACAGCCTTTAATCCCCAACCATCAGAAATCCAATCAGCTTTTTTAAAATTAATTTGCTGGATAACTTGGAGCTTATTCCAGTAATATGTGGCAAAATACTTATTTCAAATTTAGCCTACACAGCCTTTCATGTCGATCCTGCAAAACTAAAATTATCCTAGATTATGGTCTTGTATGAATGGCACCCCAGTGTTACATTTTTCCTATGAATCTGTGTGGGCATTGAGTTGACATTGTAGTTTTTGCTGCAAAGATAAACATTTTTCAGTAGTAATTTTTCTAATTTGATTTTGGTATTTAGTATGGAGGCACATTTTGCAGAGGACTCAATTCCCCTAAGGCACCATTTGTTGAGTCCGTTATTGATAAAAGATGTGCATTTTATATAGCACCTTTCATAACCACAGGAGGTCCCAAGCGCTTTATAACCGTGAAAGGTAACCACAGTTGTAATGTAGGAAGCATGGCAGACAGTTTGCACACAGCAAGTTCCCACAACAGCTATGTGACAATGACCAGATAATCTGCTTCTATATTGTTTGAGAGATAATTACAGGTCAGGACACTGGGGAGAACTTCCCTGCTCT
This sequence comes from Carcharodon carcharias, assembly GCF_017639515.1. Taxonomy (NCBI): domain Eukaryota; kingdom Metazoa; phylum Chordata; class Chondrichthyes; order Lamniformes; family Lamnidae; genus Carcharodon; species Carcharodon carcharias. The sequence goes on from NC_054471.1 coordinate 84,793,368, forward strand.
TCAAAATGGTGTTCGTTGCCATCTGAGAGTCAGCTGGGGCATCAGTTTGATGTTTCATCCTAAAGACAGCACCTCTGACAGTGCAACACATCCTCAGCATTGCACTGGAGATGTTGCATTCAGATACTAAAATGGGGCCACAACCTTCTGACTCAGATGCAAGAGACCTACCAACTGAACCACAGTTGACATAGATTGCTTTTCAGAGCTCTGAGTGGTTTGTAAGTGGTATTTGGTATTGGATGGCTACTGTGAACATCACAGGACCACTTTCTTGAATTTCTTTTTTTTATTCATTCGTGGGATGTGGGCTTTGCTGGCTGGGCCAGCATTTATTGCCCATCCCTAGTTGCCCTTGAGAAAGTGATGGTGAGCTGCTGCCTTGAACTGCTGCAGTCTGTGTGGTGTAGGTACACCCATAGTGCTGTTCGGAAAGGAGTTCCAGAATTTTGACCCAGCTTCAGTGAAGGAACGGCGATATATTTCCAAGTCAGGATGGTTAGTGACTTGGAAGGGAACTTCCAGGTGGTGGTATTCTCATCTATCAGCTTCCCTTGCCCTTCTAGATGGCAGTGGTCATGGGTTTGGAAGGTGCTGTCGAAGGAGCCTTGGTGAATTCCGCAGTGCATCTTATAGAAGTTTTTAAGAAGATATACGAATCAGCTTTTGGCTTGTCACTGAGGCATAGATGGCAAAATGTTGTGGCCATTATGTTGGGTGATTCCGGTAGAGCTGACTTTGGCAGTTAAGCAGTTGGTTTGGAGACACTTGATTCTGCAGGTTGGCTGAAGAAGTTGTTCTATTTCCTCTTTGATTGTGGCTTTGCTGACTTGCTTCCAGCAACAGAGAGAGAGGGAAACTTTGCAATTATAGAAGTGGCTAGTTGATGATAATCTTGTTGTCTCTCACACAGTGCACGAGCACTGATCTGCAAGCTAGCTTTATAACCCATTTTTCCCTGTGTATTCCTGTCAGGGAAAAAAACTATGTCTTCCTACCAGAGTCCGCTTTCTTCGATCTCCAACCATTTTACATATTCTGAGCTATGAATCAACAGCAGATGGATTTTAAATGCGTGTTGAGATGTGGTACTCAGTCTTCTATTTCTGCAACCACAGAAGATTAAAGTTCAGTCTTTTGCATCTTTCCTATCTCCCTTTTAAGTGTCTCTGTTTGAAGATAGCCATGACACCTTTTTAGGTGCGACATTCCATGTTCTCAGAATTTATCAGAAAGTGCTCACTTTACATTGTGAGCTATCTTTTGCTCAGTGTCCTTGCTTCTATTTCTTTAAAAACACACAAGTCTCCCTTAAAAAATTCAATATGCCTGCATGTAATTTGGCTTTTCACGACAATTTCAATTCCTTAAAGGGACGGTCTATGATTCTGGCACAGTTTAAGAGTTTAGGATTGAGTGCTCTGTTTGTATGGATTCAATCCATATCAGTGCACTTTGTGTAAATTTCATTTTACCCTGAGCTTTTGTTCTCCCTTATTATTTCCTAGCAGTTGAAAGTCTGTGGGCTGGCATTCCAGAAGAGATTTCCCATATTTGACAGTATGGTAGTTCCTACCTACTTATTTATTTAAGGTTGGAAAGGTTAGAGGGAATTTTCTTGTCAGAGAAAGAGTTATAATTGTTTCAGTCATAGGATTGTTCAGAGTCAAGTAGCTCCTCCACAAAATCTTTTCATTCTCCCATTAATTTTACATCTATGATGTTACTAAATTAAAGTTACCTAAATTGATTTTGACAGCAATATTGATGCTGCTGAAGGATTAGCTTTTGAGTCAGTTAACAATTTTGTCCAACAGACCAGCCTGTATGCCACCAAAAAAGGAGGGGCAAGTGTTATCCTATGTCATACTGCAGTTATGTAAAAAGGTTAGGAAAGTTTGGATAATTTCTAGTTGTCAGTATTGCTCTTATGGGGCAATCAGCTTCTTTATCTTCATAGGAGTGTGTTAATTTTAGACTAGGCCTGTTCTGAAATAGGTAAGATTTCATTCTCCTTGAGTAACTTGATGACTTCTTAGTCATGGAAGTTTTTTCATTTCTCTTCAGTCTTGTAAATTCTATGGTTACTTTATCAACTTTATTATTCTTTGTTTGTGTGTTTAGACATCGAATGCTGGCAGGCCTGATCACTGGGGAAATATTAGGGGCAAAGCCAATCCTGCCCACTCTGACCATAAGGATGCCTCCCTTCCACATTAATAATCAGAAGCGAGAAGGCTGTTGTAAAGAAAATATTTTATCCAATAACTGTAGGATATTGTGAAGCAGGCTTTTGGGGGTTGTGTGTATGTTTGTGTGCGTGGTAAATTTAATTAAACTGAAGTCAGACAGACTGCAAGGTTTAAATCATCAAAGGGGTTAGGTGTAAAAGCAGACATTTTGAAGCGGAGATGAGCAAGTTAAGATGGGATACAGGCAAATACAAAATTGAATATGAATTTGCATTAGGAGGTAAGTGAGGAGTTGAATTTTTAGCTTTTGAATTTCACAGAGAAATTAAAGGAAGTTTTACTACTGGCAAAGATCATGAATGAATAAAGCAAAGTTATTAAGTTTATTTTTCCCAAAAGTAGTGGCCGTACAGATAACATGAGCGATTTTTATACTCTGGGAAAGGTAACTTCCAAAATAAGCTAAGAACAGTGGGTTTAAAGATGAAAGAGAAAAAACATATTTAAGGAAAGTTTGAAAGCTGTATGAGGTGTGTAGCCATGTGATCTTGAAGAGTATGCTGTGCGAAGACAGACTAGTGAAGTAAGCAGCCTCTAGCCACCCCAGATAAGTGTTTATTTGTTCCAGAAAGCAAGGTTTTGTTACAAGCCTTGGATTTCCATCGTTGAGTGAAAGGGAGAGCGGAGCCCCTGTGAAATACCTCCCCTATAACAACAATGGGTGCCTTGTGGTAATATTATTGAATTTTTCACAGATTAAGAATCTGTAGGACCTGCTCCCTGGAAAAGGGTGTTTATCTACGAGTCTACCTAAGTAGAAATCTTTTAGGAAATGTTGTAAGACTAAATTTAACTCTGTAACTGTAATCATGTGCGTTTAAGTTTTCTTTTGTTAATAAATGTTTTAATTTAATATTTAAAATCTCAAAGTGGTAGTGGAATTTTTACTTCTGACTTCTCGTAATAAATGCAAGTTGAAAAATCATTGTGATAGCTTGACCAAGTTTCTTTTTAGGATTTGGTCAGTCCGGCAGTTACCGGCTGCCATATCATAACAGCCGACTAAGTTTTCTCTCTCTAACCTGCCACTCCACATTGAATTATAGTGCCTTAGCAACTGCTCCGACCAAAATCAAAACTTAAAACTTAGCCTGACCCTTCTAATTACTATAATTCCTCTTCTAATGTCTTTCTCATTTCGCCCATTGGAGGAGTGCAGATTTTTGCATTACCACTTTAATTAGGTGGACACAGTGAGCTCACTGCCTGCCTGTTGAAGTCCCAGTCGTTTTCATGGTTGGACCTCTTCAAAATAAAATCAGTGAGCTGCCAGCGCTCAAAGTTTTGATTTAATGGGAATGGCTGGGGAATGGGAGTGAGATGGAAGGTTTGATAATGGGCAGGAAGATGTTTGTGGAGCCACCGGAGAATTAATTATTCATGCCTCTGGCCCTTAGAAAATTCTTAAAACTCAGATGTCAGTTTAGGAGTTGTCACCAACAGGCCCTCTGAAGGACTGCTAGCTTGTCCATTTTACAGTTCCAATGGAGGGGTTTGCATAGCACCTTTTTTCAGAATTATATCTGGGTACAATGTATAACATGTGCCCCCCCCCCCCCCCCACCCCCAATTTGAATATGTTACTGAGATTCCCTCCTAGACACTTATTTCTACAGCAGCTTCAAGATGGCATTGGAGCACTGAATTCTTCTCTTTGATTTTGATCTTTCTTGCCCCATTCCCACTCCAAAAAAAAACCCAGTAAAGAAAGCAAAATCAGCACCTGGACCTTTCAGGTGACAATCACCTGAAATATGAGGTGTTTCTGTTGGGAGATAATTATATAGAAGATGCCATCTCTTCAATTGGCAAGCTGGAACATAGGACCATATGCACAGGATTGTCAGATGACTTGCAAGTGGTCGTTTATGCACAAAAGGCAGCTGTGATTAACATGTAACTTGATAGGCTGAACATGGATATAACTTCCCCACAAGAGGCCAGGCTCACTGAGAGTGGATCACTGAAAGGAAAACATGACATGTTCATCTGGCAGGGGAAGAAGTTCAGAGGACTCACAGGAGCAGGGTGTAGGCCTCGCTGTAAGGAACTTGCTACTTTCTTGTCAGAACATATTTATTTACTGGGGAATTTCAACATGAGCGGGCGCAGACCATGAGACATGGTCCACCTGTCTTGGACGTCATGGTCTCGGACAGAGACTACTTGAGCTTTGTTGATATCACGAGCTTTGTGTAACTAACACCTTTCAGAACAAGCCATGCCACAAGGCATCCTGGGAACATCCAAGATCAGGGCATTGGCACCAGTTGGATCTGATCATCACCAGACGTAACTCTGAACAGTATTCTCAATACACCTACCAAAGCGCTGACTGTGACACAGATCACTCCTTGGTGTACACTAGGGTTAGGATGCAACCCTTGATGTTTTTTAATTTAAAGCAGAAATGCTTTCTTCAATGTCAGCCATACTGCCAACCCAAGATGAAAACCAACAGTTCCTTGACTCAATGGAACAGGCACACACAGTGCAGAAGTGAAATGAAACATACTTTGAGACACCACCTACAACACCGCACTCTTCAACAAATGGGAAGGAAGAGCAGGAAAATGCTGACTGGTTCGAGGCTAACATGACTGTGATGGAACCTGTCATTGAAGCCAAGGGGTCCACTGTCATTAATTACAAGAGAGACCTGAGTGAGAAGACTCAGAATGCACTAAGAGCTGTTCGAAATCCAGCAAATTGCTAGGCAGTGGGCAAATGACTGTTGCTTACAATTCAGAATACAGAATATCCAGATGTTCTTCGCTACAGGGAATGCTTGATTCTATTGCCATGGGCAAAGCTCCTGGTGCTGTTGCTCTACTGCCTGAACTCATCAAGCATGGAAAACCGGCACTCCTAGAGCATCTGCACAAACTTCTCTGTCTCTGCTGAGGGGAGGGGGCAGTGCCTCAGGCTATGCATAATGCAAAGATTGTGACACTGTACAAGAACCAAGGCACCAGCAGTGATTATAACAACTCTTGAGGCATCTCCTTGCTGAGCATTGTGGGAAAAGTATTTGCTGGCCTTGTGGGACTGCAGATCCTGGCTGAATGCAGCTACCCAGTTCCCGGTGTGGCTTTAGAACCTGAAGATCTACAATTGGCGTGATCTTCTCAGTCCAGCAGCTGCAAGAGAAATGTCATGAACAAAGGAGACCACCATATATTGCCTTCAATCTCACCAAGGCATTCGACCATGTGAACGGGGGTGGCCTGTGGAAGCTGCTGAAGAAAATTGGGTGCCCACTGAAGCTGTTCAATTTGATCACTTCTTTCCATGACAGCATGATGGGTAAGGTCAGCTATGATGGGGCAATAATGAAACCCTTTGAGATCCACAGTGGGGTCAAACAGGGTTGTGTTCAGGCAATGACAATCTTTGGCATATCCTTCCCTTTGCTACTGTCATTTGCCATCACATCATTTACTCAGGGTGTCTACTCATATACCAGAACGGAAAGCTTTTCAGCTTTGCTCGCCTGAGATCCAAGACAAAGGTGTCAGAAGCCTTCATAAGAGTTGTTGTATGCTGATTATACCGCGTTAGCATTTTATAGCGAGGAACACCTTCAGCAGCAAATGAACAGACACTCACACCTGTAAAGAGTTTGGTTTGACCACCAGTGTCAGGAAGACAAATGTCATGGTCCAGAATGTTGTCATATTGCCATCAATCAGCATTGACAATGTGGAGGTTACTGATAGCTTCACATATCGAGGCTCCACTATCGCCAACAATCTGTCACTTGATGTTGAAATCAATGCACGCATCGCAAAAGCTATTATGCCCAAGCTGAATAAGAGAACATGGAACAACAGCAACCTGACTGAGAACACAAAACTCTGAGCCTACCAAGCCGGTGCCCTCAGCACACTCCTCGACAGTGGTGAGACCTGGACAACATATGCTAGGCGGAGCAGTTACCACTGTCTCAGACGTATCCTTGGCATCTCTTAGCAGGATGAGGTCATCAACTCGGAGGTCCTGGAGCAAGCTAATTCCATCAGCATACACTCGTTGCTGAGTTAACAATGTCTGCTCTGGCTTAGCTATGTTCATCGATGGATGACGGCTGTATACCAAAAGATCTTTTATACAGTGAACTGGTCACTGGGTCACGACCTCCTGGGCATCCATATCTCCATTACAAGTGGAGAAATGAAGATGGTGGACATTGACACTGACAACTGAGAGACACTCGCTGAAGGGCATTGGAAGAGGCTAGCAGAAACAGAAAATTCAGATGGCTGAGAAGGGGGCCAAAAAAAACAAATGCCAGTGAATTGTGCACCTCCTCAGTCCACTGACTTCATCTGCAGAAAACGTGGCAGAGACGGCCATTGCATAGTGGGGCTCCTATGCCACAGCAGGCGGTGCTTAACACAGAGTTGACCATCACAGCACAAACCATCGTCTTACGCGGCTAAAAGCTGCCATATGTAATATTGTCCAGTTCTTTCCATTGGTCCTTTTCCTCAAGGATGCATCATTGATGTATAGTGAAAGTACATAAAGCATGATTAAGAAGTATGCTTTAAATCATTTTTTAGTTCACTAAATCTAAAATGTTCTTTATCATATGCACTTAGCCTGTGACTTAGAATTTTCTTCATCCATGTTCTTAGCTTTGTTTTTACATGCCTAGTGGGGAACAAAGCTGTAATCTTGGGTTGGGTTGTACACTGAGGGCAGGCTCTGCTTAGCTGGTTGCCCTGCTTTAATTTTTTTGGGCGATGGCCTTTTACTTAGTATGAGTGAGGTGGGACTTCAGTCCATCTCCAGGAGAAGACCTGCCTTATAAAGCTGCTGGCCAATCAGAGTGGCAGCTCTGTGCCATGCCAGGATTGGTGGCCACTGCTGGTATTGCAGGAGGCCTGGGAGGAGGGGGGACCATGGATGCCCCAAAACCCAGATAGGTCTGGGATTTGTCAGGACCCAGAGAGGGTGGAGGGTGAGGGATGGTGTCGATACAGGGTGGTAAAGCTATGAGGTGGGGGTTGGGGGTGGTGGAGCCTCTGGCCTGGGATGGATGTACCTGCACCCCTCCACCCCCCCTCCCCCTCTCTTTCACTGACAGATTAGGTGCAAGCCTCTCCTATTGCCTGTTAAATCTGAGTGGTGGTGGGATGAGGCCCTTAATTGGGTGTGAAATGCCCACTTATGGGCCTCAAGTGGGCCACAGGCAGGCGGCCCACCTGAGTCTTCCTCTGCCACTCGTAAAATTGTGGTGGGGTGGATGAGCTGGTGGTGAAGGCACGGCACCCTAAACTATGGGTCCATCCACCTATTTTTCCACCTGCGGGTGGCCAGTGAAATTCAGCTGCTTATTTTGTGCATTATGTACTGTATAGCTGCAATCCTAAGATTAGGTTATAGCTTTGAAATAATTCTTTTTTTTCTGTTTGTCAAAATGGACAGTTGCTGGGCTGATAAAATGGCTTCAGCTGATCACATGCTCATAGTTCTGGAAGATTCTAAGTTGTTCCAATAGACAAAGGCTACCTCATCACCCCTTGGAATGTGAATTGTTTTGTATAAACATTCCAGCCAAGCCAACACACACGATTCCCAGTCTGCACCAGCCAGCTCTGGACAAAGACAGCTGTTTGGGACTCGTCATCTCCAACGCCGTATAAATGGTTCTTCAGTTATCTGCTCAAAATACAATGAGTTTTAATGGGTAACTGAAGAACTTGACCTGAAACCACCCTGTTACATGACCAAGACTTGAGCTGTCTGAATTCCTTTAATTATACAGCTATTGAATTTTATCTTCAGTAGCGGTTTAACCTCCAAGGAGAACTGGACTCCCAGCTAGCAGCCCGCATTTGACCTCCATCTCTCGCCAAGCCTGATTTCCAGAAAGAACCATGTATTTCGCGCACAGAATGAGCTAATACCTAGGATGCAATAAATACAATAATACTTTGCTGCATTTTCAATGGACTCCACCTGCAAATGAGTTCCTCGGACTAAGACCAGGAATTCTGCCAGACAAAGCAACCTCCCCTGGACATTGACTTGCTGGACTCTGGACTCACGTGAAACCATAATTATCATTTTTATCGAGGTGTTTTCCCTGAACCCCATTTTTTCCCTTACCCTCTTTTATTGTATGAATGCTGTGAAACCCCTTTCTGTGTTTTGTGTGTGTCTGTAAAAATAAACTACTCCTCTTAGTTTACCTTATCTCGAGTTTGCTGTGGAGTTATTTAATAGAGGATTGGATAACTCCAAAACTGAAGGGTTAGGGAAAATACCCCACTGCTTATAAAGGGAGAAATGAATAATCTAAAACACCTTCCTGTTTATGGATGGATAGTGAGTGGAGAAATCAGGGCTGTTTAAATTAATCCCCCTCCTGTATGTAACACCCAGGATTGGGTGGGTATACAAGTTTTAATCTTCGCTTTTCACTGGATATCTGAATATCATGCAAATTCAATAATTTGGTAACTTATCTTGGGATGGCAGTGATATTGAAGATTGAAGTTATGGGTTTTGTACTGTTGGTTACAAATGCTTTAGTTTATCAATACGCAATTTTTGTATCTGTTCATTTTTCCTAATTTGTATTTTGGGGGGTACTTTAAAGTTTTTTTTGACGCTGACAGACATCAGAAGTATTTGTAATACTATTACAGTTTAAGAACTGTTGACGTTTCTTTGTGGGAAGCCTGGCAGCTAAATGTTCTCTGTGCCACAGTAATGGCTCCTGATATGCATCCTTAGAGGCCTGACGTTAGCCTTCACTTTAAGTGGATGTTAAAAAAAGTGTCATGCATTGTTTCTCTGTGGAAAAAACATTTGTGGATCTCACAATTATCAATCACCAGCAAAGGCTCTGATCAGTTGCAATCAATAGAAACATGTAGCTGGTTGTGTCATGCTGGGTTGCTTCACCATCGATCCAATTTTTTATAACCAGGCTACTTATGAAAACTCATGAGAGTTTAGTTCTGTAATTCTATTGAATTATCAGGGTAAGGAGTTGCTTTCTAAACCAACTACATACCTATTGATGTATTCCTATTTTGAAATGTCAATCAGAACTTATCATTTACTTAGGATAAAAAGTGCATCCTCCTATTTACTTTCCAACAGATGTTATAAGGAGCCTGAAAAGCCTATTCTCTGTTGTATACTGGTGAACTTACACTGTCTGCTTTTCTCCCATCAAGATACTCCTATTGAAGCTCCTATTGCTAATGGCAGCGCCACTTCAGGTACAAGCTTGAATGATGACCTTGACATTTTTGGCCCTATGGTTTCCAATCCTCTTCCACCATCGGACACACAGCTACATCAGGTAAAATTTGAGCATGATGTTTCACAATTTTTTGTGGGGAATGGGGGGAAGCTGCCGTGGAAAGGGAGCATGTTTGCAGGTTTCCAATGTTATGACCTCAGCTGAACAAGCCAGATCTCAGATTGAAACCTGCCTCATCTGATCGTAATTTTTTTGTGTTGTGGAAACGAGGAGGTAAAGCTACTCGACACAAAAGCGCAGGCATGACTTTTAAAATTTGATGAATTAAACTGTTTATTATAAGATAGAAAAAAAAAACTTAACCACAAGGTAAAATATATACAGTTAGAAAAATCTTACAAAAATAACCCCTAAAATGCATTATCAACAGTACACATAAATCTATCTTTTTGGCAGCAGCCCTTCTAGATTCTGAACCATAAAATCCGGGAAATATTATCCAATGCTTTCATTGTAAACAAGTATGATCCACGACTTCCCAGAACAACACCACACTGATCTGTTTTTTCCGAAGGGAGGTCAAAAAAAAAACTGTTCACATGATGAATAATCTCTTGGCCCAAAACTGAGCTGCTTTCATCAATTAAATGACTTTCACAGCTTTTCAGCACACTCCACATACACAGGAACTGGCCTTCAGTGGGGCCTCCCCTATGGCAACTCACTACACCTGTTTTCATAAATACCCTTTTCACCCCTTTCATTTTAGTTCTCCATTGTCTTCAAATACCCCTTTGAAAACTCAGGTTCCCAAATTTCAAAGCCTTTCATGTTCTTATTTACCTCTATTTTGAGTCAATAAAATTGAAAACGCCCGTTGACTCTCAAATCTCCTGTAAAATGCAACTATTTTTTAGTACCTCTGAGGCTCCTTTGAAATGTAACAATTACAAATCAATTTCAAAACTTATCCCCAAATGCTAGTTACAGATCAACTCTGTTACCTTGTTAGTTAACGCCCACCCCAAGGCCTCATTACAAAATGCAAGATACACCTTTAGCCTTTCATCCCTTACTTTCTACAACAAACTGACTCCAACAACCTCACCTTTGACTAAACCTGGACACACACACACACAAACACAGGTTTGCCCTTACTGACACAGAATATATACAGAAACACAGAAATAAAAATTACCTACTACCTCTGTTGCAGGGTTTTTATTCACTTCACTAAGCGACAAGCTCAGAATTCTGCTGACTGTTTATGTTGTATAATTTTGAAGCATTTTGGATTTTGTTTATCTACCGTACTTGAGGCAGGGCAGGTTTATAGCAGATTTATTTTTTTAGTGTAATGTGTGTGATTGTCCACCTTTGATGTAAAGACTGAGCAACTAATTTATAATGGTGGGAAGACTGAATAAGTAGTAGTTAAGCATTTACTCCTGAAGATGGCTGCTGTGGTAAGAGACTACGGTGCAAGCAATCCTGAAATTTTGTTTTCCACTTCTATTATTTGAACAGAGCCTTTTTTCTCCCAGATTGTGCAGCCATTGTAGTCCCAGGTCTTCTCGACAGCCGTTTCAAGCAGTAGAACTAAAGCTTGTTTCACCTTCCCTTTGCATAGGGTAGCACCTGACCTTAGCTGCTTGAATTTTTTCACATTATTCGTTCATGGGATTTGAGCTTCCCTGGCTAGGCCAGCATTTGTTGCCCACCCTTGAGAAGGTGGAGAAGAACCACCTTCCTGAACTGCTGCATACAAACAAGGAGCAGAAGTAGACCATTTGGCCCTTCGTGCCTGCTCCGCCATTTAATAAGAACATGGCTGATCTTATAGTAACCTCAGATATGCATCCTGCCTACCCCTGATAACCCTCACCCCCTTGATTACCAAGAATCTATCCACATCTGCCTTAAAAATATTCAAAGACTCTGCTTCTATTGCTGTTATGACTGATGCAGTTGGTAAAGCGGAGTTATTTTAAAAATCCCAGAGGGAAGCTTTAAACAACTGTCATAACCTATAATTTTAAATGTTATATTTGAGCTGTGACTCTAAACTCAGGAATCAGACCATCAGTTCTTGAGGTTTTACATCAAACTAAATGAAACATTTTATTAATTTACAACAGTTAAAATATATGTACATGTGGCTACAAATTACTACTATCGCAACTTTTAACAAATTCCCAAACTACTCATTAAGGCAACATACTCTCCATAGACTTAACCAAACACCAGGCAAAGCATTTTCACCTTACAAATTCAAAATGAGGTTCTTTTCACTGTGGAGCCAGTTGGAGGCTTATAGCTGCCTTTTGATCTTACATTGCCTCTGCCTGCTCACCTGAAAACTACTGACGTTATACCTGCCACCACAGATTGAATTCAGATTCTCACTGTCTCACCAGTCTCTTTGAACTTTACCTTTTAACAATGAAACCCCATTCAGTGCACCAATTTTGTTAGTAATATAAAAATATTGCTTGGTAGCACTTCTTGAATGCTCTAGTCAAAAAATGCAAATGCACACCATCTCTCTGTTTACATCTCAAACTAGTACATGAAAGCAGCCAGACTTGCTGGCTTTAATCCAATTAAGACATACCTGCAGATTAAACCTCTATTTTAAAAGAAAAATATTTTCCAAAATATTATATACATTAATAGCTTCATGACAACCGCCTTTTCAGGAAGAGAGTTCCAAAGACGCTCAGCCCTCTGAGAAAAAATTTCACCTCATCTTTGTTTTAAATGGGCGGCCCCTTATTTTTAAACAGTGACCCCCTAGTTCGAGATTCTCCCACAAGAGGAAACACCCTCTCTACATCTGTCCTGTCAGGACCCCTTCAGGAACTTGTGTTTCAATCAAGTCGCCTCTTATTCTTCTAAATTCCAGTGGATACAAGCCTAACCTGTCCAACCTTTCCTCATAAGACAACCTACCCATTCCAGGTATTAGTCTGGTAAATCTTCTCTGAACTGCTTCCAATGCATTTACATGCTTCCTTAAATAAGATGACCAATACTGTACAAGTACTCAAGATGTGCTCTCACTAGTGCTGTGTATATCTGAAGCATAACCTCCATACTTTTGTATGCAATTCCCCTTGCAATAAATTATAACATTCTATTAGCTTTCCTAGTTACTTGCTGCACCTGCATACTAGCCTTTTGCAATTCATGCATTATGACACTCAGATCCCTCTGCATCTCAGAGCTCTGCAATGTCTCACCATTTAGATAACATGCCTCTCTTTTATTCTTCCTGCCAAAATGGACAATTTCACATTTTCCCACATTATACTCCATTTGCCATATCTTTGCCCACTCACTTAACCTACCTATATCTTTTTGTAGCCTCCTTATGTCCGCTTCACATATTATTTTCCTATCTATCTTTGTGTCATCAGCAAATTTGGCAACCACCCCATCCCATCCTTTATCTAAGTCATTTATATAAATTGTAAACAGTTGAGGTCCCAGCACTGATCCTTGTCCACTTGGAACTATATCACCGCTTGGTACATCTTACCAACCTGAAAAGACCCATTTATGCTTCCTGTTAGCCAGCCAATCTTTTATCCATGCCAATATGTTACCTCCTATACCATGAGCTTTTATTTTCTGCAATAACCTTTGATGTGGCACTTTATCAAATGCCTTCTGGAAACCTAAGTACAGTACATCCACTGGTTACCCTTTATTCACAACACATGTTACTTCCTCAAAGGACTCCAGTAAGTTGGTTAAACATGATTTCTCTTTCACAAAACCATGTTGACTCTGCCTGATGACCTCGAACTTATCCAAGTGCCCTGCTGTAGCTTCTTTAATAATAGCTTCTAACCTGGTGTAGTTACACCCACACAGCTGTTAGGAAGGCAGTTCCAAGAGACCCAGCAACAGTGAAGGAGCTGTGATATTGTTCCAAGTTAGCATTATGTTCGACTTGGAGAGAAACTTGGGTTTAAGGAGGTTGGAAGTGTGGTGGCCAGGGACGTTTTGGAATAATTGAGTCTTTTGTGGATGAGGATTTCAGCAGTAGATGGGCTGAGGCAGAGGTTGAGGCAAACGATATTATGGAGATAAATGTAGGTGGTCTTACTGATGGAAAGGAGTTGAATGGGTCTGCTTGGAGCCAAATGTGATGCCAGGGTTCAGTGCGGTCTGGTTCACCCTAAGTCAGTGGTCGGGGCGGAGACTGGGTCAGTTACCAGAGAATGGAGTTTGTGGGGGCCAACAATGATTACTTTGGTCTTTCCAATGTTTATTTGGAGGAATTTTAGCTCATGCAGGACTGGTTGCCAGGCAAGCAATCCGAAGGCACAGAGGGAGTGGAAAGATTGAAAAGTGTTTTTAAAATAGCGCTGGGTGTCGTCAGTAAACATATGGCACCTGATTTGCTTTTGGATAATTTTGCCGAGGGGCAGCATGTAAATATGAATAGGAGGAGATCAATGGTAGATCCAAGGAGACTCCAGAGGTAATGATGTGGGAACGGGAAGAGAAGCTATGGCAGGATATTAGCTGCCTACCACTGGATAGACAGGAGTAGAATCAGGCAAGTGCCAGATCCACTCAGCTGCATAAGAGTCAAGATGCATTGAAGAAGAATGTTGTGGTAAAGATGTGATAGCGGCAAGATAAACATGGATTTAAGAGGCAGCATGTTCAAGGCATTTGGACAGGAAATGGCGGTTGGCGATGGGGCAGTGGCTGACAAGGACAACAGCTTTTTACGAAGATGGGAGATGGCCAATTTGAATGGAAGTGAGAGTACTTGAGTGGGAGCTACTTATAACATAATCTAGCAGGGCAGGGGCAGGAAGGGAAGCTTGTCAATTGGCACTTTAGTAATTTAAAAGATCCTACTTCCATATTGCCAAGCTAGAATGTCATTGAATGTTTTTCAAAAATTTAAGGATCAGAGTTATCTGTATAAACTTTTTAGCTTTTCCTCTGGATAATTTAAACTTTAATTGAATTTAATTTAAATTTAAACACACTGTGGAGGATGCCTGATGTTTCCTTCACATACTCCCATGATCTCACCATCCATCCTCGACTTTTGATCTTTTTGTCCAGTCTGTTTGCAAATTATGTCCAGTCACGCATTTGTTGGTTCTCAGTTGGGACCTGAATGTCTTTGGCCTTTGGCAGGTCATCATAGTACCTATAATGACTCCTCCCTTGGGTCCTTAGAATTATACAAATTTGGTATCCTCCCACACTGTGGAGGATGCCTGATGCTTCCTTCACATACTGCCATGATTTCACCATCCATCCTCTACAGCAGTGTTGGTCTGGAATTAAGACTTGGATTCATTTTAACTTCAAGTTTAACATCATTATATGTTCATGTGTAGATTAGCCAAGCTAGTCCTATAGTGTGTGAAGAGTTTAAATTATTTGAATAATAACAATCCTACTGTGTGGATAGATTGTGCTGGAAAAGATTATCAGTGTAATCCTGCTGTTTGGTTTGTCTCGTCAGCTTATCCCACTTAGAAATGGAATTAAGATCCGAAAGACTGCTTGAAGTTGACATTCCCCTCTTATGAATTTAAACTATGATTGGAAAAAGATTAAAGGACTTCATTTTATTCACCAAACACCTTGAGTTGCATCTTAAAGTCTAGCTTATTTTGAAAATTAGGCCTCGGGTAGTAATTGTATAAGGGATGCATTTCAAGGTGCGTGAGTGAACCATTTACTGGCTCTTTTGTTTCTCATCAAGTTGGTGCTCTGCTCAGTGCTTTTGTACTTTGGTGCTTGTAGTCCAGACAGCATTCCTGCAGAGATCTATAAAGCTCGAGTTCATGAACTCTTGCTCAAACTCCTAGAACTTTTTACAAAAATCTGGGATGAAGAGGTAATACCTACTGATTTCCACAATGCAATTATTGTTTCACTTTTCGAGAAGGGTAATAAAACAATTTGTGGAATATGGAGGCATATCCATGCAGTCCACTGTGGGGAGGATTCTCACATGAATCACCCTGAACCACCTTCAACCCGTAAGCGAAGGCATACTTTCAGAGACCCAACATGGTTTCTGATCATTCATGGGAACCGCAAACATGACCTTTGCCGCTCAGCAAATCCAAGAAAAGTGGTTGGAGCAATGCAAAGAGCTCTAAATGGCCTTTATTTATTTGTCAAAGGCCTTTGACTTCATCAGCAGCAAGGCCCTTTGGGACAGTCATCCAGAGACTTAGATATCCAGCTTGCAACTCCTGCATGACGGCATGACAGCAACCGTACTTTGCAATGGATTGGGGATTGAGCCTTTTCATATCCAGACAGGAGTCAAGCAAGGCTATGTGGATTGCCCCAACTCTCTCTCCACTATCAACCTCAGCCTGGTCATGGAACTCATTTTGTAACTAACTTCCGCAAGGGATCATGGTTGAGTTTCAACTGAACAGGAGGCTTCTCAACCCCAACAAGCTGAGAGTCAAGACTAAAGTGACCCTCCAGCATATCCATGACTTACAATATTCTGACAACTGTGTAGTTGTTGACCTCATTGCAAGCAACATTCAGAATATCCTCAGTCTCCTCAATTCAACATACAAAAGGGTTGGTTTCTCACTCAACATCAGCAAGACCAAAATCCTCCTCCAAACCTCCCCCAGACAAGTACCCGCATCTCCAACTATTGTTATTGATGGAGAGACTTTAGAAGTCATTGAATATTTCCCATTTCTTGGCAGCTACCTTTCTGAAAGGCTGTCATCGAAGAGGAGATCAAGCACAAAATCGGTGGTGCCAGCCTTATAAAAATTGCACAACCGGATCTTTGCCAACTGAGATTCTCCATAAGGGGACAAAGGCTTTAGTCTACAATGCTGTTGTTGCTGCAACAGTTCTGTATGCAGTGAGACTTGGGTCGTCTACCAAAGGCACTTCAGGGCTCTGGAAATTCCCACCAGTGGTGGCTCTGGTGACAGGATACTCAGTCAAATGGGAAGACAGGCAAGCAAACTCCAGTACTGTCACCAAAGCCAATTCCTCCAGCATCACAACCATAATCATGTGAAATCGGCTCCATTGGTCTGAACATTGTATCTGCATGCCAAATAATCAGTTTCCAAAGCAGATCCTGCTTTCACAACATAAGGATAATCTCAAGATGAACAGACAAAATATTTTAATGGCACTCTGAAGGTCTCATTGAAAAGGGGACAAATTGACATTGGTGCATGGGAGGAACTTGCTGCAAATCGTGCCATGTGCCAGTGTCTCTGCCAACAGTCGGCAGCACAGTTGGGAACTGTCTGCATAAATTTTGCTGCAGAGAAGAAACAAAAGCAGAAAGGGAGAGAACAGGACCCTTTCTTGAGAATCCCCCCAGGGTAACTCTTGAACTCTCTGCCCAAAGACCTATGGCTTCAGGGTGACTCAGCTGAGGATACATAAAAATCATGAATCCTGGCAGACGTCATCTTCTTTTCCAGGGACTGACAACGACAACTTTGTTTTGAAGGAACTGGGTTTAGCGCTTAACTCCAAACTGTAAAATCACTAATAAAACGTAATCACCTACCTCCGAATATGCTGCTTCTTTACTACTTTGACAAGACAGATGGAATACTTGTTAATTTCTTGTATTTTTTAAGTTTGTGCTTGTTTGATTTTTTTTTGTCATTGGATGTGGGGTTAGAGAATATTTGACTGCTTCTCATTTAAGAAATTGCCTGACTAATAAAGACCCTGCTCCTCATCAGCTCAGCATGAATTTCGATTATGGTTGACCAACGTGTAGGAGTCTGGAACTTGTTTGTCTGCCCTCCTGACCATGTGTGTGGATGTGTGGGGTTGGGGGTGAACTGGAAATAAGAGGCTTTGATTTTAAAAAATTGGTAAGATCAAGGAAAATGGGGAAAAATGTGAACCTGTGCTGACAGAACTTGCCATGTATTACTATTGGAGTTGTACAAAAGGAACACCTGAAGTTTACTTTCAATTAAGGTAACTAAAATTGATACAAATCTTTCAGTGCAACACCTGCAGTGCATATAGATTGCAGCCTAACTGGGTATGTTTCCAAAGAAAGGACATGAGTGAAAGTGTCATCAGTCTGTAAAATGTAGCTTCCAAACCCATAATGTAAATTGTTTGAAATGTATTCACAGTCCAATATTTAAACCCATAATGAAAAACGTTTCATGTGTATTCGCAGCCCAGTATTTCCCTGGGTGCTCTCTTCAAATTATTGGTACTATTCAGTGCTCCACATCATCTCTTTCCAGTTCAAAATTTAAATAAACTCTCATTTGGCCAATCGCTTCACAGTGTGTAAATTAAAGTAATGAATCTTATCAAATAATTTTACGATTTAGAGAAAAATATTGATTTTGAAATCGGGGTAGCTGAAAATCCATAGTAGGGCTGGGGAAGAAGGAATAATCATGTCGATTGTGTATTCAAAAGGCTCTTTTAATGTTATTTTTAAAAGCATAGTTCAGATGTATTGATGCAATAGTAGTTTTGTAGATGGGGTAGGATTCATTGTTGGGTAAATTGTACAAAGTCTCTGAAAAGAGCACTCAGTGTTCATCATCAAATACAATAAAAAAGACAACGTTCTTTTTTTCTATACAACAGAAGTTTGTGTTTTAACATAAGTTCTCCTATGATTGGGAAGGGGGATTGGGGGAGAAGGAGGAGAACCCAAGACAAGCTTCTAAACAGACCCTGATCAAATGTGGACACAATTTCCACACCTGAAATGAGGGTTACACAGAGCGCCTGTTAAACATGGCTATTTATAAGGTAATCTACTTACCCTGAGTTCAAGATTTCTGTTCAAAATATGTGCTACTTTTTGATGCAGAAATTACAAAAGCAAATTGCAAGCAAATCAGGTTGGTTTTACAGATCTTGCAAAAAGCTTGTGAATTACTGGGTTGCATTCTGTGCACCATGCTACACAGCCTATTCTGCTATTTGTTTCTCATAGTTGAATTTCCTTGGGAATTGAGCATTTCAAATGTAGAATTTTTTTCTAAAGTTTAGCTGACCTTTCCAGTTTCATTTTCATATTTACCCCAGACCCCCTACCCCACAACCATCTTCTGATCTGCAATTTTGGATGTGTGATCAAAATTTTAAAATAATATGCATGACTCTACTTTTTCATAATTAGTCAACACTAATTGTTTTTCTTCAAATAGCAATGTTGAGTTGCAGGAACAATTCTACTGAAAATTATACTGTTTAAAAATTGGGATTAGAAAGTTTAGTTGATCTTAACTGGATAATTGCTCTTGCGTGATCCTGAACGTAATATAATCAGCTCCCACCATAACCTTAGTTTAAAATTCTAAATATTTTTTAAGAAGGGATTTAAAATAATCTAATATTGAGGCCTTAATCTGTAAGATTACATTTGCCCTGTCCTTGAGCAGTTTGAACTTACTTTGAGACACTTCAGGTGAGGGTCAGCACAAATTATAGGCAATAAAGAAAGCTGGCTAGCTGAACTCATGGATATCCTGGTTCTATTTCTCATCCTTTCCGTTCTCCATTGGCTTCAGGCATGTGCTATCATAAAAAAAAGGCCCATGTTCAAAATCATTATCCAATGAACAGAGAGATGTGGGATTCTTGGCTGAAGTGAATTGGAATCCATAATGACCAAGTACCCGAAATAAAATTTCAAGAGCAGAGGGAAAAGGCAATAGAGTGGAACAAAGAGGGGAAAGATAAATCTTTGGCAGTCAGCACTGACATGGCTGGCCAACTGACCTGCGCTGTAATAGTCTATGATTCATGTTAACCTCTGTTCCTGAGAAAAGAGAAATTTACATTTCTACAGTCCCTTTCACAGCCTCAAGACATTTCAAAACGCTTTGTGGGTGGTGAAATGCTTCTGACAAGTCGTCAGTGTTGTATAGCAGAAAGGATGAAACGGCCTATTCTGTGGAGATGTACCTGTGCATTCAGGTCCCTTAACTCCATGATAGGATTTGCCCGAGACGTGAAGAGAGACAGGGTTTTTCCTTTCTTGCTTTCCAATATGTGCTAATACTTGCCAATTGCACATATTAGAAAGAGCTCAGGTTTGAACTCCAGTTACATCAGACCAGGTTGTGTCTGTACTGCCAGCTTTGTTAAAACTTAATGAATTGCTGGTTAGACTTGAGCTGCAGTATTGCAGACAGTTTTGGGCTTCACACTTCAACAGCCTTTGAAAAGGTGCAGAGCAGGTTTACCAGGGACGGGGACTTCAGTTATGAGGAGAGATTGAAAATGATATAACGGTTCTCTTTGAAACAGGGCAAGGTTGATGAGAGGTTTTTATAGAGTTGATAGAGAAGAATAAGTCCCCTCTGGCAATAACTAGAAGTCATAGATTTAAAACCGCTGGTAAAAGATCTAGAGGGAAGATGAGCAATTTTTCATTTAGAATTGTCAGGATCTGGAACACTTTATCTGATAAAGTGGTGGAAGTGATTTCATAATTTTAAGACTGAGTTGGGTAGGTAGTTGAGGATGAAAAGCTTAGAGGGTTATGGAGAAAAAACAGAGATGTGGGACTAAGCATAACTGCTCTTTGAAAGCGCCAGCACTGGTATAACAGGCCAAATGACTGCCTCCTGTGCTGCCTGTACCTGTGATAGCTCATGGAACGTCAGTGACAAGAAGTCAGGTATTTTATTACATGTAAAGATAAAGCATATTTAATACGTCAAATATTTCTTGCAAATTTTCATAGAAGTCAGCAATAAATTAACTGTATGCTATACTGCAGAGCAGATAATCTAGCACTGTCTGAAAGAGACTGCCACTTTCCAACTGAGATCACTCAGTGACATGGTTCGTTTCTTATGAAATAAGAAGAAAAAGCATCGCTATCTTGGTGGGAATTTTGCATTTAGATGTCTTACAGTATGTAAACAGTTTGAAGCTTTACATTTTCAATGGAAGCCCAGGTATATAGGAAGGGTGCAGTAACTCTGATCGTAAGAGAAAATAACTGTATTTTACAGTTCAGAGGTGAAAAGCAGATTGTAGAAAAAAGATCATATTTATAATGTGCCTTCTCCAACGTCAGGCTTACTCAAAGCACTTTACAACCAATGAAGCACTTTTGAAGTGTAGTCACTGTAGAAAACATGGTAGCCAATTTGTGCGTTGCAGAGCCCCACAAATAGCAAGATGATGATGACCAGGTTACCTGTGTTACTAATGTTGATTATAGATGCACTCAGAAGTGCTCAAGGTATTAATTGTTTCATCAAGATTTTTGACCACTGTCAACCAATAACACTGACACCTGTAAATGGAAAATATTAGCATTCAGTCGTAACCAAGGGTAATGCATGTAAGGAGACCTTGTGGATTGAAGCACTGGAACAAATTCAAATCTATATGAAACTTTGGAGTGATTTTTACTAAACAATTGCACACAACAGGACCAGCCCAGTCCTTTTTCTGTTAAACACGAGGACTCTGAATCCATTGATGAGTCTCCATTCCGATCTGCAGGAGTTGGTCGCACTGCTTATAAAACATTTTAAGGCTCAAATCATAACCTAAAAAAGTGCATGATGCTCTCCTATAAACTGCACTCAGTAATTTCTGGCATTTGCAAAGCCTTGAGCAGCAGCAGTTGATTTAGTCTTATTTTTGTATCTTTGTTCAGCTCCTTTTTATGAATGATTGCTTTAGTAGGCGTCAACTGCTTTTTCTTCTTGAAATGGTTGTGTAGCTCAGTTTAATGACAGTATTCATCTGTTATATCATTTGTGGCATGCAGCAACCTGTCCGCATTGACCATAGGAGAACAAATTGGCCTGAATCAATCAGTAATCTGTCAAAAACTGCCACCTTCAGCCGGTAGCCTCGGAAATAAGACCATTATTTTTACATCACTATGGTTGCAGCTGTAGGTTTCAGCTTGCCTTTGCAATCAAATTCACTCACCACACATAATGAGTTTCACCATTTGTTAGACACGAGGATGCATTAAATTGCCCCAGGAAATGGGCAAGAGAAGAAACTTGTGGGTGGACATGTTTAAGGAAGAAAATAATTGCGGAAACAGAGAGGGGCAGGAAGCAACTGTCAAGTTAGAGATCTGTTCATGCACATACAAGTATCTACACATGAAACTGACACCTCCCTGCCATCATCCAGCTAGGTGGGACTACACTTGGCTGGTTCCGTTCTTATTATTCTAATCAGTCAGAGAGCCATCTGCAGTGGCTTCTCTTCCTGCTCCTGCACCGTTACCTCTGGTGTCTCCCAAGGATCTATCCTTGGTCCCTCCTATTGCCTATCCACTTGCTGTGCCCCAGTGACATTTGCTGAAAAATAATTCATTTCTGCATGTATGCTGACAACATTCAGCCCTACCCCAATAACACCTGTCTTGATCCCTCCACTTTCTTTAAATTGTTGCACTTGCTGGTCCAGCAATTTCTGCTCATTCAGTATTGGATAATATTGTCCAATAGTGCATTTTCAGACATCCAATATTGAATGAGCCGAAATTTCCTCTGATTAAAAATGTTAGGCTAAATGTAGGTCAGACTCCACCATAAATTCTGTTCCCTCACCACTGACTTCTTTCCTTGGCAGCTGAGATTGAACCAGACTGTTTGCAATCTTAGTGTCATATACCTGAGGTGAGCCAATCATATACTTGCACCATCACCGGGGACACCTAATTGCACCTCTGTAACACTGCCACTGCCGCAGCTCATCCACTGTTGGATTCCTCATCTATGTCTTTATTAGTTCTTGACTATTTAAATCCTAGCTGACCTTTCACATTTTACCCTCTCTAAGCTTGAGGTCATGCAAAACTTTGTTGCCAGCGCCCTAGCTCACACCAAATACCATTAACCCACCACCTCTGTGTTTACTGACCTGCATTGTTTCCCAGATTAGCAGTAGCTCAATTTTCAAATCCTGCCGTGGCCTCATACTTACCTATCTCTGTAATCTTCCCTAGCCACACAAACCTCCAAGATCTCTACACTCCTCTAATTCTGGCCTCTTGAGCATCCTCAATTTTTCTGTAACTCCAGCATTGGCATCTATATCATGAGCTGCCTGACCCCTAAGTTCTGTAATTCCCTTAAACCTCTTGTGCTCTCTACCTCTTTTTCCCTGTTTAAGAACGATCCTTAAAACCTACCTCTTTGGCCAAGCTTTTGATTATCTGCCCTAAAATATTACCTTAAGAGGCTTGGTGTCAGATTTTGTTTTATAATGCTCCAGTGAATTTTCCATGTTAAAGGCACTATATAAATACAAGTTGTTGTTGACTGAAAAATGTGAACAGGCTACCTGAGAATGTCAACGTAGAAAATTCTTCTGTAATATTCCTATCAAATCTGTATTTCTAATGGATCATAGTCCTATCTTGTATGTAGTTGGCTCCTGGCCCTATGACTATTATCTGCTTGAATGGCCTCTGCTGGCAACTTATTCCTCAAGTCCTTGTGCCATGGCTTAAAGGTGCCACTGAGCCACGAGATCAAGGATTTATACCCCAATCCAGAGACTTGCCCTCCTAATCGAGACTGAAACTACATTACAATATTAAGCAAATGCCGCAATGTTGGAAGACCCCTCTGCCCTCTCAGGCGCTATTAAATATTTCTTGACGCTTTTTTTAAAATAGTAGGGGAGTTCTTCCGGTGTTCTGGCTAACATTTATACCTTAACCAAAAGTACAAAACACATTATTTGGTCATTTCTCTATTGTGTGTGTGTGTGTGTATGTGCGTGTGTGTGTGCGTGTGCGTGTTTCGCTTATGACTGTTCGCTTATGATATTTTGTTACACAATGAAGGGAATGCTGCAACTGACCATTATTTCTTAAAGAAGTTTTCCGACTCCCTCTCAATTTGCCATTGAATCCCCTGTGATTGAGTAATGCACAGTCCTGAATTATTACTTCTGCTGAGATGATCCAATTCTCCAATCTCAGAGCTGAAATCCCACTGCTCCTTAGGAGCATGCCTTTGTACAATCATTAGTAATGCAATGGCAATTTTAATCTAGACTGAATTAACCTTCTTTGCGGGTCACCCAAAAACAGTATCATCAGTTGAAACTTTAGCTGCCAAAGGTTTGCAAGGCAAAATTGTCTTGGGATGTCCCGCAGTTGGAAGCTCTCTAACAGCGCATTTTCAGATTATTGTTTCCCTCAGCACTGCTCCTCTCTAATGCTACTATTTATATTTTTCAGTTATTATTGCATTCCTTGACTCTGCCTTGCAACTTGTTAGTTTGGCAATGCCAGAGTCCTTTTAAGTAGGCATCAAACAATGCCAGATTAAGAAAAAGGAAACCTGAAAAGCAGGAGAAGGGAAAACAATATTGGAGCAGATAAGTCACCATATAAGATAGGGTAACTTTGAATCTCTTCAAAATACAGTGATCATTAATCTACCCCCGCAGGCATCCTACATATTCAGATGTGAGCAAAAAAACTTACGCTTACTGGACAAGTTGAATGGGTTTTGTTTAAGGGCAACAGCAACTCTTCAGTGTAGTGATAATTAGCCATTTTTCATTTCTGAGCTTAGACAGTGAGAAACTATTGAACTCGTGGCACCACAGTAGAACCCAATCTTGCCCATCCACCCCACCCCCCCATCACCCATATGAGTTTTATCATCATGGATGAATGGACAGTGTCCAGGAGCAAGAGATCTTGACTTTGTGTTTTCTCAGCAAGGAATTGAAGACCAATCGTAGCCAGTTAAACCTGAGACTCTCCTGATCTGTTCTATGCTAGACCGTGTGCTTATCAAATGAGTTAGTTTTGCAGTTTCAGTGTTCCATGGAAATGTGAACGCGTGAACTATCTTACAGCAATCAGTAGATTTGCTAAATTGTGTATGTTTCCACCTCAAAAATATTGTACTGCTCGTGTTTCAGTACCCATAAATCATTTTGATGCTACAAGTTATACTTCTTCTGTTTTTTATGACCACTAAGCAAAAGAGATTCAATTCTGGGTCCAGATTTTACAGTAGAACCATTCAGAATCCCTAATGAATGGGCAGTATTGATAAGTCTGGTTTCAATAGGAAGATTCCATGAATAATGGCACCATTTCGAGGAGTAGGAAAGCCAGACTGGTAAAACTAGCAATTTAGTAGCAAATGGGTAGTCAAGACCTGGCAAGCTCTTAGGTGAAATGAGATTAGAATCCGTGGGACCAAGGGCATACTGACATAATTCAATCCTCATTTTGTATATTTACATCATAAACTTCTGTATCCTCAAAATAATTGACATTGCTCAAGTAACTTTCTAAAACTGCAGTTGCTATTCATTTTTGTAATTTATTATAAAAGATGTGAATTTTGTAATTTATGGTAATGTCCTTGTTGTAGTCTAAATTTTTCCATGAGTGCATGATGGGTGCATGAGCATCCATCTTATTTCTTTGTCACATTGTCAAACTATGGAATGAGGCTTATTTCAGGCACCTCCCAGAGCAGTATTACACATTGATTATTTTCAGTTTATAGTAGATTTCCAATTGTATTCTTCGTAGTTAGCCTGGGACCTAGTGTTGTTTCTGATGTTTACAATGGCACCACTACAGACTAAAGCATGACGGTGATTCATCCTTTACAATAAATTATACTGAAGCAAAACTTAACATCAATGGCATGAAGTAAAAATGTTGCATACATTGTATACAGCACTGAAACTATAAATTATAAGAAAGAAGCCTAGATTTGTAATACTGTTTGCCTACCACTTTACTCTTAAGATCCAAGTAATCTCTTCCTTCCTCAAAACCACCATTTTCCAGTTGTATACATTATCACTCATTCACAGTGTTTTAATTGATTATTTTGCTTCGTGTTATATAATCTTTCAGTTTGAATGTTCCAAGCTTAATTTATTAAAACTGTTAAATTTTAAGATTTTAATGACTGACAGCACTGTAGAAAATAACCCTGACAGTCAAATGTAGATTAACATAAGAACATAACATAAGAGCTAGGAGCAGGAGTAGACAATTCAGCCCCTTGAGCCTGCCCCGCCATTCACTACGATCATGGCTGATATCATTTCAGCCTCAACTCCAACTTCCCACCCTCTTCCCATAACCTTTCAACGCATTACTAATTAAAAATCTGTCTATCTCCCCCTTAAATTTATTCAGCGTCCCAGCATTCACTGCACTCCGAGGCAGTGAATTCCACAGATTCACGACCCTTTGAGAAAAGTAATTCCTCCTCATCTCTGATTTAAATCTACCACCCCTTAGCTTAAAACTATGGTGCCTCATTCTAGAATGCCCCAGAAGGGGAAACATCCACTCCAAGTCTACTTTGCCTATCCCCTTTAGCATCATATATACCTCAGTTAGATCTACTCTCATCCTTCTAAACTCTAGCGAGTATAGGCCTAAACTGCTCAATCTCTCCTCATAAGGCAAGCCCTGCATCTCTGGAAGCAATCTAGTGAAGCTCCTCTGAACCACCTCCAGTGCAACTACATCCTTGCTCAAGTAAGGGGACCAAAACTGTGCACAATACTCCAGGGGCGGTCTCACCAATGCCTTGTACAGTTGCAAGAACACTTCCCTATTTTTATACTCTATTCCTTTAGCAATAAATGCCAAAATTCCATTTGCCTTCCTTATTACCTGCTGTACCTGCATACTAGCTTTCAGCAATTCATGCAGAAGGACACCCAGATCCCTCTTCACTGAAGCATTCTGAAGTTTCTCTCCATTTAAATAATAAGTTGCCTTTTTATTCTTCTGACCAAAATGGATAACCTCATACTTATCCACGTTAAACTCAATCTGCCAAATTTTGGCGCATTCACCTAACCTATCCATATCCATTTGTAAATTTCTTATTTCTTCATTGCAACTTACTTTCCCACCTATTTTGGTGTCATCTGCACATTTAGCTATAGTACCTTGTATCCCTGATGGCCATTTCAGAAGGTAAAGGGTCTGCATTATTTTAAAGCAGCAGTGCAATGCAGATTGCATTGTTTACAGCTAGTAGTTTGTCATCAGAGGGGAGTAGACAGCTCTCGCAGAGAAGAGCACCTGAATTAATAGTCCCAGATCATGTTGCCATTGTCCGAGATCTCTGCAATTCTTCAGGAATCCAAATCATTGCCTTGTTTCTTCTCCCTTCTACTACCACACATGCCACTTCTCCCACCTCTGGGGATCAGCTTTGGCCTGAGGAGCATAACTGAGCACATAAGACGTAGGAGCAGACGTAGGCCATTTGGTCCATCGAGTCTGCTCCGCCATTCAGTGGGATCATGGTTGATCTGATAATCCTCAACTCCATTTTCTTGCCTTTGCGCCATAACCCTTGATTCCCTTACTGGTTAAAAATCTGTCTATCTCACCCTTGAATATACTCAACGACCCAGCCTCCAAAGCCCTCTGTGGTAAAGAATTCCACTGATTCATTACCCTCTGGGAGAAGAAATTCTTCTCGTCTCTGTTTTAAGTGGACAACCCTTTACTCTGAGACAATGCCCTTTGGTCCTAGACTCTCCCACAAAGGGAAACAACGTCTCAGCATCTAACACAGAATTACCTGGAAAAACTCAGCAGGTCTGCATCGGCGGAGAAGAAAAGAGTTGACGTTTCGAGTCCTCATGACCCTTCGACAGAGGGGTTTGTCGAAGGGTCATGAGGACTCGAAACGTCAACTCTTTTCTTCTCCGCCGATGCTGCCAGACCTGCTGAGTTTTTCCAGGTAATTCTGCTTTTGTTTTTGTTTTGGATTTCCAGCATCCGCAGTTTTTTTGTTTTTGTCTCAGCATCTACCCTGTCAAGCCCCCTAAAAATCTTATGTTTCAATAAGGTTGCCTCTCATTCTTCTAAACTCCAATGAGTACTAAACCTACCCAACCTACTTAACCCCTCCTCATAAGAAAATCCCTCCATACCCGGAATCAACCTAGTGAACCTTCTTTGGACTGCATCGAATGCCAGTATATCTTTCCTTAAATAAGGGGACCAAAACTGTTCACAATATTCTAGCTGTGGTCTAACTAGAGATATAGCACAAGTGCATGGTGACATCAGGACGCACACCTGACTTAATCGTGCGTCATTTTACGTTTGAGCGTGCCCCTCACACCGAAGGTAAAATTATGGCCTAAGGATTCTCAGAAGATTACTACCCATACACTCTGTAGCTACTTCCATTAATATCCAAGGATGCAACCCATCAGGTCCACGGGACCTATCAGACTTTATCCCCATTAATTTCCTTAGCACTTTTTCTCTAGTGATAGTTATTGTATTTATTTCCTCCCCGTCTTTTGCACCTTGATTATTTACTATTGGAATGCTATTAGTGTCTTCTACCGTGAAGACTGAAGCAAAGTATTTAGTCAACTCCTCTGCCATTTCCTGATTCCCCATTATTATTTCCCCAGCCTCATTCTTTAAGGGGCCTAGGTTTACTTTTGTCTCTCTCTTCCTTTTTATATACTTAAAGAAGCTCTTACTGTCAGTTTTCATATTATTTACTGGTTTACTCTCAAAGTTTATTTTCTCCCTCTTTATTATATTTTGGTCATATTTTTGTTGGCTTTTAAAACTTTCCCAATCTTCTGGCTTACCACTAAACTTTGCCATATTGTATGTCTTTTCTTTTAATTTGATACTATCCTTAACTTCCTCGGTTAACCATGGTTGGCTTATCCCCTTCCTAGAATCCTTCTTCCTCACTGGGATATATCTTTATTGTGAGTCATGAACTATTTTCTTAAATGTCTGTCATTGTTCATCATTTTTTTCTGCTAAAGTCCTATTCCTGCCCACTCCAGCCACCTCTGCCCTTATTCCTTTGTAGTTAGCCTTATTTAATTTTAGCACAGTTGTTCCGACCCAAATTTCTTACTCTCAAACTGAATGCTAAATTCTGCCATGGACAGAATTTTGCTGTTGGCGTGCGGGGGTGGGCCCGACATGCTGACGTATAAAATGACGTGCGACAACGTCGGGCGTGTGTCCTGATGTCATCGCGCATCATTTTGATATTTCGTTCAGTGGACGCGCGCCGGAGATGGCTGTGCACCCGCCGAACTGTCAACGGCCTTTTAAGACCATTAAAAAGGCTATTAAACTTGTGAAGAACGCTGCCCATCCAAGTTGAAGGCTAGCAGGCAGGCTAAGAGCCCAATCTTCTTTTCCGTTTTTCAGGAAACCTCATCTCGGACGCTGTCTGTTAAAGGTCACTCTCCTCTCACGCACTCTCTGTTAAAGGCCACACTCCTCTCTCACTCTCACTGTTAAAGGCCATGTCCGCTCAATCCCAGCTAAAGCTCAAAAGGCACACTGAAGGTAACAAAGAACCATATTGGCCATCCCACCTGCGGCAAAACAATTTGAGCTTGATGTTATTAAGTATTATTTACTACCAATACTAACTCAGTTAGCAAGGTGGCTAGCATGTGGTTCAGAAAAACACCAAGTTCAGTTCCCGTTCTGGCTGAGATATACTTGGAACCTGCCTCCTTGTCCAGCCCCTGCGAGTAAAAGGGAATGGCAAACAACTACTGCCAAAAATTGCCAAGAAAAATGGCTCGGGATGGAGCATCAGAAGGTAATGGACCAAGGACCTGCCTTCAAGCAGAACACATATGACATGACATGATGACTGCCAACACATTGAAGGCATTTCCCTTCAAAAAGAAAAGGGAAGCTTTAAGCATGGCATTGGAGCTGTTCAGACTACTGAAGCATAGAATGGTAACATAAAGAAGCACCTGGAATCCTGGCAGGGCAAATTCACATTCCCAACTTTGTGAGAGTGAATCAAGTAAAGACTGGGTAATACCCGGAGGAAGAAGATTATTTTTACATAGTGGTTTTTATTCAGAAGGGCACAGATGGTGCAATGGTGTTGAGAGAACTCAAAAGTGGTGAATTGTTGTGGATGAAAGATAATGTTGGCATTTAAAGTGTCACAAGTACATTTAAAATGTTTTTGCTGAGCTGAAGCTTTTACTTTGAGTATGAGATCCAGGGTGCACAACACAATTAACCTGGGATCTTGTTAACATTTTGGTTTCATGAGAGGGTGGAGATGAGAGCAATGTTCATTGTATTTTCCAATGTACAGTCAAGGTTTTGTTAAAGCTTCATAATCCTTCCATTTTGGGCTTTTTTATCTTACAGGTTGATGGCGAAGGTGCTGGTTGATTTAGCTTTCTTGTCTTACACAGACAAGACTCACTGAAGATGATAGAACAGGAAATTATGAGGATGAGGGGATAGGGAATTGCCTGCTTGGGGTAGAACAGAATGGGAGTCCATCCCAGTTCAAACGTCTGTCATTTCAGCACAAATCATGAGCATGTTGACAAAGATTTTCTAAAAGTTCTAAGGTTTTCAAAAGTGATTTTTGGTTTTATTTTTCTAAACTGCTGTGTATAGTTAAAAGTCATAAAATTGTGCGAAACTTTAGTTGGACAGTACATTTATCAATGATATTTTTGTTGAATTAGTGATATTTACTTGGTGTTTCTCCTTGTGGTCAATAATGTAGAAACATCTCAGAAATAGCTTCTATTTAAAGTTATACTTAAATCTTTCTATTCTTTAGTATTCTTTGATTTATAAATTTTGTGTACACCTTCGGGGCTTGGTGATTCTCAGGTGCTCAACTAACACTTATAAGAGGTGGGAAGACAGCACTTAATTAAATGTCATATGACTAGGCATCACAGGAGCCATGTCACATACCACGTGATAAATGTGATGTGATCAAATCTCCAGGACTGTATCAAACCAGAATTTTCAGCCCTATCAATGTTCCAGGCTGGCTTCAAGTGCCTGACACGTGTGACATTTCCCTTGTACTGCAAATACTGTTATTGATAATCAGAGCAAGAAGTGGAGAGATGGAAGATGAATATTCCCTCTGCTTTTAAAATATTTGGTTGTACCAGCCACCACATGTCGAAAGTAGGAGAAATTACTGCAGCATAAACTTGCACCATTTTATTATAAATAACAGTGCTTGAACTTAAATATAGTTTTATTTTTTAAGATATTAAGTTAATTTAAAATAGTGATTTAAGGTGGCTGTTGCAAAATAGTCCACGTCTGTCCATTTAGAAATGTTGCACTGTGAATGCCTATTTTATGCATCATATTGAACTGTATACTTGCGCCTACAATACGAGAGCTAGGGAGTCTAGACATGACTTGATAGAGCTTTGTGTTCTTTTGTTGAATGTTGCACTCACAAACTTAAGTTCACTGTGGTTTGTCTTTACTTCTTAACAGGGCATTGTTGCCAGTTTAAGCACAGAATTTTCCTGTCGGCAATTTGGGGGCCTGGCTAAATGATGCGGAATAACGTCGGGAGGAACCCCCGACATCATCCCAGTCCCTTTAAATTTTTAGGAAGGCAGGCAGACAGCGAAATCAGCTGCCCAACCGCCGACCTGTCAATGGCCAATTAAGGCCATTGACAGGCAAATTAAGATCATTAGAGTCCTGCCTGTCCAACTTTCAGGCTGGCGGGCAGGCCAGGAGCCCCAGCGGGCTCCTGATAATACCTGAAACTTCATCCATGAGGTTTCATGTCCATTTTTAAAAAGTTTAATAAGGTTTATGTCGTTTTTATTAACATTGTCACATGAGAGGGACATGTTAATAATATTTTTATTTTTCTAATTTTTAAGTTTTTTGTGCACTCACTAATCATTTGAGTAAAGCTTACTATGCGTGCGAAAGAGCGCACTTTGACAGCTGGGGACTTCCCATCCACCCCCACCTGCACTCCCTGCCGGGAAGGCCGTTGGGCAGGCCTTATTTGACCCGCCCACTCAAAATGGCGGCGGGCCCTGTTTCAACGGCAGGAATCGGCTGTCTGCCCGCCGCCGAGCTGGTGGGGCCCACACGCCCACCAAGGGCAAAATTCTGCCCATAGTGTTGACACCAGCTGTAAGTGACGGGGACTATCTTTACACAGAATACAGTCTGCACAAAAAAGCCTCATTCCAAGGGTTGTTTTAAAATATGGGTTAATAATATTGCAGGTAACTGACCAAATAAAAATCAGCTCCAAAGCTAAATTCAGTTATTTGACAGACCATATCCCTGATCTCAACTGCAATTAGATTTAAATATGCACCTCCATGGGATGTGCGTGTCGCTGGCAAATCTGGTGTTCTATCCACAATAAATAAGTTTTTACGATGTTGGAATCAGTATGTGGATAACTGAATTCTATAAAACTTGTGGCAACTTTCTCAAATTCTGGGCATAACCGTGCATCATTAACTGAGAACAATTGAAGCTTCTTTGGAAACTGAAATGCATTGAAATCCATGCACCGAATTAGAAGCAATTTAAAGATCTGTCTGCAGAACTTGATGACTCATCTCCCTACGAAACTTGTTCTTTTCTGTGCTGGAGAAAATGTGACTCTTTTTAATTGCTCATGTCTGTGAAAGTGTTTATGAAGGGAAAGATTAGTTGTTGTGTTCTGCACCTTATGCGAGGTTTATGCCTTCACAAACCAGGTTAAGCTGTTTCAAACTCTGATTTGATAAGGTGAATAGATCAATGTAAAGATCCCAAAAATGGTTACAGTGTGAAAGACCAGTAGAAAAGTAAACAGATTTTCTTATGGGTATTCGGGATCATTTACTCAATGATTTGCAGATTTGAAGTTGAGTGGTGGAGCTATTTAATGCTAATTCATGCAGATTGCATGAACTTCCCATTGGTGATTGATGAAGCAGCTGCTCCAAATGCCCTGTGAGAAGTACTCCAACAGGACCATCATCTTTCATCTGATTTTGATGATCAATTCTACTTATTTAAACCCATTTATATTGTCTGTTTAAATGCTTTGACAGTAATTTACCTGACAACTATATTATTCTTTTAAGAATTTTTAAATTCATATCAACTAATGATTGACCCCCTTCACCAATGAGCAATTTGCTTTGATTAATTTTGTAAATCCCTTTCGAAGCCTTGAACTTAATTAGATTATTCCAAAGCTAATTCTCTCAAAAACAGAACTAATTTTCTTCATCTTTCCTGATTTTCTGTCTCAAAGAGTTCACAGGCATGGTCACTGATCCAGACTGAGTGTAGGAAATATGACTAAAAGCTTGGACAATGAAATGTGTTAAGGGGAGGGAAGTGGAGAGGGAGAGGAGTTTGAATATAG
Source organism: Carcharodon carcharias (assembly GCF_017639515.1). NCBI lineage: Eukaryota > Metazoa > Chordata > Chondrichthyes > Lamniformes > Lamnidae > Carcharodon > Carcharodon carcharias. Next base: position 84,826,031 of record NC_054471.1, read on the forward strand.
CATTTAAGCATGTGGCCAAAGCATGACCACCAATGGTGAGATGAAGAAATAAAGTGCTGCGGTTTGATAAAATTATCCAGCACAACACCCAGACTTCTTTCTTGAAAAACCTTTATACTTTATGAACAAGTCACTCTCTTTCACCTTTGCCCTGTTTTGATTTGACTACAATGATTTCTGACTATAGCCTCATGTTTTTTCATACATTTCTACAAAAACTAATGGAGGGAAATGACCTGGTCCATCCAGTCTATCCCTGACACTTGTGCATTATACCTAACACAAGGGATGGTAATGGTGATTGTGGGTGCTGGAGGCCAATTATCTCCGTCCCAAGACATTACCGTAGGAGTTCTACAAGGTAGTGTCCTAGGTAAAACCAACTGCTTCATCAATGACCTTCCCTCAAGGTTAGAAGTGGGGATATTTGCTGATGATTGCTCAGTGTTCAGTATTGGGAATCTTGTGTCAGGCATGTGGACAATGCGGCCTGCCCAATGTAGCTAATTAGCCATAACCAGTGCCACAGTACTGGGGATGTTGGCCTAAGAGAGGGTACAGATCTTGGAGCACCTATCCTGCTATTGAATTTTCAGGATTTTGCAGAGGTATTGCGGGTGATATTTCTCCAGGGATTGAAGGTATCTGCTGTACTTTGTCCATGTCTCTGGTGCGTACAGGAGGGCAGGTAGCACTGCGAGCCTGACACAAGACTCCCAAAACAAGCTCACTACTCCAAACTTTGTCACGACAAGTGGCTCCCATGAGGGCAGAGGAAACGTTTCGGGGACGTCCTCAAAGCCTCCCTGAAAAAATGCAACATCCCCATCGATATGTGGGAATCTCTTGCTCAAAACTGCCAAACTGGAGGAGGAGCATCCATTAAGGTGCCAACCATTTCGAATACCTCTGACAGACCCAGGTGGAGTGCAAATGAAAACAGGGGAAGTAGCATACCAAAATCCGAGCATCCCACCCACCCGCCTCAGCAAACACGACCTGCTCCAACCTGTGGCAGAGCGTGCAGATCCAACATTGGAGTTTTTTGTCACCTCAGGACCCACAACCTGGGAATGGAAGAAAGTCACCCTTGGTCCCGAGGGACTGCCTAAGAAGATGGTGATGATTCAGTACTACTCACAACTCCTCAGATACTAAAGCAGCCCGTGTCTGTATACAACAACTGCAGTAAGACATCCTTGCTCCTGTACTCCAGAGCTCTCGCAATGAAAGCCAACATACCATTTGCCGCCTTTACTGCTTGCTGCACCTACATGCTTGCCTTCAGTGTTTGGTGTACAAGGACACCCAGGCCCCTTTGACATAAACATTTCAAGATCTAGTACCATTTAAATAATACTCCCTGCCGTTCTGTTTTTCCTACCGAAGTGGATGACTTCACACTTATCCATTTAATACTGCATCTGCCATGTATATGCCCATTAACTCAACCTGTCTAAATCACTTTGAAGCCTCTTAACACCTTCCTCATCGCTCACATTCCCACCAAGTTTTGTGCTGTCAGCAAACTTGGAAATATTACATTTGGTTCCCTCATCCAAATCATTGATATTTATTGTGAATAGCTGAGGCCCAAGCTCTGATTCCCGTGGTACCCCACTAGTCACCAGTTGCCGCTCTGAAAAAGGGCCAATTTATTCCTACATTCTGTTTCCTGTTTGCTAACCAATTCTGAATCCAAGCCAATGTATTACACCCAATCCCACATGAATTTTACACACAAACCTCTTACATGGGACTTTATCAAAGGTTTTCTGAAAATCCAAATACACCACATCCGCTGGTTCTCCCTTATCTGTTCTGCTAGTAACGTCATCAAAGAACTCCAGTGGGTTTATCAAACATGATTTCCCTTTCTTAAATCCATGTTGACTTTGTCTAATCCTGCTGATATTTTCTAAGTGTCCTGTTATCACATCCTTAATAATAGACACTAGCATTTTCCCTACCTACAGGTTAACTGGTCTGTAATTCACGGTTTTCTCCCTCCTTTTTTTGAGTAGTGGAGTTACTTTTGCCGCCCTCTGATCTGCCGGGACTGTTCCAGAATCTGCAGACTTTTGGAAGATGACGACCAACGCATCCACTATTTCCATGGCCACCTCCTTTAGTACCCTGGGATGTAGATTATCGGGCCCTGGGGATTAATAGACTTTCAGTCCCATTAATTTCTCCAGCACTATTGTTTTAGTAATACTAATTTCCTTCAATTCCTCCTTCTTACCAGACCTTTGGCTCCTAACATTTCTGGGAAGTTATTTGTGCCTTCCTCCATGAAGGCAGAACTAAAGTAGTTATTTGATTGCTCTGCCATTTCCTTGTTCGTTATTATAAATTCTCCTGTTTTCCGGCTGTAAAGGACCTACATTTGCCTTCACTAATCTTTTTCTTTTTGCATACTTATGCAGTCCACTTTTATGTCCCTTGCAAGTTTACTCTCATGCTCTATTTTTTCCCTCTTAATCAGTCTCTTGGTCCTCCTTCGCTGAATTCTACACTGTTCCCAATCCTCAGGCTTACTACTTTTTCCAGCAACTTTATATGACTCCTGAACCAGCATATAAATACTATGGCTGCAAGAGCAGCTCAGACGCTAGGAATTTGCAGTGAATACCTCGCCATCTGACTTCCCAAGGCCTGCCCACCACCTCCAAGGCACAAGCAAGGAGTGTGATGGAATACTCTTTACTTGCCTGGATGAGTGCAGCTCCAGTAACACTCGAGAAGGCTTGACACCATCCAGGACCTAGAACCTGCTTGATTAGCATCCCATCCACCACTTTAAGTATTCACTCCCTCCACCACAGACACACAGTGCATGGCATGTGTTCCATTAATGAGATTCATTGCAGCAACTTACCAATCCTTCAGCAGCACCTAAACCCGTGACCTCTACCATCTATAAAAAATAAGAGTAACAAATGCATGGAACGGCAGCACACACCATCCTGACTTGGAAATATATCGCCTTTCTTTATTGTCATTAAGTTCAAGTTCTGGAACCCAAAACCTAACTGCACTGTGGGAGTATCTTCACAACGTAGATGGTAACAGTTGAAGAAGATGGCCCACTATCATTTAGGAGTAGGCCAGAAATGCTGATGTTGCCTGTTTGGCCTACTGTGAATGAATCAAAAAAAAATGATACTTCCCACCCGGAAGCCATGCGATCTCCTGAAAATGGTGGAAAGGCAGCTTTAAATCCCAGGCCAAATTTTGTACAATTCCTCTCCGACTCCTTTAGGCAATCATGACTAACTCAAGGGGCCACTCTGGTTCAAATTAATACAATATACTTACCTCTTGTACGAGTTGATGCTCATCCCAGCCAAAGCGGGTACCCCTCTTACATGAAGGAATTTGGTGAATCAGTGTTCACTAAACAACCTGTCCTACAGATGCATTATTCTCCAGGAGAAGAACCTGACCTCCAACCTAATTCTGCCTTTACTTTGCTCTAGATTATGACCCTTGGCCCTACCTTACCTATTCAGTTGAAGCTAATTGCTTACACAAACACATTAATCCCTTCATGATATCATAGAATGGTTACTGCACAGAAAGAAACTATTTGGCGCATCATGTGTGCTGGCCCGCTGAAGGAACAATTTATTTAGAGCCAGCCCCCTGCTTTTTCCCTGTAACTTTGCAGGTTTTTCCTTTTCAGATAAACCAATTCCCATTTGAAAACCTTGATTGACCCTACTAGACTCTGAGCAGTGCATTCCAGGTCCTAACAATCACCTTAAATCATTGCCCTCTGGTTCTTGATCCTTTCACCAATGGAAACAGTTTCTCGCTATCTACACTGTCACCAACTTGTAAATCTCAGTCAAATCACCCCATGCCCACGCTCCTGTGAAGTCGGGAGATCTCGCTCTTTGAGACTATACACTTTCCAAAGTGCCTCTCTCTCACCATGTGAGGAAACTGAACACTATTCTAGCTGAGACCAAGCTTTTGTATATGGATAAAATACTATGTGTTCTTCTTTAGTGAAATATACTGTAGATGCACCCAACACCTATATGCTGTAGTATGGCAGTAACCATGGACCTTTAGAGATCTGTGCCTTTCACCATTGGCTTTATTTTTTTCCCTGAAGGCTTATGTATGTTCATGATTTGTCCTGCCACGTGCATAGCACTGCACTTTGTAAAGTTAAACATAATTTTCCAGGCACAGGCCCAATCTCCCAGCGTACCTTGATCAGTTTGTAGTAGTCAAGCATCCTGTACACTCTGACACTCTCACCTGCAAACTTGCAGATCATTACCCCAGCATCAGGATCATTAATCAAAATAGTAAGTATCAATGGTTTAAACACACATTTGTGACACAACTGGTGATCAGGATCCAAATCCACCTACAACAATTTTCTGCCCAAGGCCGTTCATCCACTTCTCAATCCAATGCTGTAATTGTACCTGAGGTTTTGTCTTGTAGAGAAGCCTTTTCTACAGTTACATGTCAAAAGCTATTGGAAAGTCTAAGTAGACAGTGCCTGCTGAGTTTCCCTCATTCACAAACTTGTGACTTCTTCAAAGATTCTATCAAATTTGATTTTATTTTATTTGTTCATGGGAAATGAGTGGTGCTAGCTAGGCCAGCATTTCTTACCTATCCATAATTGCCCTTGAGAAGGTGGTGGTGAGCTGCTGCCTTGAACCGCTGCAGTCCCTGTGGTGTAGGTACACCCACAGTGCTGTTAGAGAGGGATTTCCAGGATTTTGACCCAGTGACCATGGAGGAGTGGCGATATATTTCCAAATCAGGATAGTGATTGGCTTGGAGCGGAACTTCCAGATGGTGGTGTTCCCATGCGTCCGCTGCCCTTGTCTTTCAAGATGTTAGCGGCCATGGGTTTAGAAGGTGCTGTTTAAGGAGCCTTGGTGAGTTCCTGCAGTGCATCTTGTAGATGGCACACATTGCTACTGTGCATCAGTAGCAAGACCCGACTTCCTCTTTCTAAAGCCACGAGGCGCCTGAGTTTGGAGTATTCAGATAGCGCACCCTGAATGATTCCCTCAAGACTTTTCACTATTGCTGACAAACTGATGGGTCTAATATACCCTGATCTATCTTATCTCTTTTTATAAAGATTGGAACTACATTAGCCTTCTAGATTAGGGGATCAGTTCCCAATTCCAACAAGCTATTAATGATACGGCAAGAGCCTTTGACAACACCGCTCCCATTTTCCTGAGAGCCCTCAGGTGTCTAACATCTGGATTCGCTGCCACATCTATTTTCAGGTTCTTAATTCTATCTTAAACAATATGTTCATTTATTTTAACATAATAGTATTATTAACATAATTTTGTTCTGTTAGTTGAGCATCATTGAGTGTGAAGGCTGATGCAAAATATTCAATTTGTGTACAGATTTTCTAATATGCCAATTTAGTCTTTCAAATCATTTTGGATTCTATTGATTTTTAAAGTCTGCTACCTTTGGAAAACTGTCCTTGTTTTATCTTTTTATTATTGTTTTTAGAACTGTTAAGGCATATTCACTGTATAAGCTTGATTATGAGCCATAGTACTGGAAAGCCAATTTAATAAGCATTTTAACACCGAAGTACAGAGTGGCAAACTGGTTCTGCTGTGTAGATGAACGGGAAATCAACAGTCGAAGGTCAATAAGTATTTCTTTATCAAATAGTAATTTGGTTAGGCATTGAGGCTGTCGAATTCCCCACAGGCATGTGCCCCACCAGTCACATTTGAGAGTTTACCAGCAAAACCCTGATGTTCTAAATAAATTTGTTCATTTAGAATACAGATTCAGACTTGTCAATTTAAAGAAACTATCCCAAGTGTCAGTGATTCAACACAAGGTCAGAGAAAAGAAAAGTCTGAAAGAAGCAAAATTACAGGCCAGGCATTTTTGCTTTGAAGCCTGAAATTTTTGCTGTAGGCTCTTCCACAGAAGGAAGCACTTTTAAATTGCCAAAAACGATAGGGTGGAGGTTCCAGCGGCCTTCAGCAAAAGTCAACCAAACCTTAAAAAAGATTGCAGGACTTTACGCTCTTGTTGTATTCAGTGAAATTGAGTTTTCACGATCTATTATACTGGTTTAAAAGATGTGCTCACTTGACTGAGGAGACCCTAGCAAAGCTGATTTAGGCTTGATTTAAAATGAAAGAAAAAAATACTAAGGTTTATATTGAACTTTTCACAACCACCAGATGTTTCAAAATGCTTTAGGGCCAATGAAGTACTTTTGATGTGCAGTCACAGTTGTAATGTAGGAAACACAGCAGCCAATTTGCACTCAGCAAACTCCCACAGACTATGATAACGATCAGATAGTCTGTTTCTGTGGTGTTGGTTAAGGGATTAATATTGGTCAGGACACTGGGAAGAGCTTCCTTTTCTTCGACCTCGTACCAAAAGCTGTTTTACTTCCACCCGAGACAGCTGACATGACCTTAATTTATCATCTCATCCGGAAGGTGGCAGCTCTGATAGTGCAGCATTCCCTCAGTACTGTACTGGAGTGTCAGCATTGATTTTTTTAGTATTCCAGTCCTGGAATGGGACATGAGCCCACAACTTTCTGATTTAGACTTCAGTACTACCAACTGAGCTCACAGGGCTAATAAAAGATGAAGAAACAGATGATTGGATACTCGTATCAAAGCAGTGCTATTGAACTGAAGGAGGCATTGAAACAACTGCTCAGGTGGTAGTAATACCAAAATACTCTTGCTAAAATTTCCTGGGATCCTGATCAATTACCAAGGAGAGGAAACTCTTTGTCAAAATTATCCTCAGGAGATTAAATGAGTAAGATTAGATAGATAATGGCTTGTCAAGAGGGTAGAGAGTAATTTTGGCATTGTTGTCTTATGCGGTTTTTTTATTACAGCAGCATAATATTGTGATATTGCAAAGCAGGTAATGCAGTTTTCATTCATGTAAAGCCCTTCCCTCGTGTTCTTGATGTAATTTATATTACATTTACAAAGGCTGCAATGCTCAATCTATCAGTAATGTTAATCATGAGCAATTTTCTCGACGTTCATTGTATGGACATTCCTGAAACTGGCAGATTCTTAAATTTACAAATGCTTTCTCTTCATCCCAAGCATTACATAAAATTGCTAATCATTTGAGGCTTCAGCAGCCACTTTTTCAAAATGTTCCAATAAGCATTTCATTTCTGACCCAACTGAATGTATGATGCTATGATTAGCATTGTTGCTATAATACAGATGTCAACTGTTCTCTTGCTTCCGTTTTCAATGCTTTCAGCAACAACAGATCCTACACAATCCTGCCCCAACTCGCCCAGTACAGCACCTGATAATCCTAACTAACCCTGAGCTGAGTTTTAAATCCACATCCAATTGACCCCTAAGACCACCTGTTTCTAACTCTTAACACATCTCCCACCTGCCTCACCCTCCTGCTGTTGAACCTGTTATTCCAGTCTATGCTATGTCCAGGCTTGACTTTTCCGATGCTCTCCTGTCTCACCTTCAAGTATCACCACATAGAACTCTGTCACCTCTTCTTTTCTCAAGTTTTGCTCATCAACCATATTGGTCCCTCAGTCTTGTAAGATTTCCTGGTGTTTGGGGCCACAGATACCTAAATAGGCAGCCGAGTGGTCATAAGTAATTTTAAGATGGTTTATTAAGAAACAACAGTTTAGATATGATATATTAACCAATTAGAAAGAAGTATACAAGCCATAACAGTTTGTGATAACAGCATTCCACTCTTCAGCCGAAGTGTTAGGAAACTCTTCCTACCTGTTGCATAAAATTGCTAATCATTTGTAGCTTTAGCAACCACTTTTTGTCGATTGTCATAAAAACCCATCTGGCTCACTAATATCCTTTAGGAAAGAAAATCAGTTGTCCTTACCTGGCTGGTCTGGCCTACATGTGACTCCAGACCCATAGCAGTGTTGTTGAGTCTTAACTGCCCTCTGAAATGGCCGAGCAAGACACTCAGTTGTATCAAACCACTAAAAAGTTAATAAAAGGGAATGAAACTGGACAGACCACCCGGCAGCGACCAAGGCACCAGAAACAATAACTGCTATTGAAGCCCTGTCGACCCTGCAAAGTCCTCCTTACTAACACCTGGGGGCTTGTGCCAAAATTAGGAGAGCTGCCTCACAGACTAGTCAAACAGCAGCCTGACATATGATTCTATGAGGATGACTATCTTACAAATCATGTTCCACACACCACCATAACCATCCCTGGGTATGCCCAATCCCGCCGGCAGGACAAGCCCAGCAGAGGTGGCAGCACAGTGGTATACAGTCGGGAGGGAGTTGCCCTGGGAGTCCTCAACATCAGCTTCAGACCCCATGAAGTCTCATGGCATCAGGTCAAACATGGGCGAGGAAACCTCCTGCTGATTACCATGTATTGCCCTCCCTCAGCTGATGAGTCAGTGCTCCTCCATGTTGAACATCACTTGGAGGAAACACAGAAGGTGGCAAGGGCGCAGAATGTACTCTGGGTGGGGGACTTCAGTGTCCATTCCCAATGGTGGCTTAGTAGCACCACTACAGACCGAGCTGGCTGAGTCCTAAAGGGCATAACTGCTAGTTTGGATCTGCAGCAGGTGGTGAGGGAACCAACAAGAGGGAAAAACATACTTAATCTCATCCTCAATCCGCTTGTCGCAGATGCATCTGTCCATGACAGTATCGGTAGCAATGACCACCACACAGTCCTTGTGGAGACAAAATCCCGTCTTCAAATTGAGGCTACTCTCTATCATGTTGTGTGGCACCTCACCCTGCTAAATGGGATAGGTTTTGAATAGATCTAGCAACTCAAAACTGGGCAACCATGAGGCACGGTGAGCCATCAACAGCAGCAGAATTGTACTCGAACACACCTGTAACCTCATCACCCGGCATATCCTCCACTCTACCATTACCATCAAGCCAGGGCATCAACCTTAGTTCAATGAAGAGTGCAGGAGTGCATGCCAGGAGCAACACCAGACATACCTGAAAATGAGGTGTCAACCCTGTCAAGCTACAGCACAGGACTACTTGCATGCCTAACAGCATAAGCAGCAAGTGATAGACAGAGCTAAGCGAACCTGCAACCAACAGATCAGATCTAAGCTCTGCAGAACAGGAGAAGTTATATGCACTCGAAACGTTAACTGTGTCTTTCTCTCCACAGATGCTGCCAGACCTCTTGAGTTTTTCCAGCATTTTGTTTTTATTTCAGAGGCTAAGAACTCTGCGGCGAGTATCTCATCTCCTGACTCCCCAAAGCCTGTCCACCATCTACAAGGCACAAGTCAGGAGTGTGTTGGAATTCTCCCCACTTGCCTGGATGAGTGCAGCTCCAACAACACTCAAGAAGCTTGACACCATCCAGGACAAAGCAGCCCACTTGATTGGCACCACATTCTCTCCCTCCACCACTGGTGCACAGTAGCAGCAGTGTGTACCATCTACAAGATGCACTGCAGAAACTCACCAAGGCTCCTTACGCAGTACGTTCCAAACCCATGACCGCTACCATCTAGAAGGACAAGGGCAGCAGACACATGGGAACACCTCCAGCTGCAAGTTCCCCTCCAAGCTGCTCACCTTCCTGACTTATCGCCAGTGGTAAAACTTTTCTCACCTTCCTTTTCCATGTTTTATCTCTTCAGTGGCCTCCATTAGACACCAGACTTTGGGGATAGGGTCGATGGTATTATTTTGAGAACAAAATATGGGCCCCGTGTTTGCAGTTCTCCACTCTGCAGTTTTTTTTATTCATTCATGGGATGTGGGTGTTGCTATCTGGCTTGAATGGCTGAATGGCTTGCTAGGCCATTTCAGTGGGCATTTAAGAGTCAACCACATTATTATGGGCCTGGAGTCACATGTAGACCAGACCAGGTAAGGATGGCAGATTTCCTCCCCTAAAGGACATCAGTGAACCAGATCGGTTTTTATGACAACCAACAATGATTTCATGGTCATCAACAGACTTTTAATTCCAGATTTTTCACTGATTTGAACCCAGGTCCCCAGAGAATTACCCTGAGTACTAGTCCAGTGATAATACCACTATGCCACTGCTCCCCCCGCCCCCCCCCCCCCAGTTCTGCAGTTTGGAATACAATGAGTGAAGGGAGATGCATAATATAATATCATTGTTTTATAATGTGTAGATATATTTGCTATGCTCATTGCCCTGTTTGAATAAAATATTGCTATTTTCTAATGAGGTATCTTCTAGCCCATTGACATTATTGTATTATGCAGCAAGCCAGTTTGATGATGCTGCCTTTGGTTTGTTACTGCAGCCTTTTCTAAATCGCCTAACAATTTCTGTTCATCCTTCTGGTTAGACAGAACACACACCTTTTGATATGAAATTCGTTATATAAACCAAGTGTAAGTTCCTTTTTGCATATATTAGGATTATGTTTTTTTAATTCATTTAATTCATTTCAGTCAAAGTTTAATGAAAATTAGTTGGGTTGTGGACTTGTGAATGAACAGGCAGAAAAGCACAGCGCATATTTGTCTTCACTCATCTACTGTCTGCATAGGAGGTAGCGAAGAAGCAGAGACTCAATACCAAACAACATTAAAGTCAGGTTGTAGAATCCTGTCTTCAGCTTAAAAGGTTGCATATTCATAATCTTATTGTTAGCTTTGCAAATTTCAAGACTGAGATAGCATTTCTGCATCAAAATCAGTGTGATTATAACACTTAAGTTTGTTCAGAGTGCCAGCAATGGAGAAATTGCATCTTTTTGATCAGCATTAGGTAAACATGAGAGCATTTTTGTTGCTGATACATTTCAGATATAGATGTTTCATCTCTTATATTTGTAAATATATTGGGAAGTAATTCCTTTGCATTCAGGAAAGCTACAAAAGGAAGTGGAGCCTCCCACTTTGTAATTCAACTTGCTGATTCCAGTGGAATTCAGGGGGAATATTTTAATCTTGACAGCAAATTCCTGGTTTGTCCATCTGAGTTAGCAAACCTTCAAATCAAATCTGAGGACAATGTGCCTAATACTGGAATTACAATGTTTTGTCAGCGTTGTTTGATCTGTCACAAGCAGGGTTCTAGAATCGATGCATGTGGTGCTTGTTGGTTAGGTTGGCCCACACTTTACCAAGCATAGAATGGGGTTCTGTTTTTTATTTGTTCCCAGTACATCATTAATTGAAATGGGGAGAATGCTGAGTACTGCAGCCAAATCATGCACTCTGGATGAGCTCAGTACTGCAGTAATGGTTCATTACTCTGTCAATCTTCTACAGAGTTGAGAAGAGAGCAGGTGCTTGATGAGTGTTTTAAAACTTTTTCTGATTTACAGCCTCAATTGACAAGAGTGCCAGATAACTGCATATTATTGCAGTACTTGTGTGTTTTACATACTGAATTTGTGTCTTTAGAAATTGTCCTCAGGGAGGTGGACTTTCTGATGTGAGCAGCTTTTACTGAAGTTTGAAGTCCGTTATTGAGTAAATGAGTGATTCAAGAGCGGGTGTAATGAAAAACAAACATGGGCAGAGGGAATTAAAAGTTTTGAGCACTTTTTATACATGGCTGGAACCATTTCACATTTTTCAAGTTGCCTTTACTGTTGTTTGGTAGTGTGCTGCCAAGATTCCATTAATGTTGTTCTGAAATGACCATTTAGGAGGTACACGAAGTTTGTCTGAAGTGATAAATGCTATTTATTTTACTGTGCCTGACCTCTCTCCCTGATGACTTAATTGATAATTTACCACATGGGGAAGCCTGCAGTGTTACCACTCTGGTGTAGTTGGTTGGTACTCAAGAACACCATGGCACCTTATACAGCTCCACAATGACCTGGCAGAGCACAAAACTGCAAAAATATTATTTATTTTCTGTCGTATTACATCACATCCTTTGATCATTCCAGTGGTGACATCCCCAAACACAAACGTAGTGGCAGAAGAAAGCATAATAACATTTTTTGGATGACAGTGCATAATTGTTTATCGTGTTAAAGCACTATCCAGTGTGGTTCTAAGACATACAAAAGAGAAGACCCCATATTCAGCACCTGGTCAATGCAGGGGTAACCGATCCCAGCTGCAACAGCCATTGGGGTACAACAATTAACACCAATATCTTTGGCCTAAGGAGGACCAAAATCAACCAGGTTTCTTGACAGCCAGTAATTGCTATCCAATGACCCCTGACGGAAAATACATGTATTATCTTTGGTCAAAGAGAGTCATTTGTGCTACACCCTGGTTGTCTAATAGTCTGAGGACAGTTTCCATCTGGGCATGTAGGAATGATTACTTGGGAGAGTTGTTGGCATCTGTTGTTTCAATTGGGCTCCAGCTTAAGTGGGCAACATTAAGAGGGTTGTGGAAGATGGAAAAAAAATGAATAAAAAGATGAACAATGTGAACTAAAGGAATTAACTCAGCTTGGAATTTTTTATTTTTAATAAAAGCAAGAACAGTCATCATCTCGGTGACCACAGTACTGTAAATTGACTACTCACTTTACACTGCTGTTTTGTTCAGTACCATTCTCATACTTAAATGCTTTTATGACTGTAATGCTTTGCACCTAAATGGAAGGAAAGCAAATAGTTTTGCAGTTCAAACTATTTTAACTGATGTTAGAATCATATCTCTCAAGACTGAATTTTTCTTTTACAAAATGGAAGGAGATGGCATTATCTGTATATTTGGATCCTGACCTGGGATGTTTTTTAAAAAGGTGGTCATAAGTTCATCTTGGAACTGTCAACAAGCAGGCCTCTTCCAAGAAAGCCCCTGACCTTTATGGTATTTGAGGAAAATCTGGTTGGTTGTTTTGAACAGCAGTCACTTCAATTGATGGAGAAAAAAACTGAAGTAAAGCAAAGGTTGGTAACTTGCTGGAAATCATATGGCAGAGAGATAAAAAACTGAATTTGTGAACCTGCTGGTTTTGAAGGCAGTCTTGTTAGGGAACAAGCTGAGGAAAGAAGACTACCCTAACTGGCCCCCCCTCGCTCTCTACCTTGCCTAAAATTTTGTGTGACTATCAACCTGTAGCCAGAGAACCCTCATCAGAGAGTAACTGGTCTGGATTTGGACCTGCAAAACTGAGACCAGCTGGTGAAAACTTCCAGACATCCACTGGGCACTCCAGGTCAAGTGTCCAGACCCTGCAAACTTTATCGTTTATTTTATAACGCCTGTCCTCTAAAGCCCATCTCTGCAGAGAGATTTATCTGTTTGTCCTTTGTTTGTGTGTGTGCTGGGGAAATTCTTTAGGAACAGATAGATAGTTATACTTCCTGATTGCAGTTGTGTTAACCAGTTGCAACTTGTTGAAAGAAGTTTTGTTTCATAATAAGCAACCGTTCTGAGTTTATTGTAAGAAGCTTGGTTGAGGAAATAGACAATTGGCTATTTCAGTGAGAAAATTAAACTTTTAAATTAATGGTACGGCCTGCGGAGTAGTGGGGCTGGATAATACATGCATTCCTCCCATCCCAGTCGTTACTGATGATGGATGCAGATGCCAGGGACAGTGAAAAATTGATGCCTCTTGCAAGTTAGAGGTTTCCGAAAAAATCTTCCGGGACATTTGAAAATATTCGCATGAGGAACAATTTATCTTTAATGTGAAAATATACAAAGACCACTGTACCTACTAGGTTCCCAGCATTCCTTTGGGATCCACCCACTACAAGGCACTTGCTCTTGGAATTGGGCCAGTAACTTCAAGGCGTTTCTCCTTAATAGCTGGCTGTGTTTTATTGACTTGTTTTAAAATTGTGTTCTTTAAGAATGTAACCTGTGGTAATTGCTGCAGCAATGTGACTTGATAATCATCTGCTTCAAGGTTCTCGTTCCATTCCATCTCATTACACTTTTCAGACATTTGCTAATGGAGAGTGGGGTGGCAGGTTGAGTTCCCAGAACTATAATAACCTATTAATCTAACAAGTTAATTGGTTACATACAAAAAGCAAAGCTGACTCATCTTCACACACATTCTTTCTTTAAAACTTTGAACTGTAATACAAGCCAAAATTAAGAGAATTTCTGCATCTTCCAACACATTTACACCAAAATACAAGTATATTAAAGCTGTTTTCTGTTTGTTCACAGAATGCAGGAAATTGAGTATTTTCAACAATTCTCTACATTTGGTGATTTTCATGTCCTAAAATGTCATGGTAAAGCATTACTATATTTTGAGCAAACTTCATAATGACTTGAATTTCCTGAGTACTTTGATTATTTAGGGAATAGTTGACTTGGGAATAATTCTCTCACAAAGAGCATTGTTGTGCTCATTACATCAGGTCAGGCTGCTGCATTCTTCTCAAAAGGATTCTTACTGGAAGATTAATGTTTGGCTCCATGTATTTGAAAATGCTGAACTGTTATCTCAATTAGTTTACAAACTCATTGTGTTTTTTCCCCAATTTGAATCTCCTCAAGCTGGTGACATCAGGCAAATGGGAACCTGTAGCTATATCCCCAAAAGATCTAGAATTGTTGCTCAGGAGTTGAGCTACTTTGCTTGCTGACTTTTTAATTAACCGATGACCTTGGCACTTAGTGCATTTCCCCTTGCTTCCCACTTCAAAAGGCTGTAACTCATTGTTAGGAAATTACTAGTTTTTTTTTAATTCATTAATGGGCTGTGGGCTTTGCTAGCTGGGCCATCATTTATTGCCTATCCCTGGTTGCCCTTGAGCTGGTGGTGGTGAGCTGTCTTCTTGAACTGCTGCAGTCCATGTGGTGTAGGTACACCCACAGTGTTGTTAGGAAGGGAGTTCCAGGACTTTGACCCAGCGACAGTAAAGGGACGGTGATATGTTTCCAAATCAGGATGGTGAGTGACTTGGAGGGAAACTTCCAGGTGGTGGTGTCCCCATCCATCTGCTGCCCTTGTCCTTCGAGATGGTAGTGGTCGTGGGTTTGGAAGGTGCTGTCTAAGGAGCCTTGGTGAATTTCTGCAGTGCATCTTGTAGATGGTACGCACTGCTGCTATGGTGTGCTGGTGGTAGAGGGAGTGAATGTTTGTGGATGTGGTGCCAATCAAGCGGACTACTTTGTCCCGGATGGTGTCAAGCTTCTTGAGTCTCGTAGGAGTTGTACTCATCCAGGCAAGTGGGGAGTATTTCATCACACTCCTAATTTGTGCCTTGTAGATGCTGGACAGGCTTTAGGGAGTCAGGAGGTGATTTACTCGTCACACAATTCCTAGCCTCTGACCTGCACTTGTAGCCACAGAATTTATATGGCTAGTCCAGTTCAGTTTCTGGTCAATGGTAACCTCCATTGTTAGTGATGGTAATGCCATTGAACATCAAGGGGTGATGGTTAGATTCTCTCTTGCTGGAGATGGTCATTGTGTGGCGCAACTGTTACTTGCCACTTGTCAGCCCAAGCTTAGATAATGTCCAGGTCTTGCTGCATTTGGAAATGGACTGCTTCAGTATCTGAGTAGTCGTGAATGGTGTTGAACAATGTGCAATCATCAGCAAACATTCTCACTTCTGACCTTATGATGGAAGGAAGATCATTGATGAAGCAGCTGAAGATGGTTGGGTCGAGGACACTACCCTGAGGAACTCCTGCAGTGATGTCCTGGGACTGAGATGACTGACAACAAACACCCACAGCCATCTTCCTTTGTGCTAGGTATGACTCCAACCAGCAGAGAGTTTCCCCCTGATTCCCTTTGACTCCAGTTTTGTTTGGCCTCCTTAATGCCAAACTTGGTCAAGTGCGACCTTGATGTCAAGGGCAGGCACTCTCACCTCACCTCGGGAGTTTAGCTCATTTGTCCATGTTTGAACCAAGGTTGTAATGAGGTCAGGAGCTGAGTGGCCCTGGTGGAACCCAACCTGGGCATCAGTGAGCAGGTTATTGCTAAGCAAATGCTGCATGATAGCACTGTTGATGACCCCTTCCATCACTTTACTGATGATCGAGAGAAGACTGATGGTGCGGTAATTGGCCAGGTTGGATTTGACATTCTTTTTGTGTAAAAGACATACCTGGGCAATTGTCCACATAGCCGGGTAGATGTCAATGTTGTAGCTATTCTGGAACAGCTTGACTAAGGGCGCGGCAAGTTCTGGAGCACAAGTCTTCAGTACTATTGTCGGAATATTGTCAGGTCCCAGTGCCTGCAGCCGTTTCTTGATATCATGTAGAGTGAATCAGATTGGCTGAAGATTGGCATCTGTGATGCTGGGGGCCTCCAGAGGAGGCCAAGATGGATTATCCACTAGGCACTTCTGGCTGAAGATTGGTGCAAATGCTACAGCCTTATCTTTTGCACTGATGTGCTGGGCTCCTCCATCTTTGAGGATGGGGATATTTGTGGAGCCTTGTCCTCCAGTCAGTTGTTCAGTTGTCCACCACCAGTCACGACTGGATGTGGCAGGACTGCAGAACTTAGATCTGACCCGTTGGTTGTGGGATTTCTTAGCTCTGTCTGTCAATTGCTGATTATGCTGTTTAGCACGCGAGTAGTCCTGTCTTATAGCTTTGCCATGTTGACACCTCATTTCTAGGTATGCCTGGTGCTGCTCCTGGCATTCCCTCCTGCACTCTTCATTGAACCAGGGTTGATCCCCTGGCTTGATGGTAATGGTAGAACGGGGGATATGCCAGGCCATCAGGTTACAGATTGTGCTTGAGTACAATTCTGCTGCTGATGGCCCACAGCGCCTCATGGATGCCCAGTCTTGAGTTGCTGGATCTGTTTGAAATCCATCCTATTTAGCATGGTGGTAGCGCCACACAACACAATAAAAAGTACCCTCAAAGTAATGACGGGACGTCATCTCCGCAGTGATTCAGGACTCGGCCAGCTTGGTCAGTCGTGGTGCAACTCCTGGTGATGGGACATAGATGTGCCCCACCCAGAGTACTTTCTGCGCTCTTGCCACCCTCAGTGCTTCCTCCAAGTGATGTTCAACATGGAGGAACACTGATTCATCAGCTGAGGGAGGGCAGTACATGGTAATCAGGAGGAGGTTTCCTTGTCCATGTTTGACCTGATGCCATAAGACTTCATTGGGTCCGGAGTCGATGTTGAGGACTCCCAGGCCAACTCCTTCCCGCTGTGCCGCCACCTCTGCCCTGCTGGTGGGACAGGACATACCCAGGGATGGTGATGGTGGTCACAGGTAAGGACGACATATTTCCTTCCCTAAAGGACATTAGTGAACCAATCAACAATGGCTTCACGGTCACAGAATCACACAGTGCAGAAGAGGCCCTTCGGCCCATCAAGTCTGTACCGACACATGAGAAACACTTGACCTCCCCACCTAATCTCATTTACCAGTACTTGGCCCATAGCTTTGAATGTTATGACGTGCCAAGTGCTCATCCAGGTACTTTTTAAAGGATGTGAGGGAACCTGCCTTCACCACCCTCCCAGGCAGCGCATTCCAGACTGTCACCATCTTCTGGGTAAAAAGGTTTTCCTCACATCCCCCTAAACCTCCTGCCCCTCACCTTGAACTTATGTCCCCTCGTTACTGACCCAGCAACTAAGTGGAACAGCTGTTCCCTATCCACCCTGTCCATGCCCCTCATAATCTTGCACACCTCGATCAGGTCACCCCTCAGTCTTCCCTGCTCCAATTAAAACAACCCAAGTCTATCCAACCTCTCTTCATAACTTAAATGTTTCCTCACAGACAACAACCTAGTGAATCTCCTCTGCACCCCCTCCAGTGCAATCACATCCTTCCTATAATGTGGCGACCAGAACTGCACACAGTACTGCAGCTGTGGCCTCACCAAGGTTCTTTCCAACTCCAACATGACCTCCCTATTTTTGTAATCTATGCCTCGATTGATAAAGACTTTGGATCGATTTTTAAATTGGTCTTTTTGAAAAGCAGAGGTCCTGCAATGGCATATTTTAATGCAGCAAGATCCCTCGATCCCCTTTCTAAAAAGATTTAATTCATGTGGAGATGTCTCCTGCAGATCCATCTGTTGAAAAATGTCGCAAATATTCAATGGGAACATGGAAAATGTTTTTGTTTTTTGATTGCGAGTCCTACTTTCCTGTGGTATGATGGATAAGAGCATTTGTCTGTGACTCTGTAATTCACACCTTTTGACATTCTCTTCACAGCCCACTTCCACAAAACTATCAGGAGCAGCCTTATCTGCAGCAGCGGGTGATCTTGATCTTTTCACTGAGCCAACCACAAAATCAGATGACTCTGCTAAGAAACTACTGTCCAAGGATTCTATCTTATCATTATATGGTACAGGAGCAATGCAACAACAACAAGGCACTCCAGGTATAGTAGTGGCACTACTTAAAATACAAAGCATTGGGCATTCAATACCTCAGTACCTGATTGTGGTGCTTTTTAGGTACACTAGAAACAGGATGGTTTATGTTATGAATTCTAACGTGTCAAGTATCCTCCATTACAGAAACACTGCTATAATATTTTAACATAGAATATATTAATATTGCTTAGATGAACGGTGCAATAACATTTTTTATATAGAGAAAAGATGTTCTTATTTTTAAGTTTATAAGCAGGAACTCCAGGACTTTCCATGTCTTGGACAACGATATTTGCAGCAAGTGTCATCAGTTGAACCACCTTGAGCCCTGGGTCTTGGCACTTGAGGGCAGCTTGCATCACTGCAGTGCATCAGCAAGATAATTTGGTGAATAGTATATTTCTAGAGGTGGTCACCCTAAGGATGTGTGGGCGGAGAGGGAACGGCTGACTGCCAGACAATCCAGGAGGACTGGGCAAGATAGTGCAGGAATCCCCTGAGTGCATTGCACTCTCCAGCCAGTCTTCTGTTCTGATTGCTGGAGTGATGGTTCATGGCACCACGGGTGGCTCAGTTGCATGGTGGAACAGGAGGAAGATTAGAAAAACAACAGTGATTGGGGGTTTGATGGTTAGGGGAACAAACAGGTATTTCTGCAGCAGCAGGTGTGATTCCAGGATGGTATGTCGCCTCCCTGATGCCAGGGTCAAGGATGTCATTATATGGCTGCAGAGCACTCTGAGGGTGGAGGGTGAACAGCCAGCCATTGTGGTCCACATTGGAACCAACAACATTGGTAGAAAGAGGTCCTGAGGCAGATTTTAGCAACCTAGGAGTGAAATTAATAAACAGGACCTCAAAGTTAGTAATATCTCCCGCCCCCCGCCCTGCCAATATGTGCTAGTGAGTATAGAAACAGGAGGATAAAGCAGATGACTATGTGGCAGGAGAGTTACTACAAGAGGGAGGGCTTTAGATTCCAGGGGACCAATTCTGGGGGAGTTGGGACCTATTCATGGCCAATGGGTTGTCCCTCAACAGAGCTGGCTCCAATGCCCATGCATTGTTTGTGCTGTTAGGTTTAAACTAACTAGGTAGGGTGATGGGAACCAGGAAAGGTTAAATGAGGTTCACAAAGAATTGGGAGAGACAGATAAGACTAAAGTAAGAAATAGTAAGGTATTGGTTGGGCTCAGACCAGGAGATAATGCAATGTCTACATTATGTCTACTCTTGCTCCCAGTTCCTGTGTATATTCATTTGTATTAGGTTTACAGTACTTGTATGCAAATGCATGATGTGGTAAATAAGGTTGGGTCAACCATAGATGCAAATAGCCACTCAGGAATATGATGTTGTGGCGATAATGGAGACCTGACTCCAAGAAAGACAGCACTGGGTACAAGGTCTTCAGAGAGATAGAGAAGGAAAGAAAGGAAAAGGTGTGGCAGATTAAGGAGAATATTACACTGCTGGAGAGAGAGGACGTCTTCGAGAGGTCAAGGACTGAATTTAAAGTTAAGAAACAATAGAGGTACCATTACAGTACTGGGTGTATTGCATAGGCCACCAGCTAGTGGGAAAGATATAGAGACACAAATTTGCAAGGAAATTACAGAGATGCAGAAAATATAGAGTAGTTATAACGGAGAAAATTAATTATCCTAATAGAGACTGGGATAGAAATAGTGGAAAGGCCAGAGAGGGGGAAGAGTTTCTGAAGTCTATTGCAGGAAAGTTTTCTTCATCGGTATGTTTCCAGCCCAATGAGGAAGAAGGCATTGTTGGATCTGGTCCGAGGGAATCAGATGAACCAAATGGATCAAGTGTCGGTCAGGGAACATTTTGGGAACAGTGATCATTGTAATATAAGATTTAAGTTGGCTATGGAAAAGGACAAGTAAATTCTGAGTAAAAATATTTAATTGGAGGAGGGCCAATTCCTGGGGTGAGAACCCAAGCTGACCTGGGTAAATTGGAATCAAAGATTAGCAAGCAAAACTGTAACAGCCTTTAAAGAGTAGATGGTTAGGATACAGTCATAATACAGTTCCACGAGAGAGAAAGGTAGAACAAGCAAAGCCAGTGCTCATCAGATGACAAAAGCGAGATGGAGCAGAAAAAAGGGGCATATGGCAGAAATCAGGCTGATGATAATGGTGAGAGCCTGGCTGAGTATAGGAAGTTCAGAGCAAAATTGAAAAACAAAATCCAAGGCAGAAAAAATGTGAGCTGACATTAAAAGGAAATCCAAAAGTCTTCTATAAGCACATAAATAGTAAAAAAGTAACAAGAAAAGGGGCAAGGTTGATTAGGGACCAAAAGGAGATCTACACATGAAGGTGGCATGCTTGGCTGAGGTACTAAATGAGTACTTCATGCCTGTCTTTGCCAAGGTAGAAGATGGTGCCACTCTTTTTATACCACTTTCCCAATCCTGCAAGGTGACAATTCATATGTTCCACAGTGTTATCTCATTCAATAAGCCTCATCCCTTGTCCATTATCAATAACTTTAGTTTCAAGGAGTTGTTTTCACAACCTTCATACTTGGCGACATCATTGTCAATCAAATCATTGAACTGGCAACAGAGAAATTAATGAACAAAGGCTGGAATCTTTTTGAGGCAGGGCCCTGGAAAATATGGGAAAACTACATTGGAACGATTCCCCGACGAGTTCTGGCTTGTGGGTGTATTTCCCAGAGATTGGCTGTAAGTGGAATCAGCAGCCCACCTGCGGGAGACAGACAGGCAATTAAGACAGTTAAGTCTTCCATTAATGGTCGTTTTCTTGGAGGGAGGTCAAATTCCTGGTGTCACATGATCCCCCTTTGTGTCAGAAGCCCAGCAATTCATCAGAGGTGGCTTCACAGCTGGAATTAGAGCGGCAAAACATTTGAGGCCTATTTTTCATTTGCCTGCTGTGTTTCTCAATGCTCATGGATCATGGAGACTGATGTCTCTGCTAATTATGTGCCTGCTGCAATGGCAGTCACTCTTTTCCTACTTAAGGTGCTTCCATGATGTTGCTGCAGCTCTTACTCCTGACCTTTGAGCAGCATCCACACTGTGATGGAGGCTGACGGCCCTACCATGATCTATACTGAATGGACCACCTGACACTGGCACCCGACTCACTTTTGGACAGTGTTCCAGGAGGCAACTTCCTAATTAGCTGCTTCTGGAGAGATCATGCCCAACGCCCTGTATGGCTACTTCCAGGTTCTGGACCTCGAATTGACCCCACCAGTGGCATCACGACCCAGCCTGGAAAATTCCAGCTATGATCTCTTGTCCACGTTCCTTATGCAGATGTACCTTTAGAGGAGTTACTATTCCTGAGCACATATTTCTATCCCATATGAATGCTTCAACAAAATTATAATTGGTCAAATTATGAATTTTGCTCATTACATCCTGGGAGGACATTTAACTGTCATGTTCCGTGATTTCCTGCCAAGCAGGAAGATGTCTGGAGATAAAAAGAGTCTTCGGTTCATCTTTGAAGGCTTCAGCAAATAGAGGAAGCCTGTTTACCACCACTAAATCACTTATCAGCTAAATTTTCCCTGACGGTTTCAGCCTGGTGCAAGTTTTCATTCCCACTATCTTCCTAACAGAAACTCATTTTAAAAGCTAAAAGTAATGTCAAGAAATTTTAATTATGATCTGATGACCCCTTTAGTGCCCCCAACACACCCCCAACCCTGACTTTCTCAGCCCCAGAATGCTGAGGCCAATTGTAGGCTGCCCTGGCTGAGATCGGCTAACTTGACAATTACATCTTTCAATGATGTAAAGCTTGTTTGAGTCAAATCTCCAAGGTTACTCTAGTTCCTCCAAAGGCAGCGGAATGGTACTAGATGAATTGCTCATTCGGAGAGCCAGTTATCAACACGATGGGCTAACTGGCTACCTCCTGTAGTGAAACGATTCTGTGACACCCCAATCCAAGAGTTCTTCTGCAAAAACACACAATTAATAT
This sequence comes from Carcharodon carcharias, assembly GCF_017639515.1. NCBI lineage: Eukaryota > Metazoa > Chordata > Chondrichthyes > Lamniformes > Lamnidae > Carcharodon > Carcharodon carcharias. Next base: position 84,848,315 of record NC_054471.1, read on the forward strand.
TTCTAAATCACTCACTCCCCTGCCCCACCCCTCAAACTGATTGCAGATGGCTGTTATTGCCTCAGGATCAAACACAATTCAAATTTTGTATTTTTTCAACTGACAGATCATTCAGATTTTTGTGTATAGAATCCACTGTAATGAGTGCATGAAGAGTAGCAGTAAGTTATAAATAAGAATTAATGTTGAAATTATGTATCACCATTTTAAAATCAGCGATAGTAATTTGAAAATTAAGCATTGATTTCTTATTTGCAAATCTTTTGATTTGTTTGAAAGTGGCCAGGTTGAGAATTCAGTAAAGTTGGCATTTCTTTAAATTTTTTACATTTGAATAGTAATACACTTGGCAACAAATTTCAAACATACATGGAATTTGAGGTAACTTAATGAAGGAATTTCTTTTTGTTGATTGGTTCTTTGACAAGGAGAAGAGCAGGACAAACTGTGCTGGCTATCTGAAGTTTAAGACTTATCCTCAAGATACTGCATTCAGTGCAATCCTTGTGCTACCTGAATGTAAAATAGTTGCAAGTTAAACCTCCTGTCGACATTGAAGGAATATTTCAGCTTGTGAGCATACCCAAGATGATTTCTGTACAGCTTAAAGCTGACCTTTCCCAATAGAAACTGAGCACTGCAAACGTTTTGTGTGCAAGTGCGATTACAGGGGTGACATGACGTCCTGTGTGCACAAGCTGTTTGTGTATTTCTGTGCACATCTGTCTGTGCTTGTATATCTCTGTGCCTGTGTGTACACGTGTGCTTGGAAAATTAGGTCGTCACAAAATACGAAAATGGACCATGTACTTTTTTGAGGATCATTAAATATATATTGATCTTACGACTAGTGAAATGATGATTGGCAAATCACAGAAGAAAACAAAAGTTGATGTAATACTGCTGACTCTGGCGTGATTTTCCAATCCGTGCTCTAAGTGTGGTGGCGCGCATGAAAATCAGTGTTTTTCTTGCTGCCGCAATGGTGGTTTTTTAAAATTCTTTTGTGGGATGTGCGTGCTGCTGGCTAGGCCAGCATTTATTGTCCATCCCGAATTGCCCTTGGGAAGGTGGTGGTGAGTTGCCTTCTTGAACTGCTGCAGTCCATGTGGTCCACTGCTGTTTGGGTGGGAGTTCCAGCATTTTGACCCAATGACACTGAAGGAACAGCGATACAATTCTAAGTCAGGGTGATGAGTGACTTGGAGGGGGACTTCCAGGTGGTGGTGTTCCTATCTACCTGCTTCCCTTGTCCTTCTAGATGGTAGTGGTTATGGGTTTGGAAGATGCTATTTAGGGAGACTGATGAGTTTCTGTGGTGCATCTTGCACACACTGCTGCCACTGTGTATCAGTGGTAGAGGGAGTTTTAACATCATATTGTCTACTACCTGCCTCATTAATTATGGATGCACGGGAAAAGCATCGAATTGCAAGCGGGCCGGCGGCCTTTGATTCGCCTGCCGCACTGTGAGCTCACCAGCACCTCACTCCGGGCACCATAATTAAGAGCAGCCATGCAGACCAGTCTCACTGCATGTAGTGCAAGACTGCTGCTCTGAAAAGCAAGATGACGTCAGCCCCCAAGTTTAATGATACCTCCCTGGGCCACCTCCTGGATGCCATGGAGGACTGCAGCGATGTCTTCTACATCCGCTCTGGCCAGAGGAGGTCCACGATCAGCACCTCTCCAGCTTGGCAGAGGATGGCAGCAGTGGTCAGTGTCAATGCTGCACAGAAGAGCATCCATTCTGTCAGAGTAAGTCAACCAGGTCATCACTGTCAACTCTCTCTCACTCATAAGCCCATCAGCCATTTACAGAATGACACTCCACAGGGGATCCTCACACTGCCAGCTCAAGGGACATAACCACTTGCTCTCCTACACACACCTTCATATTTCCATCTGGCCTCATATCCTATAGAGCTAGTGTCCTCGTCCTGCCCATGGCTCCACTCAGTGCCCACGTAAAGCAGGTACCTTATTCAACTGCCCTGGCATGTATCCTCTTCACGGGCTCTTCATCTGTCCTTATGCAGCTCGAGCTCATGCAGAATCAGAGGGAGAGGTCCCAGATCTGGTGGGGGAGATGGTGGGGATGGTGGAGTGCCCGATATCAAGGTCCTCACAGGGGACAAGAACCAACCCATTGTGCTGGCTGGAGAGGACGTGGACCATTCCTGCAGACAGGTTGGCGACAATTACCCAAGTGAGCTTCCTGCATCAGCTCATCCCTCAGACAATCATAATGTGAGCCAGTTGAGCACTTTCTGAGCCGCCTGCCATGCACTATATCTCTACTTTCTTTCAAAGGCAGCTCTGCCAAGTGCTCCAGGCCCACGGCCAGCCAGTCTCTCAGCTTGAGCTCCGATGATACCTCAGATCAGGAGCTTGTGGACGGTACCCTTGAAGACCAATCACAGCACTCACCCATGCCCTCCACCAGCGCAGGGACACACATCAGTGGGACCTAGTTCTAGAGCAGGCTTAAGGGGACAATCTGGTGAGCACAGCACACACCACAGCAGGCGGAGGCAGGAACATTGAGGTAGCTGGCACTTGCACTGCTGGAGGCCAGGATTCTGCACAGTCTGAGTCAGGTGACGAGCCTCCAGACCCGGTCCTATCTCAGTTGGTGGGGCTCTAGAGACAATCATGGGAGCATCAGGAAGGGATATCAGCTGCATTCCTCATATCAACGCATGTTCAGTCTGACACATGCCAATACACCGAGGTCAAACCTGAGGATGGCAGCCACCAAGGAGACTTTGGTCCTACACTGCAGCAGGAGGCTGCACTTCATCAGTGTAGGTGTTGGTGACATCCATCAGTGGCTATGCAAAAAGGTGGGTGTGGGGCAACTCGATCACTCTCTAGCTTACCCTTCTCAGGGAGTCAGACGGGGGCCCTCGGGCACCTGAACACCATGGGGCCATCCATCCAGGTGATTCTGGCAGTGTCCAGCTGATCCCAACCCCCTCTTCCTGTGACCCCGTCAGATTCAGCTCCACAGGCCAGGGAGGGTGCACTTGCCCCACTGCAAGAGACCCAAAAGAGGCCGGGGCCCTCTGAGTTTGGCCCTACAGAGGACAACCACCAAAGTCATCACAGACAACAGGACATACCAGTGAGCAGGCAGTCTCCATCTCCGCTGTGGATGCTGGGGAAGCAGCAAGATGTAGCAATGGGTCAGGAAGAGAAAACAATATTAGGATCACGTTGGTGGCATGGGTGTTAAACATGTGTAAATAGATTTCAAAAATGTAAATAGAATTGCACTCATTTCACACATCCTTTTGTGTATGCCTGCTCTTTATGATCAGCTGTGTTATTGTCAATCATGTGCGACATCATGGTTTCTCCCACCACTTATCGCAGATATCACTCTCATGTGCTTCTGGTCAATGTTGTATACTTCCAACTGACCACACTGTGCTCCTTCTCAGATCGTTTCCGGCATCAGTTATGCCTCATCCTCAAAGTAAAGCGTGCTTGTGGAAGAGAGCTCGTTTAGCTGGGTCATGTGATATTAGATCTTGGCTGTGTAAGATTGAGGTTGAGTTGTTCAGTGTCTCCTCAGCATTATTGAAAGCTGAAGGTTTGGTGTGCAAGGAAAGATGTTAGATCACATCAAGAATGTTCATATGAACTGGAACTCCATATTCTGTCTCTGTCATCGGGCAGGGTTTCCATTCAAAGAGTCAAAATCACAAGCCATGTGCTCTCCTCTCTGCCTTGAGCGTTGCCCACTCTGAGTGTACATCTGATAAGATGACCCATAATTGTGACCATCTTCCCAGATCAAGGTGCTGGAGCTCTGCCCCTTGCAGCCACATTATAGTTGTGGTGCTCGACACTACAACCTTGAACTTCTCCCATTGTGTATTTGTCTGCATAGTGCCCACAAGGCTTTCGTCACAATGTAGGGAAGCAGCGCTATGCCATATGTTGTGCATAGCATTCCCTCACTTAAAGTGTCGCTGAGGTCACTGATGATAACTCTAAACGATGATGTGTTGCCGTCAATCGAGCCTTTGGCAAGCTCTCAGTGCACATTTGTGATCTTGATGGGAAGACACTGTTGAGGACAGAAATGGCTGAGGAGCCACAATGTAATGAAGCTGGTGTGCTCTTTAATGTGAATCAAGCCTTACGTTCAGATCTCCATAGTGTCATTGCTGTCTCATGGTCGCATGGGGCAGGGCTGACCATTGGGCAGACTGTCTATCTTTTAGAGGGGACATACTAATATGTGGCCAGAAAGTGTGTGAACATGGTTATCCTCAGGTGATCAATCAATATGGAAAGGTCAGGCTACATGTAGGCCTGTGGAGTGCTGGATGTCAACATAATGGAGATGAAGGTGAAACAAAGAACTGAGTCATGTGAAAATGCATAAGGACCTGCGTAATGTCCTTGGCTGCCTTGGCGCAAGTGTCACCTCTCAGCATCACCATCATACTGAGTCATAAAGTGTTGTCCTCTTGTTGGAGATGGATCTCCTCGGAGCTTTGTCAGACTGAGGGCACAGAGGTACGGGCACACTGAGGATTGTAGAGCAGCTCCTGCCTCTATTAGGCTGGCAGAGCAAGTGAGATGCTGGAGAGATGCATGAAGAGACAGCATCTTGTGACACCTGATTCCACCTCCAGTTAGGCCTTATCTCAGCAAGGACACATGCTCCTGTGGCCTCTTCATCCTTTAAAGGATCAGGACAATGTGAGCCTGATGTTTAAGTGGTCACTCTCCGATTGAAGTGGGTGGTTGAATGAGAGGGAGAGCCATGCTAATGTTAGTTTGGGCCCATGATGGAGGGCACTTGTCCAAGTGGAGACTCACTCCTACTTTGCATCCTCCTCATGAAATCTGATGGCTATGAGGGCCTCATGCAAGCCTGCCTAGTCTGGCCCGTACAATGGCGTTTTCCCCTGCAACCTCGGCTTCCTCAACCTCATGGCCCTCATCCCTTTTGATGTCGTCCTCATCGGAGGAGACATGCAGCTCCTCCACGTCATCATCTTGCAACTCCTCCCCACTTTGCAGCATCGGATTGTGCAGTGCACAGCAAACCACGATAATCCATGAGTCCCACTGGGAATGTACTGGAGTGTACAGATCTGTCCAGGCATCGGAACCGCATCTTTAACATGCCAATTGCCTGCTCCACCAATGTCTGGATAGTGGTATGAGCTTTGTTGTACCTTTCTGCTGCATTTTAAAGCCTCCATGGGCATCATCAGCCACATCCTTTGAAGTTTCCTTTGTCACCAATTAGCCAAAGCTGGATCCTGTGTTGTCCCTCAAATATGCCCAATGCCTGCAACCTACTCAAGATGTAGGAGCCATGGCAGCTTCCTGGGTATCTGGTGCAAACCTGCAGATTTGTTTCTTGTGGTCGCAGACTAGCTGGACATTGATGGAGTGGAAGCTTTTCCCTTTTGTATATCAGAGTGCTTTTTGCTAGGGAGCTTTGATAGCCGCATGAGTACAGTAATGGCACGCTGCACTTGTGGGAAAACGAAATCATGGCAAAGCTCTGGCGTCCTGGCTGGCTTGGTCTCTATTGATGTTAATGTAGTTGTGGGCCTTGGCAAAAAAGGTGCCTGTTACCTCTTGGATATACTTTTGCGTGGAAACTTGAGAGATCCCTCTAGAAAGAGCCAGTCGCAGAGAAGTTAACAGCGGCTGTGACGTTAACAGCAACTGGCAATGAATATCCTCCCAGTCCCCATGGCTTCAAATCCTGCAGAATGTGGCAGATGGATGCCACCAGATCCCTGGACATACAGAGGTGTCGGCGACACTGCTTGTTGCTCATCTGCAGAAAAGACATGCGACTTCTGTACATCCTTGGTCTTTAGAACTGCCTAGCCGTGATGTTTGAGAGTTTCATTCTCTGCGTCTGGAGGGGGCCCTGCTGCCCTTTTCTCCTGAGGATGTAGCCCCTTGCTTTGGTGAGCCTGGTGCCTCCGTCGCAATCTTCTCTACCTTTTCTCCTGCCTGTTTGCGATGATGCAGGCAGCAGTAAATCCAGCACCCATCTTGCCAAAGGTCTGCTCCCTGCAACATAAATCAGAAAAAGACATGAGTGAGCATGAGCCTCCAAATGTCCTATTTCTGTCGGTGAACAGTGAGTGACTGTGGGTTCAAGTTGTTGGGTCCAGTGCAGCAGCTAATCGCCACTGAAATCTTGGCCAGCGCACTTCACTTTTCATAGTGGTCCCCCGTGCCCCCTTTCTACATCAACCAGTGCTATGACATTGCTTTGGCCAGGCACTTGAGGATGCAGCTTTCAGGCCTGTTGCTGGTATTCTTATTCACCGCACTTGCTAACTAGACTCTTTGGAAAAGACATAAGAGAAAATGTTTACTGAGGATGTGTGATTATTTGATGTGGGGTGGGGTGGTGGCGGACGCTTCTCATTTGGTCAGCTGCTAGCGACTATTCTGAGCTCCCGCATTCAAGAGACAGCTTCACACTTTTTTTATGGCTCTGGAGAATTTCAACACTTGGAACAAGGGGTTAATATAAGGAGTTCGACTAGTGCCTTTGAATCGGGATTCATCTTGTGTGAATGTGCCTCAGTGCTTTACTGTCCTGATTCCCTGCATTGCCACTGAGGCTCCTAATATGTCTCAGGTGTGCATCTCCAATCATTTGGTGAAACACAATTCAGTTGGGTGCCCCTTCGATTGGCCTCCCAGTGCAGAGCACCTGTCCTCCAATCGGCCATTAGAGTGCCACCTCTTTTTAATTTTGTACTGCGCCGTTGCTTCAGGTTGGAAGATGGTGGTGCTGAGCTCGCACTCCCAGACCAGCTTGAAACCTCCCTGTGTGACTAAAAATTCCTCCCAGCAGCCTGGAGGATCTCAAAATTTCCAGGTTTCCCTACATCCAACAACTCTCAAGTCTCCTCCTCTAATCCTTGATCACTTGGTGCTTGTGGTGGGGATAAGAGATCATGAACTCTCTCCTCCATCCCCACCCCCTTTCCGATCCCCCTTTTTCCAATAATTTTTTTTAACAAATATTTTCCTTTTCCCTCCTATTTTTAAATTTATTTGGATCTATTGTTTCATTTCCACCTTTTAGTCCATTTCGATCCTTTCCCCCCCACCCCCACAAGGGCCATCTGCCACTTGCTCATCCTGCTTTCTACCCTTAATGTCCCCATTAGCACATCCTTTAGATAATATCACCACTGTCAACACCCCTTTGTCCTTTTGTCTATGACATCTTTGGCAATCTCTTCTTGGCCTCCACCACTATCATTGGCCCCCTATCGAGCTCTACTTGTCCCACCCACCCTCCTCTACCAGCTTATATTTCATCTCATTTCAATATGTCTTTGTTCTGATGATGGGTCATACGGACTCAAAACGTCAACTGTATCCCTCTCCGCAGATACTGTCAGACCTGCTGAGTTTTTACAGGTATTTTTGTTTTTGTTCTAGATTTCCAGCATCCGCAGTATTTTGCTTTTAGCTCACAATGACAGTTTTACTTTGTAACTACAGGGTAGTGTGATTGTGCCTTGCATCAGTCACACTTTTTTTTGTGTCTCATGGTCAAGTCTGTTTATTGTATAGGTGTGAAATGAGGACCATATTTGTCTTCCCCAGCAAAATACTGCAGAAGCTGGAAACCTGAAACTAAAACAGAAAATGCTGAAATAGTCAGCAGGTCTAGACAGCATCTGTGGAGAGAGAAACAGAATTGACGTTTCAGATCGTGAACCATGTTCTTCTCATTTCCTGGTCATTCAAAGCTCTTTGTGCTGTATATTGTAAACCAGCTGTGAATTCAGCTCGTGTCTAAACTAGCAATGGGGCATACTAGTCTTCCGTGAGTCCAGTAGTGCTTGGAGTAATTAAACATATGTTTTCTCTTGTAAAATGGCTTGACCAGATGGTAGTTCAATTCCTAGAATGAACAGTCAGCTACTCCTGCAGGGACCGGTGTAAGTTTATAGGTATTGGTGTGAGTAGCATTGCCTAAAACATACTATTAATATGCGGATAAAATCCTAAGTTTGTCATTTCATTTGCTGCTCAAGCAAATCTGCAGTGCTCCCCAAATGTCTTTTGTAGCCAAATAATAAAAAAAAATGCTGACATTAATTATAGTAATTAAATTTATTCCAGATATTGGGAAGTGACAGGAAATTAATTTGAGTATAAAAGAAAAGGACATTTTGTCCTGGAAATGAAATGTTTCTCAAGTGTAACATAAAATTGAGACTTAATAATGTACTTTGTCTGCACGTAGAAGTTAAATTAGTGTTTTTAGAAACAGGAAAAATGAAATCATTCACAGCCAGCCAGTCATATATCTGCTGGATTTATATAGAAAACTTAAGAGTTTGTATGCGTGTCAGTAACGATCAAAAGGGAGAAATGGAAAACCATGAGTGTAATGCATTTACCAAGCACAATTATCTTCAGGAAGGAGCAAGTCAAAAACTTCTAGATTTGGAAAAAATATTTGTGCAACACAAAATGATCAGATTGATGTGTCTGATGGGGCGCTTACATGCGCAGAAATAAATGATGTATAAACCAGAGAGTAGCTAGCATGTTGCCCTGCAAGGGAGGAAGAAGAAATAATGTCATAAGCACCTTAGGCATGTTAGAATAATGCAGGTCATCCCAAGCAGTAAGGTATTCTGCAACTTTCACATTGCTCTCTGGGGTATTGTCTCAGTCGATTTTTAATAGTTTTATTTTATTAAAACCTAAACTTTGTGAAGATGTTTTACACCTGGTTTTCCATTATTATACTTTAATAAAAGCTTATGCTTTCATGGTCAATAAAATCTTAATAAAATGCAGTAGTTTAAAACACACAAGAGAAAAATCTTATTTTGACAGTATGGTAGTTCACTGAGACCCGTGTATGTTGCAGCTCTCTAGTTGGAGGTCAAAAAGAACCTTGAGAACATTTAAAGGCCTAATGATACACTAAATATTAGTTACTGAGGTAAGTCAAGTGAGATCAGTTTTATCATTTCAAACAGCAAAATCCAAAATAAATCTTTTAGCAAAAATGGGTCCCTCTTCATTGTATTTCAAGAGTCGAATTGTCAGTGTGAGTTGTAAAAGGACTTGTCTCATGGTTTTGTTATTGCCTGGTGATTTACATTAGCAGACACATGGTCTTCTATTAGACCCATCAACAGGAAGGAGGGCAAAGGATATTTACTATCTCATTGAATTGTCTTTTAGAGGTCGATTAGAAATATTTAAAATGTTTCACATTTTCAAGCTGTAACTGGTAATGTACAATGATTTATAGTAAGATTAAAAGCACAATAATGCTGTTGACATTCGTGCAGGTGGGTTATACCATCAATCACATGAAAATGAGCTTTTGCGTTGCAGCTCAGTTTTTTCATTTACTGGATGTGGCTGTCACTGGCTAGACCAGTATTTATTGCCCATCCCTAATTACCCTTGAGAATGTGGTGGTGAACTGCCACCTTGAACCATTGCAGTCCATGTGGTGTAGGTACACCCACAAGTGCTGTTAGGGAGGAAGTCGCAGGATTTTGACCCAGCAACAGTGAACGAACAGCGATATATTTCCCAGTCAAGGTAGTGAGTGGTTTGGAGGTGGTGGTGTTCACATGTGACTGTTTCCCTTGTCCTTCTAGATGATAGCGGTCGTCTGTTTGGAAGGTGCTGTCTAAGGAGCCTTGGTGAGCTTCTGCAGTATATCTTGTAGTTGGTTCACACTGCTGCCTCTGTTCATCAATGGTGGAGGGAGTGAATGTTTGTGGATGGGGTACCAGTCAAGCGGGCTGCTTTGTGCTGGATGGTGTCAAGCTTCTTAAGTATTTTTGGAGCTGTGCTCATTCAGGCAAGAGGAGAGCATTCCATCACACTCCTGACTTGTGCCTTGTGGATGATTGACAGGCTTTGGGGAGTCAGGAGGTGAGTTACTCGTTACAGGATTCCTAGCTTCTGACCAGCTGTTGTAGCCACAATATTTATATGGCTAGACCAGTTCAGTTTCTGGTCAGTGGTAGCCCCCAGAATGTTAATGGGGTATCCATTAATGGTAATGTCATTGAATGTCTAGGAGTGATAGTCACACGCTCTCTTGTTGGAGTTGGCCATGGCCTGGCACTTGCGTGGCATGAATGTTACTTGCCAATTGGCAGGTCAAGCCTGGATATTGTCCAGGTCTTTCTGCATTTGGAAATGGACTGCTTCAGTATCTGAGGAGTTGCGAATGGTGCTGAACATTGTGTAATCATCAGCGAACATTCCCACTTCTGACCTTATGATGGAAGGAAGGTCATTGATGAAGCAGCTAAAGATGATTAGACCTAGGACACTATCCTGAGGAACTCCTGAAACTCAGATGATTGACCTCCAGCAATCACAACCACCTTCCTTTGTGCTAGGTATGACTCCAACCATTGGAGAGTTTTTCCCCTGATTCCCATTGACTCCAGTTTTGCTAGGGCCAATAAATTGAGTACAGAGGCAGGGAAGTTATGCTAAACGTTTATAAAGCTCTGGTTAGGCACAACTAGAGTTGATATTTATAAAAGGTATATAGTTGGGCATATTGGAATTAATTTGTTTTCCTTTTTTGTCTACAAAAACGTTACAATATTATTTTTGTAGAAGTTAATAGAGAAGTGCAAGATGATGAATTTTGTCAGATGGATTAGGGATAGGGAGATACAATATAGATTTAATAGCAGAGTTCTAAATGTGCAGGACAGAAGGACCTGCAGCTTCATGTGCATAGATCTTTGAAAGTGGTAGAATATACTGAGAGAGTGGTCAGCAATCCATATGGGATCTTGGGCTTCATAAATGGAAGGTATTGAGTATCAAAGCAAGGAAGTTATGCTGAACTTTATAAAGCTCTGGTTCGGTCAGACCTAAGGTATTACATCCAGTTCTGATCACACTTTAGGAAGTATGTGAGAGTCTTGAGAGAGTGCAAAGGAGTTTTACGAGAATGGTTCCAGGGACGAGAGATTTTAGCTACAAGGTTAGGTTGGAGAAGCTAGGGTTGTTCTCCTTGGAGCAGAGGAGGTTAAGTGGCTATTTGACAAGATATACAAGATTCTGACAGGTTTAGAAACATTGACAAAGAAAATTGTCCCCATTAACTGATGAGACAAGGACTAGAGAACACAGATTTAAGGTTTGGACATGAGACGTAGGTATGAGGGATTAAGACCTCACCCTGTGTATTTTTGTAAAATATATATAGATATCCTCATCACTACTTTGTAAATTTTAAAACTGAACAAGATCCTCAAAATCTTCAAAATCTATGTGTGTCTGTGATCACTGAACAAAAGCCATGTTGCAGTTTCAGGGAAACACTCACCTCATTATCTCTGAGGAGCCACTAATGACTACCTGTGTACTGTACAGCCCAACTTCAAAGAGAGCTATACAAAGGCCATCTGCATTTAATTACCCAGGCTGGCCAGAAGGAGTCTAGTGATCTGCTAAGACAAAAGGCCCTGCAACCTTTCTTTCAATTTATAATGGCTGAGACATTTAGCAATCTTCGAAACTCAGCCGCGTTCCAAACAATAGATACACATTCTTTGTTGGAGACTGGGTGGAGAGGTGTTGGGGGGGGAAAGGGGTGGGGTGGAGCGGGGGTTCATGTGACATAGTCCTCTAGCTTGTTGAGCCTGTTACTATTGTCTTGCTGAGCTGAATAGTTCAGTCTGCTTTTTATCATCTGACTAGCAACCTGACAAACAAGGAGCTCAGCCCAGGTATGACACCTGACCCCGTCTACACTGCTTTGCTGAAAATTCTGTACCACCACCTACAAAGCTGATCCTGCATGCCTATCTCAACGCATGAAGTCAACGCCACTGGGAAAGTGAATTATCCAGTATCAGTCTTCAGCCCACCAGCCTCTGAAGGAATACCACATTGGACTTTGATTCTGGACTCTGGAACTCATGTGAACCAATATTTAGTTTCTCTGTGGTCTTTGTTCTGTAAAGCCTTCTTTTCCCTATCCCTCTCTTTACTGTCTGAGTGTAGAGATGACTTTGCGACCCCCATTCCTGCATTTAGTGCAAACTAACCTTTTGAGTTCAACCTATCTCGAGTTTGCTGTGGGGTTATTAATAGAAAATTGAATCACTCAAAAACCTGGGGGTTGGTAAATTCACCACTGCTTATAAAGAGGGAAACAAATCAAAACACCTTTCTGTTTATGGACGAGTGGTGAGAGGAGAAATTAATGCTGTTTAAATTAATCCCCCCCTCCTGTCTGTAACGTGAGGAAGAACATTTTTACACAGTGAGTGGCAATGATCCGGCATTCGCTACCTACGAGGGTGGTGGAAATGGAGACAAATGATTTCAAAAGGAAACTGGATATACACGATGAATATTGCAGCTATTTGTAGGACACTGAAGCCAAGCAGAATATGGAGGAGGGGTGGCTAGCAATTGCATAAATTGAACATGTTCTCCCTGGAAAGAAAAAGGTGATGTGATTACTGTTGTTCAGATAATTTAAAAAACCGGTTTAGAATTGTCTAGACTCTTTAGACCTTGCTGAGCTGTTTGACTTTGTCTAAAACAGTAGAATCTGAGGACACAACCGAAAATTCACATCTAATCAGCAACTTTAGGAAACAAGGAGTAAATTAGCTATTGGGAGTAAATGAAAACTCCAAGCTATTTTACCATGTCCACTACAAACCCGAGAAGGAGCTTGGTTTTCTCTTTTGCTTTTTTGTGACCATTCAGGATTTTGGATGCACTCTGGTTACCGTTGAATAGTACAGTACAAAGGAAGCCATTTGGCCCATCGACTTGCTTTCTAAGAGTAGTCCAGTCGAACTAATGTTCTCTGTAGGTTTAGCATAACTTCCTGGCTTTTGTCCTTTATGCGTCAGTTTAAAAAGCCTAGGATCCCATATGCTTTATTAACTGCTTTCCAAACATTTAAAGGTTTGTGCACACTCTTAGGTTTAGCTGTTCTTGCAATCTATTTTTATATTTGTGCTATTTACCTTGTATTGCCTCATCTTGTTATTCTGACTAAAATGTATCAGTATTAATTGTATAGCCAGCTGAGATGATTATTCTACTCATTCCTCAAAAACTTGAGGCTTGGATTGGGAAGTAGTGATCTGAGAAATCAAGTGCCAATTTGTAGCCCTGTAAACATTTTCACTTGACTTGAGTTCAGAAATAACATGTCTGTATTTTACAACGACAGTTGCTCTACTTGCCTATTTTTCAATGAGAGCGAGTGATCATTTTGATTGACCTGGGCATTATCCTGTTAGTTGTTCCTTCAGATGAATAAAAGAGTGGTTGACAACGTCTGTCATCCCTGATCCACCTCCTGATCCATCCACCCTGACTGACCTGACCCTTGTCCCCTCCTGCCCTTCTGACATCTCCTGACCTGATTCCAGCGCTTGAAACTTCAGCTTACCAATCTACGGACATCTTGGGAGGGAAAAAAATGCAGCAGACTGAAACACCCAGCTTCCGATAATGAAATTATTTTCACTAGTTAGTCTCTCACAATTGCAATTACCAGCCCACTAGGTTTCTGAAATATCAGCAGCACAGGTTGAGATAAAACTGAAATAGGCAGTTTTGGTACAAGAAGGCACTGGATGCATATCCATTGCATTGAGGACATGGTGTGTGCTAAATACTGTTGTATTTACTGCATACCAGCTAAAAGTGGGCACCTCCATTTAATATTAATAAATTTCTTCCTGCTATGCATTTTAGCAGCCTTCACTGCTGCATTTTAGATGATTTGTTAATAATTATACTTCCTGAAGTTAATTAATAGCTCAGTGCCATGCTTGCTTCCCTGCGTGTTTCCTCAGAAAAGATGCAATTAATTTTTTTAAATATAGCTTAACTTGGCAGTGGTTGGGTTGAAGATCCAAGGAATATGACGTGGGATTGTCAAGATAACGCTTCAGAAATGATCTAGCCTCATCCAATTGGCCTTTAAACTCAGCGCTGCAATAAGCTAGGATCAGGAGACTGTTTTAGAAAGTGACAAATCAGGAAGCTTCCATTTAGGTTACCCAGTACAACAATGTTGGTTTACAACCAGGTATAATTTTACTCCAAACAGGTCAACTGTTTGACTTAAGTCAAATTGAGCTCGCATTGCATAGGATTTTGGGATCTTCAACAGGTATTTCATAGGGAAATTTCTTGCAATTCTGTTCATTTTTCTGTGAAAACTGCAAACCTGTGTTTGCAAAAATTTGACAAGATAACAGAAATTGTTGCAAGCTATCCACGTTTCCTCCTTTGTGTGCATTAGATCACTGTATACTTCTACATAACATTCAGATATCTTTTTCGTATGGGGTGGGGTGGAGGGGGTGTGTTGAGCCAAACACTACTTACATAAAGATCTGCAGGTCACTTTAAACTGGTTGAGTTTTATTGTAGCTACATGTTGAAAAGGGATTCAATTCACAAATCAACAAATATAACATGGTTAATCATACATTCAGCCCATCTGGTCTATGCTGCTGTTTATGCTGCGCATAAGCCTCCTCCCACTCTTTGTCATTCAACCCTAATGGAATAACCAAAAATGCTTGAAAAACTCTGCAGGTCAGGCTGTGGAGGGGAAGAGTTAGTGGGCTGAACTTAATGGGGAAGCGTGTGCACCCACCCAAACAAAAAAGCTGGCTGCCCCCATGGCCAATTTACACTCAGTTAATTGACCCACCTAGGTATGAGGTCCTGCCTTAGGGAGCTTCCAGCCAACCTGATTGGCCAACAGCTCTGTAAGGCCCAGCAGGCACCATGTTGGAGCGGTGGCCACCTCTGGGACAGCACCCCCCCCCCATCCCCGCCAAGAAGATAATAGTCTAGCCTCCGTAACCTGAAGTCTGATATATTAGCGGACCCTGACTGGCAGAACCCAGTGAGCAGGGTGAAGGGGCCGGGTTTGAGAGGAGCAGTGGGGGGTGCCTGCAATGGGTACATGGAAGGTGTTGTTCCTGTCCCTCCACGCCCCCCCCCCCCCCCCCCCCCCCCCCCCCCCCCCCCCCCCCAAAATTGGGAGAAGGTTGGGGCCAAGTGTGTATGTGGTGGGAAGGCTGCATTTTTACGAGCCTCCTGCCTTAAGACACGCCAACGGGGGAAGCGTAAATTCTCGCCTGATGTTTCAGGTCAATGACCCTTCATTGACCAGAATTGTTAACTCTGTTTCTCTCTCCACCAATGTTGCCAGACCTGTTGAGCACTCACTCAATTGTTACTGGATAGGACAAGCGATTCCATACACCCTGAGTCACATCAAAAAACTGGACACTTTTCCTACTGGGTAAACTGTTGAACTGGAGTATTTACAAATAGTGATTTACCTAGATAAACAATACAGCTGTGATATTGAACTGCTTAATACAGAACCAAAATTCTGGACATGGTTCACAAAGAGCTAAACAAACCAACCAGCCAGCTAAGACACCTTGAATTCCAGAGCTTAGGGCCCAGGCAGTGAAGCCAGGGGAGAAGTCAGGTGATGATATGAAAGTGAAAACACATGAGGGAGAATTTTCTCCCCGTCGGGGTGGGTTGGGCGGGAGCGAGCAGGTGTGCAGGCGATTGCTGCTCACAACGGGCTGCGCGCTGCCATTTTGCAAGGGCAGACCAATTAAGGCCTGCCCAGCGTGACGCGCTTCTGGAAGTGCGGAGCGCTGCCTGTGCAGACAGGGGTGGGTAGGCTGAGCTGGGGCCTGCGGTCTTCCACGCATGCGTGCGAAAGAGCACAGAAATCTCCCTGAGGCACAGAGCTGCTTCAGGGATATTAGCTTGATTTTTAAAAATTTTAATAAAGAAAAAAGTTTTTTTAAGACATGTCCCCTCATGTGACAGTGTCACATGAGCTGGGACATGTCAATGAACTTTAATAAAAACTTTCATTCAATTTATAAACACTTCATGATACCTGCATCCTGCCTGTGGATGAGGTTTCATGAAAAATGCGAAGGCCAGCAGGACTCTTCGCCTGCCCATCAACCTTAAGGTTAATCACTTTAATTAATCTTTAAATGACCTTAATAGGCCTTTGACAGTTCAGCGGGCACGCAGCCGACTCCGCTGCAACCAGCCGAACTGAGGATCGGAATGACGTGCAGTGACACCAGGACGCACGGCCGACGTCACCATGCGTCATTTTACACGTCGGCAAGCGTGACCCGCCCCCGCACGCTGACTCGAAGATTCTGGCTATGCTGTCAGTGACGGCATGGCTATGTAGCTGAAAGCTCATTTTGGGGTCAGATACGACAGCAAAAGAGTGGAGCTTGTGGTGAGGGCTGACGACACTGAATTCAACCTGATGATCTTTCCACAACATTCCTTCTCTTGTGGAGATTTCAGGGAGGTAGATAATGTCAAAGTACATCCTAAAGATTGTACGGACTGCAGCCACAATGTACCAGAGGGTGAAGGGAATGTTGTTTGAATTTCTTATGCAATTTCACTTAAGTTGGTTTCCACTTTCATGAAGAGTGTACTGAATTGTTTGTGTCCCGATTTAACTTTGTATTTTCACTGCGTTCTTTCATTTCAGCTGCTGTATTCATGGCACCTTCTCCAATGCCATATGTCTCACACCCTGCAGCCAGTTACCCTAATTTCCCTAGCCTTGGAGCACCTATGCCTGCACCCACTGGTATGATGGGAAATATGATGGGACAACCAGTTGGGATGGTGGCCCAGCCAGCGGGGATGGTGGTTGGCATTGGAATGCCAAATGGATTTATGGGTAATGCGCCAACTGGTGCCATCAGAGTCCCGGAGAATATGATGGCTCCTCAAGGAGGAATGGTGGGAAATTCATACAGTGTGCAACAAAGCCAGCAACCACAGTGGAACCTCAGTCAGGTTAGTGAAGCCACATATTGATTTAGTAAAGAGGAGTAAAGCAAGAAACTTCACAGCAGGTTAATTGATTATCAATAAAATGGAACACTGAATTCTTGCTTTGTAGACTAAAAATTACCATTTGGGTTTGTCTGAGGAAGTTTGCTGCATTGTTTCTTCATCACAATAAATCAAACGGATGATGGTTGTGCTTTCCATGTTTCTGTATCAATTAAAAAGTGCCAGTGTTACACTAGTGGGTGCTGTGAAGATAGCTGCCTGAGATGTGACATTAATCATTGCCACAAAGGCTATAACTAAAAATGTTCCTTTTTTATTAGCAATCAATTCACGCTACAGGATTTTGATTGTGGAAAGCTCATATTATATACTGACATAATAGGTTTCTTAAAATAACAATAAAATTACTGACTACCTCAATGAATATTATATTAACTGTGGCCCAATGTAACGGGGAAGAAAAAATGTTGGGAATTCAGATCTCAAATTGTGAATAGCCATTAAAATTTATCTCCCTTGTTGGGTGTAGTGTACACAGCTCTGCCTGGGATTTGGAATCAGTTGGATGTAATGTGGAAACGGATGCTCAATCTCCAGTAAGTAATCGAGAGCAAGTGATCCATTCCTTGCTATGGGAAGACATTAAGGCAGTTGAAACGGCATTTGGGAATGAACATTGGAAGGGAGGTTTCCAAGTTCAATAAATTTGCTACTGTCTGCTGTTTAAATTTTAAAAATGTTTAGACACCTATTGCAAAACTAAAGCCAATTTGACGCACAGTATAGATTTATGGATGCTAAACAATCAGTCTATAAAACAGAACTTTATAGCATGTACTGTTTGTCATGGGTGTGCCACAGATGAAAATGACTTGAGAATTCATAAGTGACCAGTACTGCAATTAATACAGCGTTGAGTCCAGGCTGGTACAAATAGACAGTGTATATTCTCTTCTATAAAAAGCCTGTTTGCTTGCCATACCTGAAGAATAGCAATAGTCTAACACAATTGCTAATTAATGCTTTCCTGGCCTACCTCCGACTCCAGTGAACCTCGTTGGGCTCACCAAAATTGTCTTGATCCTGAAGCACAACTACTCCCAGTGAACAAATAGCTGCACTAATGAAACTAAAAGTGCTATCATATATAAAGGAAATGTTACATCAATGTTTTTTTTTTTGATTGCTGTTTTTTTTATTAGGACTGTCAGACCCAACATTACACTTAATTGTGTTCTCTCCATTCCTGTCCCAAAGGCAGGACAGGTTCCAAATGGTGATTTATCATTAATGTGGACCAAGTTGGGTAGATTTTGAACTTGACACCTAGCTCTCAAACTGGCCATGCAGATTGCCATCCTGTTGTCCAAATAGTCTTTTCCATTGAAATGAATTAGAAAGAAAATCAGAGAATTCTGTAATGAATAACTGATTTACAGAACTGGGGGAATGCAATTTAAAACTCTACATCAAATCTATGGGAGGAAACAGTAGCATAGTGGTAATGTCACTGGACGAGTAATCCAGAGGCCCAGACTGATGTCCTGGGGAGATGGGTTGAAATCCCACAGTGGCAACTGGTGGAATTGAAGTTCAATTAATTAATTATTAAAAATTGGAATTGAAATCTAGTCTCCATAATGGTACCGTTAAACTAGCATTTTTTGTCATATAAACTCTAGTTCACTGATGTCCTTTATAGGGAAGGAAGTCTGCCATCCTTACCTAGTCTGGCCCACATGTGACTCCAGACCCACAGTGATTGACCTATGAAATGGCCTAGCAAGCCAACCAGTTGTACCAAACTACTAAAAAAAAACCACTCGCCACCGCTTTTTCACGGGCAATTAGGGATGGGTAACAGATGCTGGCCTTGCCATTGACACCATATCTCATGAAAGAATAATAAGGAAAAGAGGTCAAGTAGTGTCACCAAGCTACTTAACCATATTATAGCCAAGCCTCAGTGTTATTACCTGATTACAGGCAGACAATTATTTTTATCTATTTCTCCGTTCTGTTTCCTGGATGGCTAAGACCTTTAGTAGTTCACCAGCTACTGCTCAAGGTGAGATGGCCAACTTAACATTGAGCAGCGACAGAACCTGCGATCATCCTTTTCTTTCTTGGTTTGGATATTGCATTGTTCCAGGGGTGCATTAGGGGATAGTTGTTCCTCTTGGCGTCGCATTCTGTTTTTGATGCTGTACCTGATTAGATTAATAATATGTTTGAATTAAATGCATCCAAAATTAATGTAACAGTTGCCTACCCTAATCTCTCAGCAAAAGGATTCATATTTGATGATTCTGAATGGAATGAAAAAGCATTTATAAGATAAATCGCACTAATTAACTATCAGTGATCATTCTGAAGAGCATCA
Source organism: Carcharodon carcharias (assembly GCF_017639515.1). NCBI lineage: Eukaryota > Metazoa > Chordata > Chondrichthyes > Lamniformes > Lamnidae > Carcharodon > Carcharodon carcharias. Next base: position 84,867,591 of record NC_054471.1, read on the forward strand.
TTAATGTGTGTTCCAACTGATTGCAATAACTTAGTTGCAGAGGTGCCTAGTTCCCACCAGCCCTAGGTGCCAGCATCCCTCTAAATCCTCATCCAAACAGCCATTCTTCACCTATGAAAGTTGCCAGTGAATGGCTGGCTCTTGAAACATTCATCCAGTCCTGAGTCTCTGCATCACGTTTGGAGTAGGTCTGGGGGAGAATAACTCTAGTTGACTTCTCCAATCATCCCCTGTCCTTCCAATAAATAGTTCAGGAGCACCGACAACCAATTGTAGCAGGTTAAAAGAATATTTACTGTTGCTATTAGTATGAATTGCGCTAATTTTTAAAGGGAATTTTTAAAATCCATTTACTGGATGTGGACATCCTTGGTTAGACAATCATGTATCGTCCATCCCTAATTGCCCTTGAGAAGGTGGTGGTGAGCTGCCTTCTTGAACCGCTGCAGTTCATGTGATGTAGGTACACCCACAGGGAGGAAGTTCCAGGATTTTGACCCGGCAACAGTGAAGGAACAGCGATATATTTCCAAGTCAGGATGGTGAGTGGCTTGGAGGGAAACTTGCAGGTGGCAGTGTTCCCATGTATTTGCTGCCCTTGTCCTTCAGGGTGGTAATAGTCGTGGGTTTGGAAGGTGCTGTCTAAGGAGTCTTGGTGATTTTTTTGCAGTGCATCTTGTAGATAGTTCACACTGCTGCTACTATTTGTCGGTGGTGGAGGGAGTGAATGTTTGTGGAAGGAGTACCAGTCAAGTGGACTGCTTTGTCCTGGATGATGTCAAGCTTCTTGAGTGTTGTTGGAGTTGCACTCATCCAGGCAAGTGGAGAGTATTCCATCACACTCCTGACTTGTGCCTTGTAGATGGTGGACAGGCTTTGGGGAGTTACTCACTGCAAAATTCCTAGCCTCTGACCTACTCTTGTAGCCACAGTATTTATAGGGCTGGTCAGTTCATTTTCTGGTCAATGATAACACCCCAGGATGTTGATGGTGGGGGATTCAGCGATGGTAATGCTATTGAATGTCATGGGACGATGGTTAGATTCTCTCTTATTGGAGATGTTCAATTCCTGGCAATTCTGTGGCGTGAATGTTATATGCTACTTGTCAGCCCAAGTCTGGATATTGCCCATTGCTGCATTTGGACATAGACTGCTTCAGTATCCGAGGAGTCGCCAATGGTGCTGAACATTGTGCAATCATCAGCGAACATCCCCACTTCTGACCTTATGATGGAACGAAGGCCATTGATGAAGCAGCTGAGATGGTTGGGCTGAGGACACTACCCTGAGGAATTCCTGCAGTGATGTCCTGAGGCCGAGATGATTGACCTCCAACAACCACAACCATCTTCCTTTATGGCATGTATAACTCCAACCAGCAGAGTTTTCCCCCTCATTCCCATTGACTCCAGTTTTGCTAGGGCTCCTTGATGCCACATTCGGTCAAATGCTGCCTTGATGTCACAGGCAGTCACTCACCTCACCTCACCTCAGGAGTTCAGCTCTTTTGTTCATGTTTGAACCAAGGCTGTAATGACGTCAGGAGCTGAGTGGCCCTGGCAGAACCCAAATTGAGCAGGTTATTGCAAAGCAAGTGCCACTTGATAGCATTGTTGATGACCACCTCCATCACTTTACTGATGATCAAGGGTAGACTGATGGGGTGGTAATTGTCCGGGTTAGATTTTGTCCAGCTTTTTGTGTAAGGACGCACCTGGGCAATTTTCCACATAGCCAGGTAGATGCCAGTGTTGTAGCTGTACTGGAACAGCTTGGCTAGGAGCGTGGCAAGTTCTGGAGCTCAAGTCTTCAGTACTATTGCCAGAATATTGTCAGGGCCCATAGCCTTTGCAGTAGCCAGTGCCTTCAGCCGTTCCTTGATATCACATGGAGTGAATCAAATTGGCTGGAGACTGGCATCTATGATGCTGGGGACCTCTGGAGGAGGCCGAGATGGATCATCCACTCGGCACATCTGGTTGAAGATTGTAGCAAATGCCTTATCTTTTGCACTGATGTGCTGGGCTCCTCCATCATTTGTGGAGCTTCCTCCTCCAGTGAGTTATTTAATTGTCCACCACCATTCACGACTGAATGTGGTAGGACTGTAGGGCTTAGATCTGATCCCTTGGTTGTGGAATCGTCTAGCTCTGTTTATCAGTTGCTGCTTATGCTGTTTGGCACACAAGTAGTCCTGTGTTATTGCTTCACCATGTTGACGCCTCATTTCCTGGTGCTGCTCCTGGCATGCCCTCCTGCACTCTTCATTGAACCAGGATTGATCCCCCTGGCTTGGTGATGATGATAGAGTGGGTCATATGCCAGGCCATGAGGTTACGGATTGTGTTTGAGTATAATTCTGCTGCTGCAGATGTCCCACAGCGCCCCAAAGATGCCCTGTCTTAAGTTGCGAGATCTTTTTGAAATCTAACCCATTTAGCACAGTGGTCGTGCCACTCAACATGATGGAGGTACCTCAATGTGAAGACGGGCTGTCGCCTCCACAAGGACTGTGTGGTGGTCACTCCTACCGATACTGTCATGGACAGATACATCTGCATTATGTTTTTCACCCTTGTTGGTTCCCTCGCTACCTGCCTTGGGATCCCATCTCCCTTAGGATCTAGCCAGCTCGGTCAGTAGTGGTGCTACCGAGCCATTCTTCGTGATGGAACTCCCCCACCTAGAGTACATTCTGTTCCCTTGACACCCTCAGTGCTTCCTTAAAGTGGTGTTCAACATGGAGGAGCACTGATTCATCAGCTGAGGGAAGGTGGTACGTGGTAATCAGCGGGATGTTTCCTTACTTCATGAGGTCTGGAATCGACATTGAATCCCAGAGCAACTCCCTCCCAACTGTATACCACTATGCCACCACCTCTGCTGGGTCTGTCCTGCTGGTGGGACAGGACCTACCCCGGGGTGGTGATGGTGGTTATCTGTAAGGTAAGATTCCGTTCGTGTGACTATGTGAGGTTGTTGACTGGTCTGGGGGACAGCTCTCCCAATTTTGGCACAAGTGCCCAGATGTTAGTAAGGAGGACCTTGCAAGGTTGACAGGGCTGAGACTTCCGTTGTCGTTTCCAGTCCCTAGGTTGATGCCAGGTGGTCCATCTTGTTTTATTCCTTTTTATTGAATGGCTTGCTCGGCCATTTCAGAAGGCATTTAAGAGTCAAGAGCAGATGAGGATGGCAGGCTTCCTCCCCTATAGGGCATTTAGTGAACCAGATGGGTTTTTACAATTGACAACGGTTTTCATGGCTATCATTAGACTTTTAATTCCAGGTTTTTATTTATTATCCAGGTTTATTCAACCATCTGCTGTGGTGGAATTTGAACCCTGGTTCAAATTATCCTGGGTTTCTGGATTACCAGTCCAGTGACAAAACCATTACACCACTGCCTCCCCGTGTGATAAATTACCTTGCTTTTACACTTGAACACATGGGCTTTTAAATTAATTAGTTTTTTTTCTGTTTTTCCGTTCATGCCCAGATATGGAACCCTTGGGGCATTGCTATTACTTCTATATTAGGCAGTGCATCATAAGATATGTGGTGTCTGTATGAAAAAGAACATTGCTTTTCCTGCCAATTTGATAGTAAAGCAGTGGATTTCCTTCCTATTGACTATTAGGAGCAATCCCAGTAATAGCTTTCTGATGGCATCTGTATAGAATGGATTTTTATTTGGAAATTCACCTGCGTTGCCATAGCCTCCAGGACAATGGGCCAAGCACTAGAAAATGGGATTAGTGTCGTCAGATCTTTGTTGACCGGCATGGACATGATGGGGCCAAATGGCAGCCTCCTGTGCTGTAAATGTCTGAGTCTATAAATTACAGATGTTTGGCAAAGCATTTGGAGAGTTCCTCATGTATATAGCAAGTACTTTCATGTAGCAGTCAGGATTTTTTGTGCATTCTTAATTTGGATGCTGATTAGACCACCTTGATGAAATATAACAACAGACTCTTCAAAATGTACTCCAGTTTGATAACTTGCTTATCAAGAGTTGTGTAAGTCACAGTAATGTGTGCAGTCTCAATTGATGGTGTTGCTATCCGAACAGTGGTAAAACAGCTTGTACAGCATTCATTTGATGTTCATCCTTTCTTTTCTTCTGCGAGCCTTGCTTAGGAAAGGAGATAGGATGAGCTTATGATTTTTGATGCCCTTCATTCCATAATTAAAAATGTTTCACCAACCACACCACTCATAACTTACAAGTTTTCCAGATGAATTTAATTTAACCATGCGGGTTTTGTGTCTAGAAGAGACGTTGACTCATGTCTTATGGAAACCAGCTGTTAATTATTAAAATTTACATTTAAATGTTCTCTCAGGAATCTCTGTGTTGTGCATGTGAGAGCTTTTCCTTTCTCACACATGCATACTTTCTCATGTGTGCATGTTCCTCAATCACAAGCACTTTGTTCCCTGGTTATCTGTGCTCTTACATCACCTCTCCTACATGTTACCTCCCTGTCCTTACTCGCACCCACACGCTCGCCCGCGCGTATGCCTTCTTGCTGTTTTATTTTCTTCCATCCTCTCTCATATCCCAGGAGATTATATGGCTGTTGGGAGAGATGAAGATCGAAGGTGGAGGTGTTCAGTCACAATGCTGAAGCTATTGGGGAGACCTGATGGACTAGCTTTTTTTTTATGCCTGCCCATTAATTTTGTATGTATCTGCCTGCTGAGTGTGTGCACAATCATTGTCTATCTCATGTTCCTTTTTTTCTTCAGTGTGTGTGTCTCCTTTAGTAGTTTAAAAAGTTAGCAAGGAGGTTGGTGATTCACTTACCACATGGATAGGATTTCAATAGTTGGGCGTAAGATTGTAAATGTTTTTGTCTCATTGTGTTCACAGATGAATCAGCAGATGGCAGGGATGAATCTGAGTTGCCCCAGTGGTGTGATGGGCTTCAGCCAATCTGCAGGCACAATGGGAGGATGGACAGGCAGTCCTACAGGCCAGACTCTCAGTACTCAACTGTGGAAATGAAGCAAAATAAGGCCACCATACTGGAATTATCCATCATCTCTTGATTGCATAACAGACTTGTTATTTTATCTATGTAAAAAGAAATGCCCTGATTTGACTGCAAATATTACCTAGTTGATCTAGACCATTCCTGGCAGTCTATTGTTGATTCAGTCTAATTAAGTCATTCCCTGGTTAAACTATGGAATACCAGTACAGAAGTTTTCCTCACCACCATCTTTTTCTAAAATGTATCCGTCACATGCTGTCTGAGCAGTTTAGAATAAATTGTAATGATATTGTTATGTGACTTGTAGCTAGTACTTGTACTGCTCGGGGAAAGGACAGTGAATTGTCAGTTTAGTAACTTCCCTCCCTCCAAAAACCCAGTACTCTTAACAAACATCACCTGAACTCCCTGTAGAAGAAATTGTATGAGCTGATGTGTGCTAAATAACTAGGTGTAAATGTGTTTAAAAAGCTGTTCTTGGAATACCATCTTTTTTATTTTTGTTCCAACCATTTGTTTCTTTTCTTTATGGTGATATAATGATGTGGAGCAAATAACAGAAAGCAAAGTTAGAAGAAAAATAAATCTGGATGGTAGAGTGAGTCATTTGAACTGATGTTTGGGTTTAGATCCCAGCAATTGGAAACAAAATACATATGTTGCAACTCAGGTTTGAACTGTTTTACTACAATTAACAAGCTACCCATTCTTAACTGGCAGTCCCAGAGGTTCTCTATGCCTTATCGCATCTTAATCTGACAGTAAACTTTTCACTTTCTCTGCTTAAAGGTTTCTCACAGTTGGGTGATCTGTATCACCTTATATCACACCCATCTCCTTTGAAAAAACTTTAGCAGTGCATTGGATTAAATATTAAAAGACAAATATTGACTGTAATTGACCGTAATGCAAACTGCTAACCTGTCACAAGGTGCACTGATAAATAGGTAACACATGCCCTTAAGTCTGCTATAAATCTGTGTTTAACAAAGCTGAAATTCTCAGCTATTTGAAACAAAAATTCAGTAACACTGGTAAAAATGATTAACCATTAGGAATTTTCAATACCACGATAATCTGTAATTGCTAACTTTGTACATATCGAAGTGTAAGGAGCCTATATATGTTTTCAATGTTGTCACTAATGTTTAATTTATTTTGGCCATCAGTCTTGAAACACTTCACGCACAATGCCACTAAATATTGCAGCATTAGCTCATTTAATATTTTGTCCGACAAATGTTCTAAATTTGTTTTCAATTATGTGAACCAATTTTGAATGTCTGTAGGTCTTTCAAAAGACAAGCGAAAAGAATATTTTTATGAATTTTTTTCTCCCGTCGATATCTTTTTGAATCACCAACCTATCTGAGAGGTTACCTTTTCTTTGGGGAAGTAAGCTTTAGTTAATAGGTTGAGATGCAGCAGCAAAACACCTGGGACAGAAGTTCCGATTCTGTGCTCACCAGCCCGTGATTTGCTGCCCATTTCCTTTGAAAGTAAAAAAATCTCATGCTAACGGGCACTGAATTTGAATTCCTACCCCTGAACATTTCAAAAAATACCATACCACTTACAAATTATTGATGACACCATACTGTCACACCTTAAGAGTTAATGGTTCTGTATTCACAGATTTTAAAGTAGTGTTACTAGTACTTCACCGGTAATATAAAGGGCAACTGTTTTTTAAAAGCTTTTGAGTATTATAGCTTTGTTAAACCTTAAAGGCCACTTAATAACAGATAATTAAAGTGAAGAGTTATCAACTAAATGCACCAAACATGGACAGGGTAACTTCCATTAACCTTGAATTTCCCTAGAGCTACATCCAGGTTTATTACTGCGGCTGTGTTTACATTTTATGGTGCCTAGTATAGCAAGTATGTTACTTCCCTGTATTAAATCAATTAAACCACTATCTGTGTGCATGTTTTGTGTCTTTAGTCATTTCATTTGTTGTTTGCTGTCCTGAGCTGGGAACACTGGTGGGTTCATTCACACTGTAACCCTCAATGTTTATGATAGCCAGTTTAGTATTGCACTAATGTCACGTTATAGTGTAAATGCAGTCAGATTCGGGGCCCCACTAACATCAATACAGGTAACATCACTCTTTCCCTTCAGAATCAACTCTGGTCTTAGCTGATTTACACGAGGCATGTTTAGTGTCAGCGTGAGTGATTTTAGCTTTGCACTAAACTTGTCTAGTGTGAATGCACCAATTAGTATATTGCTATTCACCAGAACTGTACTGCATTCAGTATATGTTAAGGAATAGGATTGAAGTGTTATCAAAAGAATCAGTTTATACTGCCTTGTAGCAAAAGCATTTTTAAAAGTGGAAAATTTGAAGCATGCAGTTATAAAAATGACTCAACTACGCAAGCAGAAGAACTATGTTTCATTTGTTTATGGCACATATTTTATTGAAATGAATGTCATGCTAAGAAACATGCAGATGGGGAAATATGAAACTTCTGTAAACTGTTGATTTGAGATTGAAACTTCTGTGAACTGTGTTTTGCCTGAAATATGTCCCAAGTGAATAGCTTCATCTTCCTGCTGCTGTCATAAATCCACGTTGTAGACTGTTTAGACATAGCTTTTCTAGGGCATGTGCTGGCCTCCATGTCCACATAACCCTCGACAGTCTCAAACCAGTGATTTCTAGACTTCAATGTGAATTACGTCCTGGTTGTGTTTAGGCTCAAAAACAAGGTTTGCCTTCTCGGTCCGTGTGTGCCAAACAAGCACCTAAAACATAAAGGAAAGAATTTATTTTTGGTGAAATGTGTAGGAGAGGAAGAGGCCATTTAGCCTGTCATGCCTATGTCGATTCTTTGAGAGAGCTTTCCAAATGATCCCACTCCCCTGCTTTCTGCCCATGGCCCTGCACATTTCACCTTTTAAGTTAGTTATCCAATTCCCTTTTGAAATTGATTATTGAGTCTACTTCCACTACTTTTTTCAGCAGTGCATTCTGGATCATCATAACAGGTTGCATTTTCTTAAAGCCTCATTTTCCCCTAAATCTTTTACCAATACTTTAAACCTATGATTTCTGATTACTGACCCTCTTGCCAGTGAGGGCAGTTTCTCCCTAACTACTCTTATCAAACCTCCTCAATTTTGAATGCCTCCATTAAATCTCCCCTAACATCTGTTCTAAGGGGAACAATCCCAATCAATCTATACAATCCTGACCTAGCATTCTATTTTGAAAGAATTACTTCTTCTATCAATCTATCTTTGTGTGTCAGTTGTGGCTCAGTTGGTAGCACTCTCACCTCTGAGTCAGAAGATTGTTCAAGTCCCAATCCAGGACTTGAGCTCCTAAATAAAAACTGACACTCCAGTGCAGTACTGAGGGAGGGCTGCACTGTTGGAGGTGCCCTTTCAGATGAAACACAGAACTGGATGTTAAATATTTCCAGGTACAAGATCTTTCAGAAGAGATAGGAAAGGAGGAGGTTGGTGGCTGTATTGGTTAAGGAGAGCATTGCAGTGCTGGAGAAAGAGGATGACCCAGAGGGTTCAAGGATAGAATCAATTTGGCTAGAGCTAAGGAACAAAAGGGGTGCAATTACATTGCTGGGTGTAGTCTTTAGACAGCCAAATAGTGAGAAGGACGTAGAAGAACAAATCTGCAGGGAAATTGCAGAGAGATGCAGTCAATATAGAGTAGTTATAATGGGGAACTTTAATTACCTGAATGTAGACTGGGACAGTGATAGTGTAAAGGGTGGAGAGGGGTAAAAGTTCCTAGATTGTGATCAGGAGAATTTTCTACAGCAGTGTGTATCCAATCCAACAAGAAAAGACACTTTTGGGCCTGGCTCTTAGAAGTGAAGTGGACCAAATAGTTCAAGTGTCAGTGGGGGAACATTAAGGAGACGGTGTTCATTGTATTGTACGTTTTAAGATGATAGAAAAGGATGATGGGCAATCCAGGATAAGAATAATTAACAAGACAAGAGCTGACTTCAATGGGGCAAGAACGGAGCTGGGCCAGATAGACTAGAACAAAAGATTAGCAGGAAAAACTAGCTGAATAATGGACTACCTTCAAAAAGGAATTGATTTGAGCACAGTCAAGGTATATTCCATCGAAAGAAAGATAGAGCAAACAAATCCAGAGCTCCCTGGATGAAAAATTAAGATAAAGAAGAAAAAATGTGCTTATGACAGGTGTCAGGTAGAAAAAACAATTGAGAACCAAGAGGAATACAGAAGGTTCAGAGGGGAGGTGAAAAAGCATATTAGAGAAGCAAGGAGGGATTATGAAAAAAGACTGGCAGCCAACGTAAAGGGGAATTCTAAGTCTTCTATGGACATATGAATAGTAAAACGGTGGCAGGAGGAGTAAGGCCAATTAGGAACCTAAAAGGGAATTTACACATGCATGAAGAGGCCATGGCTGAGGTATCAAATGAATGCTTTGCATTTGTCTTTACCAAGGAGGTAGATGCTACCCTGGCTATGGTGACAGATGAGGAAACTCTGTCACTGGAAGGGTTCAAAATTGGCAAGGAGGAAGCGTTAGATAGACTGTCGGTACTTAACGTTTACAAGGCACCGGGACCGGATGAGATGCATCCAAGAATATTGAAGGAAGTGAGAGTGGAAATTGCAGGGGCATTGGCCGTAATCTTTCAGTCTTTCCTAGACTCGGGAGGTGCCAAGAGGACTGAAGAATTGCAAACATTAACCCTTGTTCAAAAAAGGCTGTAAGGATAAGCCCAGCAATTACAGACCAGTCAGTTTAACTTCAGTGGTTGGCAAAGATTCTAGAAACAATTATTTGGGATAGAATTAGTAGTCACATGGAAAAATATAGATTGATAAGGAACAGCCAACATGGATTTCTAAAGGGGAAATCATGTTTAACTAACTTGGAGTTTTTTGAAGCGGTAACAGAAAAGATTGCTGAAGGTAAATGCTGTTGATGTGGTGTACACGGACTTTCAAAAGGCATTTGACACAGTGCCACACAACAGACTTGTGAAACTATTGCTCATGAAATAAAAGGGACAGTAGCAATGTGGATACAAAATTGGCTGAAAAATAGGAAGCACAGAGTAATGGTCAATGGATATTTTTCAGGCTGGAGGAAGGTTTGTGGAGTAGTTCCCCAGGGGTTGGTATTGGGACCCTTGCCTTTCCTGATCTATATTAATGATTCAGATCTTGGTGTGCAGGGGACAATTTCAAAGATTGCGGATGATACAAAGTTTGGGAATGTTGTGAACTGTGAGGGGGATGGTGTAGAACTTCAAGAGGACATAGACAAGTTGGTGGAGTGGGCAGATTGGTGCCAGATGAAGTTCAATGCGGAGAAGTATGAGGTGATGTATTTTGGTAGGAAGAACATGTACAGACAATATAAAAAAGGGGTGCAGGAGCAGAAAGACTTGAGTGTACATGTGCATAGATCATCAAAGGTGGCGGGACAGGTGGAGAGAGCAGTTAATAAAACATATAGTATCCTGGGCTTTATCAATAGGGGCATAGAGTACAAGAGCAGGGAGGTTATGCTGAATTTATATAAGACACTTGTTAGACTTCAGTGGAAGTATTGTGCACAGTATAGAAAAGGTGTGAACATGTTGGGGAGAGTGCAGAAGAGGTTTACAAGAATGGTTCCAGGAATGAGAAACTTCGGCTATGAGGATAGATTGGAGAGGCTGGGACTATTCTCCTTGGAGAGAAGGCTAAGAGGAGATTTGATAGAGATATTCAAAATCAGGAGGGCGCTGGACAGAGTAGATAGGGAGAAGCTGTTCCTGTTCGTAAAAGGATCAAGAAAGAGAGGCACAGATTTAAAGTGACTTGCAAAAGAAGCAAATGTGATGAGAGAAAAAACGTTTTCATACAACTAGTAGTTCGGGTCTGGAATGCATTGCCTGGAAGTGTGTTGAAGGTAGGTTCAATCGAGACGTTCAAGAGGACTTTAGATGATTATTTGAATAGAAACAATGTGCAGGGGTACGGGGAAAAGGCAAGGCAGTGGCACTAGGTCATAATGCTCATTTGGAGAGCCGGTGCAGACACGGTGGACCGAGTGGCCTCTTTCTGTGCTGTTAAAATTCTGTGATTCTGTTAAACCCAGGCACTGTCTGCCCTTAGGTGGATGTAAAGGGTCCCATGGCACTGTTTTGAAGAACAGCAGGGGAGATATTCTTTGTTTTGGCCAATATTTGTCCCTCAACAAACATCACAAAAATGGGTTAACTGATCATTATGATATTTGTCGGAGTTTGCTGTGTGCAAATTGGCTACGGCCTTTCCTGCATTACACCAATGACTACAATTCAATGAGTGCTTTGTTGGCTGTAAAGAACTTTGAGATGGCTGGTGCTGGTGGAAAGTTGCTATTTAAATGAAAGCTTTTTTCCTTTAGAATATAAATTTCTGTTGCATTAAGTACCCGATGTCCCCTTCTTCAGTATCATTGCTTTTGTTACAGTGCAATAGGGGGTGGCCGAACCCATTTTACTTTGCATTGCATAATTAATCACAAATATTCACAATCTCATTTTAAAAGGTTGGAAGATGATATAGCTTCTCAGTAAAGCAAGTCATCACTCCCAGGATTTTCTCAAGAAAAAATGGCTGTCATCTTTCCAGTTCAATAGAAGTTTATCACACTGTTAGTTGTAAATTAATTCACAACATTCCCTTCACTTTGAGATCAATTAGGGATGATGAGAAGATCAATTTTAGGTAAATGTGTTAGGAAATTTCTTGGAATTCAGCCCATCCAGATCCTGTATAAAAATTCCAAATAATTTTCCATCCAAAACCCATTTCAGTCTACTCAGCTCTTAAAGATCTTTACATTCTGCAACTGTTCTCAAAACCATATCACTTCATGTTGCTAACATGGATTAATACTTGTAGCGCCTGCTTAAATTCCTGGATTTCCCCTGATGCCATTTACCCCTGTCTTTGAATGTAATAGTGCCTATGACCTAAAGGAACTGATTCCTTAGCTATAGAAGCTTCCCCTCTTCAACATCACTGGTTAGATCCAGCAGCAACTTAAAATTGTTTGTGTGAAAGATTTGTGTAGTGGCAGTTACATGCAAATCATGAGCATGACTATAAAGCAACTACACCTGCACAAAAGTTGTGTGCAGACAGTTCAAAATTGTATTTGGGACTTTTAGACACTGTGGCTGAGTGCGTTGAACTTCAATATTAAGAGGATATACACAAAAGGCCAGAAATAGCAAAAGTACTTAGTAAAATATATGCATAGGCTGATGAACTAAGAAGATGGGTTCAATGGCAAATATTACTGGTAGAAAATGTCTATCTGTACCACAAACAACATTTTTCATCACAGATGCTAAGTGTCTTTCACTGCTCCCACCACCTCTACCAGTTCAAGTGCCTTCCAACAGCAAAGATCCCTTACACTTCCACCTTAGTGCTGATCCTGCCAATGTATGGAGGGTGACTATACCAGACTGATGTTAAGAGCTGGGTCATACCTTAGTGCAGTTAGCAGCTTTTGGCTCAAGCTCTTGGACAGTTGTAATTTGTTTCAGAAAGTCTGATTCCTGCATTCCTGGTTGTGATCCACCCCGTTTGAAGACAGCTTTAGGATTTGATAGAATAACTTTCAGATTCACGGCAAATCCTATTTGAAAACAAAATGAGTCTCTTAGGTGTGTTGTGATGTGTTCACATTCTCTAGAAGTCCTTCCCTAAAGAATTGGTTCTGTGATACCTTTTATCTTCGATGCTTGCACAAGATTCCCCATTTGCACTGCAGCTGAAAACAAACAACTGCTTTAAGTAATATTCTGAACATACAGTCTAAAAGACGTGGGGAGTCAAGTTTCTGTTTGTTTACAAAAGCAAAACACTGCAGATGCTAGAAACCTGAAGTAAAAAGAAAATGCTGGAAATACTCAGGCCTGGAAGCAGCTGTGGAGAGAGAAACTGAGTCAATATTTCAGGTCCATGACCTTTCTACAGAACATGAGAGTCTTGATGAAAGGTCAGCAACCTGAAATATTAACTCCCTTCAAATTACACTCATCGACACACAGACACTTGTCAGTGAGTTTTCACGTCAAACAAAAAAAAATCAAAGTATTAAGTTTTTTTTATTCATTTATGGGATGTGGGCTTCGCTGGCTGAGCCAGCATTTATTCCCCATCCCTAATTGCCCTTGAGAAGGTGGTGGTGAGCTGCCTTATTGAACTGCTGCAGTCCATGTGATGTGGTACACCTACAGTGCTGTTAGGAAGGGAGTGCCAGGATTTTGACCCAGCGATAGTGAAGGAACGGCGATATATTTCCAAGTCAGGATGGTGAGTGACTTGGAGGAGAACTTCCAGGTGGTGGTGTTCCCATCTATTTGCTGCCCTTGTCATTCTAGATGGTAGTGGTCATGGGCTTGGAAGGTGCTGTCAAAGGAGCCTTGGTGAATTCCGGCAGTGCATCTTGTTGATGGTACACACTGCTGCTACTGTGCATTGGTGGTGGAGGGAGTGAATGTTTGTGGATGTGGTGCCAACCAAGCAGGCTGCTTTGTCCTAGATGGTGCCAAGTTACTTGACTGTTGTAGGAGCAGCGCTCATCCAGGCAAGTGAGGAGTATTCCATCACACTCCTGACTTGTGCCTTGTGATGGTGGACAGATTTTGGAAAGTCAGGAGGTGAGTTACTCGCTGCAGGACTCCTAGCCTCTGACCTCTTGTAGCCACAGTATTTATAGGGCGAGTCCAGTTCAGTGGTAACCCCACCCCCCCCCCCCCCCCCCCCCCCCCCCCCCCCCCCCCCCCCCCCCACCCCCGCCAAAATGTTAATAGTGGTGGATTCAGTGATGGTAATGCCATTGAACATCAAGGGGTGATGGTTAGATTCTCTCTTGTTGGAGATGGTCATTGCCTGGCACTTGTGTGGCACCACTGTTACTTGTCAGCACAAGCCTGGATATTGTCCAAGTCTTGCTGCATTGGGACATGGACTGCTTCAGTAGCTGAGGAGTCACAAATGGTGCTGAACATTGTGCAATCATCAGCAAACATCCCCACTTCTGACCTTATTGTGGAAGATTTTACATTGGTCATTAGGCAAATTCATTTTAAGGAAAACTTGAAGTAAAATCTGATCAGTGCAATTTCAAGAGGAATTCCAGCTCAGTTTCCTGATTGTGCCTTCTTGTTGGACTAGTCACTGACCTTGAAAAAACTCAGCAGGTCTGGCAGCATCGGCGGAGAAGAAAAGAGTTGACGTTTCGAGTCCTCATGACCCTTCAACAGAACTAGGTGAATCCAAGGAAAGGGGTGAAATATAAGCTGGTTTAAGGTGGGGGGGACGGGTTGGGTGGAGGGAGAGAAGTGGAGGGGGGTGGTGTGGTTGTAGGGACAAGCAAGCAGTGATAGGAGCAGACAAAAGAACACATAGGTGTTGAAGTTGGTGATAATATCTAAACAAATGTGCTAATTAAGAATGAATGGTAGGGCACTCAAGATATAGTTCGAGTGGGGGGAGCATAAAAGATTTAAAAATATTTAAAAATAATGGAAATAGGTGGGAAAAGAAAAATCTATATAATTTATTGGAAAAAACAAAAGGAAGGGGGAAGAAACAGAATGGGGGTGGGGATGGAGGAGGGAGTTCAAGACCTAAAGTTGTTGAATTCAATATTCAGTCCGGAAGGCTGTGAAGTGCCTAGTCGGAAGATGAGGTGTTGTTCCTCCAGTTTGCTTTGGGCTACACTGGAACAATGCAGCAAACCAAGGACAGACATGTGAGCAAAGGTGGAGTGTTAAAATGGCAAGCGACAGGGAGGTTTGGGTCATTCTTGCGGACAGACCGCAGATGTTCTGCAAAGCGGTCACCCAGTTTACGTTTGGTCTCTCCAATGTAGAGGAGACCACATTGGGAGCAATGAATACAGTAGACTAAGTTGGGGGAAATGCAAGTGAAATGCTGCTTCACTTGAAAGGAGTGTTTGGGCCCTCGGACGGTGAGGAGAGAGGAAGTGAAGGGGGAGGTGTTACATCTTTTGCGTGGGCATGGGGAGGTGCCATAGGTGGGGGTTGAGGAGTAGGGAGTGATGGAGGAGTGGACCAGGGTGTCCTAGAGGGAGCGATCCCTACAGAATGCCAACAAGGGGGGTGAAGGGAAGATGTGTTTGGTGGTGGCATCATGCTGAAGTTGGCGGAAATGGCGGAGGATGATCCTTTGAATGCGGAGGCTGGTGGGATGTTAAGTGAGGACAAGGGGGACTCTATCATGTTTCTGGGAGGGAGGAGAAGGTGTGAGGGCGGATGGGCCGGACACGGTTGAGGGCCCTGTCAACGACCGTGGGTGGAAAACCTTGGTTAAGGAAGAAGGAAGACATGTCAGAGGAACTGTTTTTGAAGGTAGCATCATCGGAACAGATGTGACAGAGGCGAAGGAACTGAGAGAATGGGATGGAGTCCTTACAGGAAGCGGGGTGTGAGGAGCTGTAGTCGAGGTAGCTGTGGGAGTCGGTAGGCTTGTAATGGATATTGGTGGACAGTCTATCACCAGAGTTTGAGACAGAGAGGTCAAGGAAGGGAAGGGAAGTGTCAGAGATGGACCACGTGAAAATGATGGAGGGGTGGAGATTGGAAGCAAAATTAATAAATTTTTCCAAGTCCCAACGAGAGCATGAAGCAGCACTGAAGTAATCATCGATGTACCGGAGAAAGAGCATTCCGTAGGGATCGTTTCCTCTGTGACACCCTGGTCCACTCCTCCATCACCCCCTGCTCCTCAACCCCCACCTATGGCACCTCCCCATGCCCACGCAAAAGATGTAACACCTGCCCCTTCTCTCCTCACCGTCCAAGGGCCCAAACACTCCTTTCAAGTGAAGCAGCATTTCACTTGCATTTCCCCCAACTTAGTCTACTGTATTCGTTGCTCCCAATGCGGTCTCCTCTACATTGGAGAGACCAAACGTAAACTGGGCGACTGCTTTGCAGAACACTTGTGGTCTGTCCGCAAGAATGACCCAAACCTCCCTGTCGCTTGCCATTTTAACACTCCACCCTGCTCTCTTGCCCACATGTCTGTCCTTGGCTTGCTGCATTGTTCCAGTGAAGCCCAACACAAACTGGAGGAACAGCACCTCATCTTCCGACTAGGCACTTTACAGCCTTCCGGACTGAATATTGAATTCAACAACTTTAGGTCTTGAACTCCCTCCTCCATCCCCACCCCCTTTCTGTTTCTTCCCCCTTCCTTTTGTTTTTTCCAATAAATTATATAGATTTTTCTTTTCCCACCTATTTCCATTATTTTTAAATATTTTTAAATCTATTATGCTCCCCCCACCCTCACTAGAGCTACACCTTGAGTGTCCTACCATCCATTCTTAATTAGCACATTCGTTTAGATAATATCACCAACTTCAACACCTATGTGTTCTTTTGTTCTTTTGTCTGTGACATCTTTTGATGATCTGCTCCTATCACTGCTTGCTTGTCCCTATAACCACACCACCCCCTCTACTTCTCTCCCCCCACCCAACCTCTCCCCCCCCCCTCCACCACCCCACCTAAACCAGCTTATATTTCACCCCTTTCCTTGGATTCACCTAGTTCTGTTGAAGGTCATGAGGACTCGAAACGTCAACTCTTTTCTTCTCCGCCGATGCTGCCAGACCTGCTGAGTTTTTCCAGGTAATTCTGTTTTTGTTTTGGATTTCCAGCATCCGCAGTTTTTTGTCTTTATTTTTAATCACTGACCTTGCCTAGCCACTGGGGAAGACAAAGTGATAAGAAGTGGCTCTGTTGATTATGCAGTTGTCACAGCCTTGCTGCCTGCAGAGGTAGCAATGAAAGGCACCTGTTTAGGTCAGTGTCGATGTCTTCAAAAACTGCTGCCATGTTAACCATACGGTGCTGCAACTAGCTTTAAGATTATTGCCTCAACATGCTAAAGGAGGTAAACAAACCTTTAAAAAATCATAGCATTTAGTTGTCATTTAATGAAATTGATAGCATTGAAAAAAAACCTATAGTTTTAGTAGCTTACATTTACATTTTTGTCTTGCTTCTCTCATGTCAAATGTTCTTTTAATTACAAAATAACATTGCAAACTCTCAATGCATCAATATTTTAGGGCAACAGTTTTTAAGAATATTTTAGTTCTCTCAAATGTCTCACAGTAGGCCTGTGGCTGTAAGTCTGCTTCTGGATGCTCGTACCTTTGTCACACTGGACTCGGCTGCCCTGTGCCCTCCTGACCAGCCTCCCACCATATATCCACTGTAGACAGGAGCGCGTCTGAAATTCTGTTTCCCTGTGCTCTAACTTCCCTGAAGTCTCTTGCACCATTCTTCCAGTGCTCACTGACCTACAATCGCTCCCGGTCTGGCAGCATCTTGAATTTAACATTCATCCTTGTTTTCAAATTCCTTCATGGTCTTACCCCTCCCTGGCCTTGTCCCACCTTACTTCTGTAATCTCATCCAGCCTTGAAACCAATGCAAGGGAGGGTGACTTTGTAGCAATCCTGAATGTACCATTCTGCAACTAACAGTCTACACACAAGAAATGATTCCTTTAACATGCGCAGCAATCTTAAAAGGACTGTGCAGTGCAATATTCTGGCTGCATACAACCAAAATTAGAGGGAACACTGCTTGCAACCAGGGATGAGAAATCTTCACTGTTTGGCAAGTTTCTGACACTGGTGTTTCATAAATCTACCATTTTAAATATATGTTTCAACCCTCAGGGCTGATACAGGGTTAAAAAAAAAATCACAACTCTGTCAATTAGTGAAAGCCGGAAGTGACTGCAGAGCTGTGATTGGAGGAGCAGCAAGCACAGGAAAGCCAATCACAGGCAGGGTAGGGGAAATGAGCTGATTGCAATATGTGGGTGTGGGGGGAAGAGGGACTTCAGTTGAGTCTTCTGTCACCATGGAATATGGAGATTTTGGCAGAAGCCAAGATGAGTACATCGAATATAACATTTTACCAAGACACAGATTTTCATATTTCTATGTTGATGTATAATATGTGAACTTTAATAATCATGCACTGAATGTTACTATGTTGTTTTATTGCTGTTTAGTTCTTGCTGGTGTTTGGGGTCATGTTCATTTTCAAGCGTTTTTTTAATATATATTCGTTCATTGAATGTGGGCATCACTGGCTAGGTCAGCATTTGTTGGACCCATCCCCAATTATCCTTGAGAAGATGGTGGGGAGTTAAAATGGAGTCACGTTGAAAAATAGTTTGTTAAGCATCGCCATAGTCCTTTGCTTCACTTCTCATATATGTAACCCAGCAAGGTCACGTTCTGTTGCTAGTGTGGACCTTGTCCTGTATTACATGCACGAACTGCAGTGAAATGCTGAGGTCACTTTGGTGATTTGATACAAATGCGTTGGTCCAGTCTTGAATGGAAGATAAACAAAGGGGAAACTAATTTGAAGTCTAAAAATTCCATCTGTTTGAAGTGGTCTGGAAACATTTGGATTTTGCTACAGATTGTAAAAAGTACCATGATTACACGATTCCTCGCCACAAAAACATTTCAAACCTTTTTGTCTTTGGCCACTTTGACTCCTGCTTCAACCCTCTGAGATGTTTGTTCCTTCGCTTCTAGCCCTATTCGCTTTGTTCCACCATTGATAGCTGTGTCTTTCTCCATTTAGACCCTAAGGTCTGGAATTCCTTCTCCCAACCCTTGCCTCACCCAACCCTCTTTTCTATTTTAAAGCCTTCTTTGACCGAAGCTTGTAGTTACTGTTCGTTTGGCTCTGTGTCAATTACTGTTTGTTTATTTTTCTGTGAAACATATGAGATGTTTTACTACATTAAAAGGGCTATATAAATGCAAGCTGTCGAGATAATTATTCAGGACAATCCTTGTTTTGTCTCTGTCTCTGATGGTTTGATATGCAGGATGATGCAACCACCAGGAGTGGACTGTGTTAGTGGATTTCCAGGCAGGGTGGATGGGATCTCCTCCCTTTGAGTCTCTTTGTCTCCCAGACTGATTGACACTTGGTGCTCTCCATATGTGTGTTAAACAAGTGTTTCTTATTCCAAGTTGGTCTCCTTCAGGTGACCATAGAATCAGTTTCCCATTGTCCACACAGATTGTCGCTGATCACGTTAGCATTGACACGCAATGGGGTTTTAATCTCGGCCATTTGCATTTCAGTGTGATTGAATGGTTTACCTTTACATCCATTTTGTGGAATTTCAATCTGCAGACACAAAGTCTGTATGGTCATTGTACATGACTTTTAGACATTAGTAGCTGTTAACTCCAGAGAACTATTGCATTTTTCCTTGAACAGAGGCCCGAACGATCCCCATCCACCACTACTCTCCTCCGTCTGGCTGAACTTGTTCTCACACTGAACAATTTCTCCTTAAACTCCTCTCACTTCCTCCAAATAAAAGATGTGGCTATGGGTACCCACATGAACCCCAGTTATGCCTATCTCTTTATGGGTATGTGGAAAATTCCTTGTTCCAGTCCTACTCCGGCCCCCCTCCCATAACTCTTTCTCCGGTACATCAATGACTGCTTCGGTGCTGCTTCATGCTCTCATCTGGACCTGGAAAAATTTGTTAATTTTGCTTCCAATTTCCACCCCTCCATCATTTTCACATGGGTCATCTCTGACACTTCCCTTCCCTTCCTTGACATCTCTGTCTCAATCTCTGGTGATAGACTGTCCATCAATATTCATTACAAGCCTACCGACTCCCACAGCTACCTCGACTACAGCTCCTCACACCCCAATTCCTGTAAGGACTCCATCCCATTCTCTCAGTTCCTTTTCCTCCGTCGCATCTGTTCTGATGATGCTACCTTCAAAAACAGTTCCTCTGACATGTCTTCCTTCTTCCTTAACCAAGGTTTTCAACCCACGGTAGATGACAGGGCCCTCAACCGTATCCGGCCCATCTCCCACGCATCCGCCCTCACACCTTCCTCTCCCTCTCAGAACCATGATAGAACCCCTTGTCTTCACTTATCACCCCACCAGCCTCCGCATTCAAAGGATCATCCTCCGCCATTTCCGCCAACTCCAGCATGATGCCACCACCAAACACATCTTTCCTTCATCCCCCTGGGGGCATTCCACAGGGATCGTTCCCTCCTGGTCCATTCCTCCATCACCCCCTACACATCAACCCCCTCCCATGGCACCTTCCCATGCAACCACAGAAGGTGCAATGCCTGCCCCTTTACTTCCCCTCTCCTCACCATCCAAGGGCCCAAACACTCCTTTCAAGTGCAGCAGCATTTCACTTGCACTTCCCTCAGTTTAGTCTACTGCATTCATTGCTCCCAATGCGGTTTCCTCTACATTGGAGAGACCAAACGCAGACTGGTTGACCGCTTTGCGGAACACCTTCGGTCTGTCCACAAGCATGACCCAGACCCCCCTGTCACTTGCCATTTCAACACACCACCCTGCTCTCATGCCCACATGTCCGTCCTTGGCCTGCTGCATTGTTCCAGTGAAGCTCTTCCGACTAGGCACTTTACAGCCTTCCGGACTGAATATTGAGTTCAACAATTTTAGATCGTGAACTCGCTCCTCCATCCCCACCCCCTTTCCGATCCCATCTTTTTTTTCCCCCCAATAATTTATGTAGATTTTTCTTTTTCCACCTATTTTCACTATTTTTTAATGTATTTCCATCCATTGTTTTATCTCTACCTTTTAGCCTATTTCGATCCCTTCCCTTCACCCCACCTCACCCCCAATAGGGCTATCTGTACCTTGCTTGACCTGCTTTTTACCCTTAATTAGCACATTCCTTAGATAATATCACCACCTTCAACACCTCTTTGTCCTTTTGTCTGTGACATCTTTTGGCTATCTCCACCTATCACTGTTCCTCTATCCAGCTTTACCTGTCCCACCCCCCCTTAAAACAGCTTATATTTCACCTCTTTTCTATTTTACTTAGTTCTGTTGAAGAGTCATACGGACTCGAAACATTAACTGTGTTCCTCTCTGCAGATGCTGCCAGACCTGCTGAGTTTTTCCAGGTATTTTTATTTTTGTATTGCATTTTTAATGTCTCTTCAGTGGAATGTCTCAAAAAGGTGGTTTACACCTTAATGTCCTGACCAGACAGGCAGTTTCATATATATTTGCAGACAAGGAGGGAGATATGACAGTGGAACGCATGTCAGGGAGCTATTCATCAGTGGAAGGCATCACACCAGAGTCTAACTCCCATCCTCAGCATGCATTTGTATATTCCATTAAGAGTCACTTGACAGCAACTCGGAACAGGAGCACTATGCTTGTTTCCAGTAGCACCCTGTGGTACTGAGGCCACTCTCCACACCCCAGTCACACCTTACCCTGGCAGAGACCAGTTATGTCAGGACATGTGGGATGCACCTGTCTTGTATTGCTCAGTGTCAGGTGAAAAGGGATGCATTAAGGTATCAGGAAGTTTCAATGTTTTTGGTACAAGAAATAACTGAGGGAAGCTTGAACATTATTACAGTATCAAGATGTCTGGTGAAATGCATTCAAACAATCTGATGGATTGCTGATATTATATGTCAAGCCTTGCTTCACATAGATTGCAGAGCAGCCTCAGCCTGCAATCTAATATATACTTCAAATGGTCCTGGGTCAGTTGATACACTTGTGTTTTATTCTGTAATCAATCTTCTTCATTCTGTGCTTGCACATTATACCATTCTATATCTGTTGCCTGACCTTGTCATTTCTACTTCACATTTGATAGTTATTATAGACAGGAAAAGTGCTAAGAAAATACAAATCCATTTCCAGGGATCACCTGAAATCCATGGGTCAGTTCTCAGCCAATACTGATAACCTTTTTAACACATGGGTTCCCGGCAAAACAATGGGAATTATATCTGGTTTCAGTCAAGCCTGGTGGTTACTAAAGAAACAACTTGCATTTACATAGCAACTTTCATGGTCACAGGACATCCTGAAGCACTTTACAGTCTTTATCTACTCTTGAAGCATAAGGAATTGCGCCTATCAAGTTGCACAGCAAGCTGCCACAAACAGTGAGATAAATGACGAGATAATCTGTTTTTGTGATGGTTGTAAGGGAATATATGTTGGCTACATTATAGGAGGGAGCTTCTTTGCTCAAGTGATTTTCTCCCTTACCTAACACACTCACTGTGACACTGCCAGCCCAGTTAAAATCAGGTAACTGAGCACAAGTTGAGGATCCTTTCTGGTTGGATCCTGGTCCATATATGATAATACTGCCTCTGCCCTCTTCAGCAGCAGCAGGATTGTACACAACCAAAATCTGTAACCTCATGGTCCAACATAAATTCCACTCTCCCATTACCACCAAGCCAGTGTATCAACCCGGGCTCAATGAAGCGTGCAGGAGGGCAATACAGGAACATCACCAGGCATACCTAAAAATGAGGTGACAACCTGGGGTAGCTATAACACAGGGCTACTTGTGTGACAAAAAGCAGCAAGTGATAGAAACATAGAAAAAAAGGAGCAGGAGTAGGTCATTCGACACTGCGAGCCTACTCCACCACTCAATATGATCATCTTCTATCTCAACCCCATACTCCCGCTCTCTCCCCATATCCCTTGACGTCTTTAGAGTCCAGAAATCTATTTCCTTCTTAAATATATTCAGTGACTTGGCTTCCACAGCCTTCTGTGGTAGCGAATTCCACAGGTTCACCACCCTCTGAGTGAAGAAGTTTCTTCTCATCTCAGTCCTAAGTGGCCTACCCTGTATCCTGAGACTGTGACCCCTGGTTCTAGACTCCACCCCCAGCCAGAGGAAACATCATCCCTGCATCCAGTCTACCCATCCCTGTCAGAATTTTATATGTTTCAATGAGATCTCCTCATTCTTCTAAATGCCAATAAATACAGGTCTAGTCAGCCCAAACTCTTCTTATTCAACAATCCTGCCATCCCAGGAATCAGTCTGGTGAACCTTTGCTGCACTCCCTCTGTGGCAAGTATATCCTTTCTTAGGTAAGGAGACCAAAAATGCACACACTACTCCAGGTGTGGCCTCACTAAGGCCCTGTACAGCTGCAGTAAGACATCCTTGCTCCTGTACTCAAGTGCTCTCGCAATGAAGGCCAATATACCATTTGCCTTCTTAACTGCTTGCTGCACCTGCATGCTTGCCTTCAGTGATTGGTGTACAAGGACACCCAGGTCCCTTTGTACATCAACATTTCCCAATCTATCACCATTTAAATAATACTCTGCCATTCTGTTTTTCCTACCAAAATGGATAACTTCACACTTATCCACGTTTTACTGCATCTGCCATGTATTTGCCCATTCACATAACCTGTCTAAATCGCCTTGAAGCCTCTTAACACCTTCCTCCACCAAGTTCCCATTTTCCCACCAAGTTTCATATCATCAGCAAAATTGGAAATATTACCTTTGGTTCCCTCATCCAAATCATTGATATAAATTATGAATAGCTGGGCCCAAGTACTAATCCCTGTCATACCCCACTGGTCATCACCTGCCACTCCAAAAAGACTCATTTATTCCTACAGTTTCCTGCCTGCTAACCAATTCTCTTTCCATGCTAATATATTATCCCCGATTCCATGTGCTTTAATTTTACACACTAACCTCTTATGTGAGACTTTAACAAAAGCTTTCTGAAAATTCAAATACACCACATCCACTGATTCTCCCTTATCTA
This sequence comes from Carcharodon carcharias, assembly GCF_017639515.1. Taxonomy (NCBI): domain Eukaryota; kingdom Metazoa; phylum Chordata; class Chondrichthyes; order Lamniformes; family Lamnidae; genus Carcharodon; species Carcharodon carcharias. The sequence goes on from NC_054471.1 coordinate 84,891,290, forward strand.
TTCTGTTAGTTACATCCTCAAAAAGCTCCAGTAGGTTTGTCAAACATGATTTCCCTTTCATAAATCCATGTTGACATTATCTAATCCCATTGATAAGTGTCCTGTTATCACATCCTTAATAATAGACCCTAGCATTCCCCTACTACTGAGGTTAGGCTGTAATTCCTTGTTTCCTCCTCCCTCCTCTTTTAAATAGTGGGGTTACATTTGGCACCATCCAATCTGCTGGTACTGTCCCAGAACCTACAGAATTTTGGAAGATGACAACCAAGGCATCCACTATTTCCAAGGCCACCTCCTTTAGTACCCTGTGATGTAGATTATCGGGTGCTGGGGATTAATCGGCATTCGGTCCCATTGATTTCTCCAGCACTATTGTTTTAGTAATACTAATTTCCTTCAATTCAATTCAATTGTGATAGACAGAGCTAAGCAATCCCACAGCCAACAGGTCAAATTTAAGCTCTGCAGTCCTGCCAAATCCAGTCCTGAATGGTGGTGGCTAATTAAACGACTCACTGGAGGAGAAGGCTCCAAAAATATCCACATCCTCAGTGCAAAAGTTAAGGCTGAAGCATTTGCTTCAGCCAGAAGTGCTGAGTGGATGATCTATCTCAGTCTCCTCTGGGGGTCCCCAGCATCACAAATGCCAGTCTTCAGTCAATTCGATTCACTCCACGTGATATCAAGAAATGGCTGAAGGCACTGGGTACTGCAAAAAATATCCTGGAACTCCCTTCCTAGCAGCATTGTGGGTGTACCTACACCACATGGACTGCAGCAGTTCAAGAAGGTGGCTCACCACCACATTCTCAAGGGCATTTTAGGATGGGCAACAAATTCTGGCCCAGCGAGCAACACCCACATCTTTGAAAGAATGAAAAAAATCTCATCTCCCTCATATCCCCCATGCGAGTCCACATCACCCAAATTCCCCAGATCCCATCCATGCTCCCTTCCCCATAACCCTCCATGCCCCCATAAATCCTGCTTAGCGACTCATGCAGTATCCACTATGAGGGGACCTCAGGAGCACATGGTCATGAAAAAAATCTAATAATCTAATGCTAATACTCCAACATTCAAACACACTTGATGCTGAAAACTTATCATTCATGAAACCCATATAAATTCCCTCAAATGGTTATCTCTTATAAAAGGAAACATACATCTGTTTCACTAACCACATGAAAGACAGCTAATCCTTTAATAATCTCTTAAAACAATCAATCAAAACATCTGTACAGCCCCCGCTGAGATAATTGGTCCAGAACATTTGAAATTCTGCCAAGCATTCATAATTGGCTCAGCTATAATAACAAACCATGGGAAATATAAACAATGGAGTCTAATGAAGTTGCAAAAAAAAATGGCCCATCAACCAAGACACAGTGGGTCTCTGTTCTTTACACTATAGGAAAGCTACAGACTTTTTTTTAATTTTATAAGGCTGCGAATTTTAATCACCTTGGGTCATGACACTTAAACAGACCTTAATTCTGCCATCTCCCATAAAATCATGACTCCCACACTGCAGGTTTAGGCCTTTGGAACAAGGTACCTGGGGTCTGTTTAAACTCAGCACCAATTTCAAATGAATTTGCTGAGTTTGGGTTTCCTACCTGTGATTCACGCTGTTTCCAGCTGGGAAAAATGGGACGTGCCAGAAAGGAGGGTGGGACTTACATACCTACATCCATGCCTGCCATTTTTAAAGGTCTCCTGGTGAAAATCCAGACCAACACCTTGGGGAGGATTTCGGGACTTGGAGCCAGGGCAGCGCAGGTTCACTTGAATGTTACCAGGGCTAAAAGGGTTCAATTATGAGGACAGACTGCACAGACTGGGCTTGTATTCCTTTCAGGACAGAAGATTAAGGGGTGACCTATTAGTGTCTTTAAGATGATTCCAGGAGATTGTCAGTTAGTGAGGCAGAAATTGTTTTCTCTGATAGGAGAGCTCAGAAGAAGGAGGAATAACCATAAAATTTGAGCCAGGCCATTCAGGGATGTTGTCAGGGAGCATCTCTTCATGCAAAAGTCAATGGAAATCTGGAACTCTCCCCCTTAAACTTTGATCATTTCCAACACTGACACTGATAAGACTTTTCAAAAGCAATATATTGCAGATGCTGGAAATCTGAAATAAAAACAATGCTGGGAATACTTAGTTGGTCTGACAGCAGTTGTGGAGAGAGGGACAGAGTTAATGTTTGAGGTTGTGACCTTTCATCAGGACTGGGATAAGTTAGAGATGTCATAGGTTTTGAGCAAGGGGTGGGTGGGACAAAGACTAAAAGGTCTATGATCGGGAGGAAGATAGGAAAGATTGAATAACAAATCTTAATGTTATTGTTACTGTATCCCTCAAAGTATCAGAGAGTGTTAATCCATTGCAAGGCAAATGATAATAGAATTTCTATTATTTCGATTCACCTAGTTCTGTTGAAAGGTCATGAGGACTCGAAACGTCACCTCATAGTGCAGGGCCAAAGGGAGTGATAACAAGATAAGTAAAGAAACAAAATATGTGTCCAGAGGAGGTGTAAATGGCAGAATGATGAATAATATGGTCAAAAAACAAGAACAAGAGAAAAACATGAGAGTAAAACCAAAAGTAGCAAAGAAAAAGAAAATAAAATGGGGGCAGAGATTACAATCTGAAATTGCTGAATGTAATATGGAGTTTAGAAGGCTGTAAATTA